>NC_081314.1:88748013-89051044 GCF_026419965.1 Kogia breviceps | reverse complement strand
CACCAATGCTCCCCAACGTGCTGTGTTAAAAAGCTAGCACATTTAATAAAACTGCTAATTACTTTAAAGCTTAAAAAGCACAAATATATGAAGCATATGTGGGTTTAAAAACTCTATTGTTTTTCAAAGAGAAATCAAACCTTTATTCAAGAATGTAGTATGTGTTAACATATTTTTAGAACACAACTGTGGACACAAGTGAAATTATCGTATGTTTTCTACATCAGAAGTCTAAATAATTTTCTATTGTAAAATTCTAAGATAAACATATTTCATATTATAATATTCCTGAAGTTTAAAAAAGTTGTGTTGAGAAATGGTAGAATTTTCTTTTTTCTTTTTTCCTTGTTTTCTGAAAAGCTGCTATCGAAATGAGGGTGCTATTCAGTGGCATCAGAGATTTAAGAAAATTGGTAAATGTAGTGTTACACTATGGCTACAAAATGGAAGTTCCCATAATTAAGCTAGACTTCATTAGACAAAGAAGTGTACTAGAAATATGGACCATTACAAGTCAGGAAGCTAAATCGTGTTACCACCTGTGGTGGCACATTGGGGTGTGTTTAATTGCAAAATGCTGGGATGTATTTAACATCCATTCACATTCTGAACCATATAGAACTGTGTTGTCTAATATATGTGGCTATTTACATTAATTGCAATTAAATAAAATTAAACATATAGTTCCTCAGTCACATCAGCCATGTAGGGCTAGTGGTTACTGTAGTTTACAGTGCAAATACAGAATATTTATATCATCTCAGAAGTCTCTGTTGGATAGTGCTAACATACAAAGCTACCAAAAAGATATTTGTTTTTGCTAATGGACTGACTTTATATATAAGTTGATTGGTTTAGGTTACTAAAAAGGCAGAATTTTGACAGCAACCTTGGGCTTTAATTTCACATAGAATTTTCTCTTCAGTGGCTATAGAAATGTCCTTTAAGCATATCCAGAAGCATCATCATGTGTTAATAGACTCAGGGACTGGGTGAGAGAGTATAAAATAATCATTCAATCATTCATTCATTCAGCAAATACTCATTGAGCACCTACTATGTTCTGGGCTTATGTTCACTCATACTAGATCCACATGGTACAAAAAGGAAGACACTGTCCTTGGCCTAAAGAAACTGTATCATAGCAGACCAAATTAAGTCAGAGCTTAATTATGGAGCTAACAATAGAAGTGCAGTCTGTGGGAACACCGTGAAAGGAATTGGGTACCAAAGGGAAATAATTGCAAATCCTTATTTTTTTTTAAAGCGGTTTGTGACACTTAAAAAGAAGGTGGGTTCCCTGGCAATAAGGGAGAAGAATTGCATGGAATACTTCTCTTTTAACCCCCACAGAATCCAGCATAATCCTAAATTCATAATAGATGGTCAGTATATCAACTGAATAATTTAGCAAGTACCAATCACTTAACTGTTTTTAGATCTTTAGAGGAGTTTTCTTAAAATAGCTATCTGTTTTAAAAAGCAATAAAAAAAAAAAAAAAAAAAAAAAGACAATGAACCAACCAAAGGAGGAACATGTCAGGATGACTCCTAGAAGTGCAGGGTGGTTATGTGAGCAGAAGTTAAGGCAAACATAACTTTCTTAAATTTCAATGTATTTTTAATTTACCCTTATTTAATATCAACCTAAAGGGCCTTATAGATACCAACTACAGAGCTTCATTTTTTTTTCCTGATAATTTAATGATAAACTATAGATGATTGACAGGGACTATAATGAGCACTACCTACTGGGTTGGAAGTAGTCTGGACTTGGTAATATTGAAACCCTGCTAAAAAAAAAGTCAGGAACCAGGAAGATGTGTGTAGATGAACAGTTGTGGTGAACAGTAGGGTGGGCATCAGCTCTCCTGAAAATATTTATGGATTGGGCAGTTCCAAACAAACATTTTATTCTCATAGTTACCACCAGATGGATTGCCCAGTTCCTCCTACATTGTATTAAACAACATGTCTAATAAATATTCAACACTTAGCACATGCAAACTGTACTTGTTGAGCCTCCCTAACAGCCACTAATGAGGACATTAGCTTTCAATTAACTGTGTAAAGCTTTGAGTTTGGACTAGAACATTCATTCAGCACAGGCATCAATTTGTAGATCGTTATAGGACATTAGTTGGTTGCTAGACAACCGCATGTCCCAGCAGATTTTAGGCTGACCTCCAATGATAAGCAAGGATTTCAATGCTTAAATTGTGTCTTATTCTCTCTTCCACCTGGACTAGTCTAAAAATTCTTCAAGTCTTACCAGGCAAAGATTTAGAAGAAGCAGCTGCTAAGTTCAAATGATGAAATAAAGTATGAAAAAGTAGAATATTTCTCTTGAATTCACAGGTAGAAATGTTAGTGTAGCTTGACACTGGTGACAATCTCAGCCAAACTGCTAAGAGGACTGCCACAGAGTATCAGGTATAATTTTGCAGATTAATTTTAGTGTCTTCTTTGGATTTACTAGAGTTTCATGATTATTATACTACCATTTTAATAAAAATTTTCTATGAGAAATATGATTTACAAATATTTTCCATAGTTTTGTCTCATTATATACAAGTAATTTCCATATATATGCCTGTGATATTATAATGGAACCAATGTGAAAAGTAGAACATAAATATTACTTTGCAAAAGCAAATTGTTCTACCTCAATGATCTACTATTTAATTGTGTTCTACAAGTAATCTTTAATAAGCAGAGCTCCCAGATTGTGTAAAATGGCCACAAGACAGAGTTGACAAGTTGGAAAGGGGCAAATAAGTTGATTTGTATGTCTTACACATTTGAGTCAGGTTTGCAAATTTTGTGAGGCTTGTCTATGGAGTGCTGGTCATGGTTGTGGCCTCTGGGATTATTCTACAGTTTACATTATATTCATTCCATGAAGCAGGATATAGGCCCTGTCTATTCCTTCCCTGTCGTTAAAGGTTGAATCATATTTCTCCAACATTCATATGTTGAAGTGTTAAACCCCTAGTATCTCAGAATGTGGCCTTATTTGAAAATAGGGTTGTTGCAGATGTAATTAGTTAAGATGATGTCATGCTGGAGTAGGGTGGAGCCCTAGTCCAATATGACTGGTGTCCTTATAAAAGGGGGAAATTTGGGTACAGATATGCACACCGGGAGAACGTCATGTGAAGGCAGAGATCTGGGTGATGCTTCCCTAGGCCAAGGAACACCGAAGATTGCCAGAAAATCACCAGAACAAGTTTAGAGGCATAGAACAGATTCTTTTCCATAGCGCTTGGAAGGAAGGAACTCTGCTGACACTTTGATCTTCATCTAGACTCCAGAACTGTCAGATGATAAATTTCTGTTGTTTAAGCCACCCAATGTTAGGTATTTTCTTGTGGCAGACCTAGCAAATTAATACACCTGTGGTAATAAAGTAAGCAGATGTGTATTCATTTTCTGAGGTAGTCAGTTCTACCGAATATCCTGCACTGAGGTAAAGCTTCAGGCTACTGGCCATAGAACACTTTCAAAAGGTAGAGGGGATAGAATCAATAGACTTAGATGGTGCTGCAAATTCATTTGTGTCCTCCATCAATAATACAGCCCTTGTGGCTGATCCATATCAACTTCATTCCAGCAAGTGATTTTCAATGATATCAAAAGAAGCCACCCACTGTATTCATTTTCAGAAGCATGTGTCAGCACTCCCTAAAACCCACACTGATCTCTTTCCAGTAGCCTCCCCTGCTTTGAGGAAGCAGAGAAGGACCTGATAAAAGCCCAATTAAAAAGATTTGCCATTGACTGGGGTACTTTTCTGGATATAACTGAAATCATCTCATACATCTTCAGTCCATTAGTGTAAGCCACACCTGCGGGAGGCTCATCGGCAATTAAAAGTTACAAGACACTGAATGTCCCCAGTGAGTCCTGTAAGGTAAGAGATAAACACACATCGAACTGGAAAATTGCAGTGCATTAGGATGCTCTTCACATTTGGTTCAAGGCCCTGGTTGAGCTCTATGGCCATTAATACCAGTATTTCTATCTGGGACTGGTCTCCTTTGAAGCAGTTTCCTAAAACTGTTCATCACACATAGTAAGCACTTAGAAAAATCTATTGATAAAATCAATGAAGGGATAAATAAATAGAACTAATGCCCTAGAGGTGGGTTCTGTATTCACCCCTAAGCTCTACCTCTGTTTCTTTTTAAGAGCCCTTGACTGGGTGTTAGCACTGTGTGATCACAATGCCTTACACACTCATAAAATAAAGTTCCTATATCTCCTTGCCACAGGCTTGTCCTATTGCTACACCTCTTATCTATTACTCAGCATCAAGTTGTACCTCATTCCTCAAAGTGTGTCAAAATCCACCTAGCTCACGGTCCATTTGGCAGATATTACTGACCATGTGTTTACTCAGTTGTAAAAATAAGTTTTATATGCTGATCAAAATTTTGTGAACACATAAGCTGCAGCACAGATTGAGGACAACTAATTTATTTGTTGGGATTTCAATTCATTTAATCTCCCCTGAAGGACCCCTAGAACCCCTTCAGTTTATGTTATTAATTAACCACTCTAATCGTTGCCATATGTGTATCCAGATATCAGCATAAGCACACAAACTCAGCATCATTCTCTACGCTAAAGCAGCAGCAATGGAGACTAGAGTTCAGAATTCACAACAGAGGTTCCCAGTGAAAGGGCTGTAGTGAATTAACAGACACGTAAGGCCAGCAATTTTTGGCTGTTTATTCTACTAAGAAGGCTATGATTAGTCAAAATGCATATGGCTATTTCCTCTCCTGATTTAGACAGCTGGATTCCTTATAATTCCCTTCTTTGACATTGTGAATGATAGTGCCCTGTCATTTAAAGGACAGGGAGTGATATAGATTTATGGGAAGATAGAGGTCAAGTTCTGTTAGCCTTTGAACACAACAAAGA
Organism: Kogia breviceps; assembly: GCF_026419965.1. NCBI lineage: Eukaryota > Metazoa > Chordata > Mammalia > Artiodactyla > Physeteridae > Kogia > Kogia breviceps. Next base: position 89,046,115 of record NC_081314.1, on the reverse strand, counting down.
TGGTACTGATGACCCATCATCAATGCATATGTTTACCCTTGTTTATCCAGTGGTCAGGATGGGTTTCTACTTATCTAGTTTATACGTTCTCATTTGGTATCTTTTTAAAACACACTTTGGATCTATAAGGCTCTAGCCTGAATTTGGACGATGGAAGAGGGCAGGCCTGGCCTAGATTAAGACCAACACAAGGTAATGATCAACCTCATGAACTTGGCCTTATCAGCATGATGTTCTCATCTGAGAGAAGCATGAAAAGTGGAAAAACCATGGTTCTCAGAGTCAGACATACCTGGAGTGGTATGTCTGCTATTCACAAGCCAATTCTCATTGAAAACTTATTAAAACTCTCTCAGAAACGCAATTTCCTTTGATTTAAACTCAGACTAGTAATAGTACCTTCCTCCCATATTTGTGTGTGTGTGTGTGTGTGTGTGTGTGTGTGTGTGTGTATCATGACACAGCCTATGTTAAATAGAATAATATATTGGAAAGTATCTGCCACAGTGCCTGGCACCAAGCAGGTGTTCAATTGCTAATCCCCTTTTCTTCTTTCTTTTTAACCAAACCAGGATGCTGGAAATGTTCTCTCTGACTCATAGCCCTGCTTGCAAAACACTGCCCCCTTTAGATCAGAAACACATAAACAAATAAATATCTGATTTGGACAAATTCTTTTTAAATCAATAAAAATAAACTTCACGTTTCGGAGACCTTTAACTGCTCGACAATAAAGACCCAGTTTTTTTTTTCACCACTGCGTAATTGTTACAGTGTGATCTAGAGGAGAGGTGGGGACTTCGCCAAAATACAAATGTAGATGCTTTGAGTGCATGAATAATGCATATCCAGTAACTACCTGTCTACTAGAAAAATATCATTTTTAAGACCAGGATTTGGGGAATAATCAGAAGATATAGGTTTTGATAATGAATAAACCTCTTACTCGACTCGATCTTGTACATTTTCTTTGTTAGCAAAATAGAGATCACTTCATACGTAGTAAGACATTGGCACAGGTATTTGTCAAGAGAAGGAGCTGTTTATATCACTTTTGTCTGTATTTAGACAGAAGACCCTCAAGGATTTTGTGCTATTTTGTAATCTTTCCTCTTACTTGGCATAGTGCTGGCCACAAAGGAAGTAAATTCTCAGTGATTAGAACTGAATGAGTCAGAACATAGAATTATGGCCAAGAATAAAAGAGCAGAATGAGTCAGAGAGGAGTGAGAGGAGCCAGGGTTTGAATGGCGAAGTAGGAGGAAGAGAAAGGAGAGACTAATGTGTAGAGATAGCAACTTCTCTGGGGGTGGAAGCTGTTTGGAGAAGCAGACGTACTAGAATCCGACAATCCATGTCTGAAACATCAGCCAAAAAAAATCCTATACTGTCCTGTGGAAAAAAAAATCTTATACTGTCCTGTGAAAGTAGAGAAGGACCTAATTGTACATATTTGGCTCTTCATATTAGTCTCCTCACCTCCTTCTGGTATTGGCTCAAATATAAACTTACCAATTAGTTCTCTGACAACCCCACCCCCAATCTATTCTTGCATTCCTTATACCTTTCATTATTTTTATGTTTTTCTCCATAGCACTTATCATCATCCAACATACTATATATTACTTATATCTCCTTTATAATGTTGGCTCTATAATTACAGGAATTTTCCCCCTACTGTTTTATGTTTAGCATACAAAACAGTGTTTGGCACCTAATAGAGGCTCAACATGTGTTGAGTAGGTGAAAGAATGAACTAATGAATGGATGGATAAATTGAGTGTCTACTGCATTCCTGCTACTGTGCTAAGTGGATACTGGGGACATAAAGACAATAAGGCAGTCTCCTTGCCCTCAAAGTGTGTGTAAAGGCAGACAATGAAAGTGATAGTGTCCAAAAGTTATTATTCATGTCCTGAGCATTTTGGTAGAGGTAAGTGTGGGTTTCTGTGGGAACACAGAGAAAAGGCCTCTAACCCTGGCTTAATTAGGAAACGAGAGGCTCCAGGAAGTGTTCCTTGAATGAGTGGTCTGAACAGAGACCTGGAGAATGGATAGAAGTTAGCTGGATTCTAAGGAAAGCAAAGGCCCTAATCAAGCAATATATGTCTTGAGTGCGTACAACTGTACTTTGGAAGGTTAAATACAGTGATCAATTAACCAAAACTGTAACCGGTTTATGCATAGTTCTGACCACGCAGACCTTAATAGGCAAGGAGAGACTGGCCATTAGAGCTGTGATAGAATGATAGCTTCTGATGCTGAGCATTAAAGATGAAGCCCTAGATTAGGCACCCCAAAATAAGGCAGATGCCAAAAGGCAATAAGAAATCAAAGAAGGTAATAGGCATCCAATTTCACTTCTTAGAGAATACATTAGGAATTTTTATACTTAAATGAAGAGATTATCTAATTCAGTTTGGATAGAGCAAACCTATACAAGTTTTGATGTCCAGTACCATAAAGATACCAGCTATGTAAGAAAAAAGAACATCATCTACTTTGAGCCCATGGTGTACTGGTGCCACCTATTCAGCTCACAAGAGCCAGTGCTTAAACTTTCAGAAATCTTGAGCCAGTTTTTAAACATCCATTACTAAATTATATGAACTTTCAATTAAATAAATTATATTAAAACAAAGATGATAAGGACTCCAAACATGTTTTACTGCATTGTACTCTTAGCTCTGCTCTTGAGCAGATTTATATTTATTATATCTATATGGTAGAAACACTTTGGAATGAAGTGATACACAATCTCTTCCCAAAACCCTGAATTCAGTGATGATATGTTGGTAGCTACAAGTCAGCCATGTTTGGAGTATTTACTGCATGGAAATTGGCACACATTAGGAATCATGTGCCCCCCACCCCCCACCCCCATCCAGAGAGCTAGTCATTAAACATTTTCTTGCATATCACTGCTTTGAACCTAGCGACCTAATAGCTTGATGGTCTGAGGGCTGAGTTTGTCAGGTTCAGCCCACAGAGTAGTAGACCTTTGTCATAACTACAGTTTTTCAATACCTTTTAAATGCTTTTCTTATATTTTGGTAATTTCCTTAGGTGTCTTAGAGTCCAAAATGCCTCTCCCACCTCCCTTGCCACTAGACACAGGTGTGTGACCTAAGAAGAGGGTGCTGCTTGGAATCTTTGCTGCTGGCAGGGTTGGTGGAGTGTGGCGGAGGGGTATGAAGCATCAGGGGCAGTGGTGGAGCTGCTCCTATTATGGCCTCTGGGTCTCCTAGGCTGTGAGAACTGTGCTGTCTGCTTGTGCCATTTGATGGGTAGATCACACATTCAAGGAACTGCACAAGTGACGTGGCTCTTATTCACGGCTTATCAACCTCAGAACTGAGCCTCAGCCTGATTTTCTGGCTGTGTGTTCCTGGAGATCCTGTGATCTTCCTCCTTCATCAATTTATCTTCAGCTTGAAATAACTAGAAGGTTTCTGAGGTTTCAAGCAAAGGACCCATTAATGTAGCAGCTTATTTCTATTTTAGTACACCATAAATGAAACTATAATTGTTAAACTTTGACATTATAGAACAAAAATATAATTATATGGCATAGATTAGAATCTTTACTGCCAATTTATGTTTTTATAAAAATGTTGAAAAATGTAGGAGTACTTATTACTCATGACTCATCACTACTAATACAATATTTCTTCCTTTCTCTTTTTTGTGTGCAGTATGTCTTAATAAGAGCAAGCTCACACTGTTTATATTATATTGCATTATAGTATATTGGTGGCATTAGTTATATGTATTTAATAAGCACTACCTGCATTTGTCTTTCTAAATCAAAATTGTATTAATTTCTCAATTTAGATATAATTTATATGAGGACTTTCTTTTGAATCTGTTTCTTCTGAAGCTTTGCTAATTTCTGATTTGGGGAGAGAGAGTCTGATATTCTGGAACAAGCATGGCCTTTGAAATTCATTTATTCATTCATTCATTTATGTAATAAATGATTGTTGATTATATACCATGTACAAGGCACTGTTGGTAAGTGACAGAGGTACAGTAGTGAGTGCATAGACAAAAATGCTCACCTTCAAGGAGCCTATACTTTGATGGGGGAGATAGACAATACAGCTAATGAGTAAGTACATTAGAGAGTATGATAAATGTGGTAAGGTAGTATGGAGAAAGATAAAACTGAGCAGGGAAGATGGGAAATGCTGGGGGTAGGGAAGGTATGTACAATTCTAATTAAGGTAGTTAAAGTAGGACTTGCTTGTTTGCAATCCCACTCCTGGGCATATATCTGGAGAAAACCATAATTTGAAAAGATACACCCCAGTGTTCACTGAAGTACTATTTACAATAGCCATGACATGGAAGCAACCTAAATGTCCATTGACAGATGAATGGATAAAGAAGATGTGGTGCATATATATACACAATGGAATATTACTCAGCCGTAAAAATGAATGAAATGATGCCATTTGCAGCAACATGGATGGACCTAGAGATTATCATACCAAGTAAAATAAGTCAGACAGAGAAAGACAAATATCATATGATATCACTTATATGTGGAATCTAAAAAAATGATACAAATGAACTTATTTACAAAACAGAAACAGACTCACAGACTTAGAAAACAAACTTATAATTACCTAAGGGGAAAGATGGGTGCGGGAGGAGGGATAAATTAGGAGGTTGGGATTAACATGAACACACTACTATATATAAAATAGATAATCAACAAGGACCTACTGTATAACATAGAGAACTCTACTCAATAATCTGTAATAATCTATATGGGAAAATAATATGAAAAAGAATAGATATATGTATATGTATAACTGAATCACTTTGTTGTACATCTGAAACTACCACAACATTGTAAATCAACTATACCCCAATATAAGATTAAAAAATTTTTAAATAATAATAAAATAGCACTCACTGATAACATGACAATTGAGCTAGGACTTAAAGGTGAAGGAGTTGCTGGGAAAGAATCTTCCAGGCAGAGAGAGGAGCTAGTGGAAAGGCCTGAGGTAGAATCTTATCTGTGGTATTTGAGGAACACTGAGGAAGCCAGTGTGGCTGAAGTAGAATGAGCAAGGGGGAGAGTAGTAGTAGATGAAGGTGAAGGAGATGAAGGGGGGAGTTTGGATCATTTAGGATTGTTGACCACTACAAGGAGTACAGTTTTTACATTGAGTGAAATGGGAAGACATTGGATTATTTTGAGCCAGAAGAGAAACATGATTTCAATTATGTTTTAAAAGTATCACTCTGACTTCTGCTATTCAAAGTGTTGTCTGTGAACCAAGAACATGGGCATCTCCGAGAGCATGTTAGAAATGGAGACTCTCAGGCCCCATCCCAGATCTGCTAAACCATAATCTGTCTTTAACAAGATCCCCAAATGATGTGTATGCACAATACAGCTTGAGAAATAGTAATGCAGATTGAGATGGAGGGTAAGAGACACATCAAGGGAGCAATAAGAGGCTCTTTCTTGCTATACTCCTGGTAGGAGATGATAATAGCATGGGCCAGGGTAGTGTCAGTGGAGGTGGAGAGAAGAAAAACTGAATGTGGGTGGTAAGAGGAAGGCCAAACCAAGAATGACTTTATAGTTTTTGGCCAATGCAAGTGGAAGGATGGAGCTCTCATTACCTGAGTTGGGGAAAGAAAACAAGTGGAGAAGATTTCATCAAATTATGTTTGAGATGTGTAAAGGTTAATTATATCTGTTGACTTGGAGAGTGTTTTTGGATGAGATTAACATTTAAATTGGTAAACTTTGAGTAAAGCAGATTGTTCTCCATAATGTGGGTAGACTTCAACCAATTAGTTGAAGGCCTGAATAAAACAAAGAGACTGCTTCCCCCAGCAGGAAGGAATTCTCCAGCAGACTGCCTTTGGACTTCATCTTTATCTGTACAGTTGGCTCTCCTGGGTCTCTGCCTGTCAGCCCACACTGCAGATTTGGATTTGCCAGCCTGCACAATTATGTGAGCCAATTTACCAATTCCTTATAATAAATTTTATATATAAAGTAAAAGGTTTTGTATATGAATAAGGTTTTCCTGTTGGTTCTGTTACTCTGGAGAGTCCTAACTAGTCAAGATGTTAAATAGTTATGTAAGTTTAAAGTTTAGGGAGAGACCAAGTCTCTGGACCAAAAAAAAAATTGAGAATCACCAGCATAATCTAAAGTGATTGTATTAAATACAGTTACTAAGGAAGTGAGGTAGAGAAGGGAGGAAGCCAAAATGACTAAATTTGGGACCCTCCAATGTTAAGAGGTCAGAGAGAAAAGAAGAAATCAGCAAAAGCTGTAATGGAGAAGTCAGGGAAGAGGAGAAAAACCAGGTGAATGTGATGCCTGGAAGCTAAGTGAAGAAGTTTCAACAAAGAGGTTGTAATTAATGCATCTAATGCTATTGATAAGTGAGATAAGATGAAGACTGAGAATTACACATACTGATATGGAGGTCTTGGATGACCTTGATGAGGTCAGTGTCCATGGAGAGGTGGAACCATGGAAAACCTGACTGGAGTGAGTTTAGGGGAGAATGGGCAGAGAACGATTAGTTAAATATGTGTGTATGAATATTTTAGTTATTTTTAAATTATTTTTAAAATCAATGACTTTTTATAGCCACAGTGGGTTTTACAGAAAAATTGAGCAGAAAGTACAGAGTTCTAATATATTTATCTCTCACAGTTTCCCCTAATATTAACATCTTGGATTAATGTGGTATATTTATTACGATTGGTGGACCAAAATTGATACATTATTTTTAACTAAAGTCCATAGTTTACATTAGGGTTCACTCTGTATTGTATAGTTCCATGAGTTTTGACAAATCTATAATGGGTCAATCCACCATTACAGTGAAACTTCTGAATCACAGATCCGCTGCTTACTAAGATGTGTGACCTTGAGCAAATGACTTCTAACACTGAATCTCTATAAATTGTTATTCTTAAATAAGATAAAATAGATGAAAATGCCGATCATAATTACTGGCATCTATTAAGTGTTAATACACTTCCACTCTCTTTTGAATGGAAACCACAAGGTATTGCCAAATACTCGCAGTTTTATTAAAATGCAACGTTGCAATTTTGTAATAACTTAAATGTTTTCAGCTTAATGTGACTTTTTTTCATTTTAATCTCTGAGCCTCTATCTTTCCCAAATAACTGTTTTACTACCATAATTGTTAGTATTTGGTCCAGGTGACTGTTGATTCAGGGTGATAAAAAGGCCAAGTCATCAGCTGATCTTCATATGGGTCAGTTAATTCTACAATAAGAAAAATGGTTACATTGCCACAGACACATCTCACCAACCCTGGCCATCCATCTCTCAGATAGACTGAAAAAGGCCTCAGCCCAAGTGAACAGATAATCTCAGTGCAATCTTATCACTTTTAGAAAAACAATAAATGCCTTAAGTCTTTCAAGTGGTATAATACTTTTTAGGTGAAAACCATTTCCATCTATAGTTTTTGGCAGAAGAAGTTTAAACATTGCATGGGAGGTTAATTAGACAAACTTTAAGGACCCTTTCAGCCTGACACCTTCACAAAATTTATATTTAACAGCTAGTAAAATAAGTGTGAGATTCTGGAGTCAGAGAATAGTACTCTTCAGGGAGAAAAGAATATTGACTGTTGAAAGGAGATCTATTTTAAAACTTGGAAGTTTTGATGGAATTTATAGAGCAGAAGAAAGGTGAATATTTCTCTAGGCTCTATTAGAAGGAGATTTTTGGTTTCGTTCTGGAAACTGTAATGATTTTTTATTTCATGGAATCAAATTTTTTTATAAGATAGTATTTTAGGAAAATATATAGTTTGTGGAACTAATGACTAAGCTAAGCTAAAATGGATTGGTTCAATAAGAATATAGACTATGGAAACAAGTTTTTTCTCAGTTTTTCTGAAAAATGCATTAATTATAACCTATCCTTTTGAATTTTGAGTGGAAGTCTGACCATACTTCTTGGGTCTCAGGTTGACAATAAATTCTGGCATGGAGGTGGAGTTCACTAAGAGGAGTGAGTATGTTAGTAAAGGTGGTGGTAGGGACTCAGAATGGGACACAATCCATCTATCAGGTAGAATAAGACAAGTCAGCAGCAGTTTTTATAGCAGCCCAGGATTGGACAAGGGAGTATTAGAGTGGGCATAGGCTTCACAGTGCTATGGATTAAAGTTTCAGATAAAGACTAGATAAGATTTAGAGTCAGGCTAACCAGATCAAGGCAATGGAAGTCAGGAAAAGCAAAGCCAAAGAGATGCCAAAGAGAACTCAAAGATGAGACAAAACCTTCTAGCTAAACCAGGTTGTTTCAGTTTGACTGGTTGCCTAGGTTTCCAAGGTAGAGTCATCTACCAGGGAACTCTTTATGGCCCTCACATAATTAAGTTTCCAGTTACTCAGACATTCGCATAACATTTTCATGAGCTTTGGTATATTCAAGTAGCACTATATGATTAGCTACTTCATATGTATTTTCTTAAATGGATTGACTTTTAAAAACCTTAAACATTAAGTATATCTTCTTTAAAAGGGAACTTCTCATCACTATTTAAAATGTGGAAAACTTTTCACTGTAGAAAGAAGATAAATATAAATATAATGGAAACAAAGCAATGTTTATTGTAACTAATTATTCTTTCCTGCATTTTTCCAGACTCGGATATTGATATCCATTATCTCTTTATTAAATGGGAGATTACATTAGTATTGGATCACTGATCAACTAGTATCAAATTGAGTCTTCCTCTCTAGTCAGAAGGGCTGAAGGAAAACAGAAAAAGACATGATAACTTTTTAACACTATTTGATTCAATGCTATTTATTCCCTGTTCTAGGCATGATATGAAACTGTCTCACAAACCACCCAAAATCATTGCATTTACAACTCAAACTCATTTTAAATGTCATATTTGGTGAGATACTACTCTAGAATAAAATTTCTAAAATCTGGACAAGTTCCAAACCTTAGTGTATAGACTTCTGCTGTTCTATCAAAGGATTGGTGATGGTCCATATTGAAATAAATTTAATGAGGGCAATATGTGAATTTTCTTAATGTTAAATTCATTCAATTTATGGTTCTTATAAAATTAATCTTATTTTTTAATGTTAAAATGTTTATTCATATGAAATGGCAATAATGATGGAGGATGAATTTTTTTTTCTTGTTTTATATTGTAAACATATATAAAGGCTTATCCTTTCCTATTTTGAGAAAATATTTTTCTGATTAGTCAAGACCACAATTTTGGAAGCCTCAGGTCTAGACTTTTAACTTTGAAAGACTGCAGATTCTCTACTTATTCTTGTGCCCCTTTTGCTCCATCATCTCAGAATGTGATCTCCATCCTCAAGGTTATCTTCTTAGTTCAACATGGCTGCTACAGCTCAGCTGTGATGTTGAAGTTTCAGGTTAGAGAAAGAAAAAAAGGAGAACATATAAAATGGGTGCCTGATGATTTATGTCCTTTTAAACAGCCTTTCTGGTTGTCCATACAACACTTTTGCTTACATCTCATTGGCCAGAACCTAGTCACATGGCTACAACCAGGTGTATAGTACGCTTGGAAATGTCTTTTAACTTGGTTTCCATACAAGTAGAATCAGGTTTCTTTTACTAAGGATAAAGAGGAAAACAGATATTGAGTGGCAACTGGTGTCTATACTGCACCATCTTTCAATTCTAGCTCAAGTCACATGGTTCTTTTTCTGAAACACACAGTCTCTTGCAGGCTCTTTCACCTGAAATAACATCTTTATTCTGTAGGATTCATTTGGTTTTTATCACATCCTACTTTCCTTTCCTTCTTGTCTTCTCTATCCAACTATATAATAAGCTCTTTGAGTACAGTAGTTATTTTTATACCTCTTTAGATCTACATGCATTATCTAGCACAACATCTTTTATATAGCTGATGCTTAATAAACTTTTGTCAATTATTTTATTAGGGTATCGAGAATGAGTAAGAGGTATAATGGCAGAGTTGGGAGGAAAACAAGTAAATCTCAAGTCTCTGAACCAACATACCTCTCCTCTCCCCGAAGTTTTTCTAGGGTTGACCCATTCTGTACTACTCAAAATCATCTGGTAGGCCATCTCTCCTATGCATGCCATTGTTAGCTTTTCCCAGAGCTACTTTCCCTCATGTAAAACTTCTTTTCAAACTTCATTTTTGTGTGTGTGTGACTCATGACCAAGAGAAAAGTTTTTAGGAGTGTAGATGGTTCTCTGTGAAGCAGGAGTTGGTAGCCATCCAACTTTCCTGGGCAGGAATCCACACTACAATCTGTGAGTGTCCAAATTGGCAAGAATTCTCTGGATTCAGCAGAAAGAACACTACCTGGACAGACAGCAGAATTTGAAGTCCAAATTGCCTTTTCTGGCTTGAGTGACTCCCTAAAACTCATTGCCAGCGAGGATGAGCTCTGTGTGTCCCACTGACTCTAGACACTGGGCCCTCCAGTCAAAAAAGGATTACCCAGGACTATATTTTGAAAAAGGAGAGGAAGATTAAAAAGAGAGCCTTTGTTTCTCAATCACCTGTGAGTATATCACCCGCAGGAAGTGAAGTAAAACTTGCAGGAAGAGAAGTAAAACATGGCTAGTTTCCTGTAATTATCACCATATATTTACATATATTAAAGATTAATGCTAGACTAAATAGTGAGGCTCTGTGTGTGTGTGTACATATGCGTGTACAAATCAGTATGTTAAATATATCTGGTAAATTTTCATGTCTTTGAGGGAGTCTTTACCTCTAAATGTTTTAACCTAGTTAGCCTTTGTTACTTGGAAAGAATAGCTGAAAAAAGGAATTCGTCAGACAAATATATGAATCTGTGAAGGTCACAGTGAAATAAAATATCCAGGGCAACCAAGTAATACCTTTTACAGGCCTTCTATAAGATAGCTGAAATTTCCAAAGAAAATACATTGGGGTCAGAAATCATGATGCAACTATTGAAAATAATCTCAGCCATGTTCTTCTTCTTCTTTTAGAGAGCTTGGAAATGTAGCCATTGTGGTGTGCAGAGAAATCAGTGATTCTTAACCCAAGAGGTTTTGTGAATTGTGCTACCCTAACTGCCTGAACTAAGAGCATTTGAACTGTAAGGAGTTAACTTTTGTTAATCTGGACCATTGAAGGAGGGCACGCAAAGCAATTTTCAAGTAAACACTTTCTTAAACCTTTAGGCTTTGGTTTCTCACCTATAAAATGAGAGAACTGGACCAGGCTATGTCAGAGGCTTATTTCAGCTCCATGTTTCATGGTTCTACAGAATCAGCTGAGTAGAATCAAGGTGGTGCATTGACTTCACGCCAAGTTTGATTAAATTTCTGACACCCTTAGTAAGGTTTTCCTGTCTGAACCAACACAATCACATTGAACACTGATTACATTATGCTTCCTACCCCTCCCCATCTCCTCATAAACATGGGTTGTTGCAAACAATTTTCCTCAGGTTTAGACTATGGCTTGGTTGAATTCTTACTGACTCATTTAGATGCTGTATCATTATCTAATTTTGTTCATTGCTCACTTAATCAGGTGCTTCTATGGAATGCAGTCTCCAGAATGTAAAAAGCAAATTGTTAGGTAAGGCAAGAAGTGGAAAACAGGTGCACTATGCTCAGCACTGCTAACTTAATATAGCGGAAAACTATAATCTGGTTTCTGGGGAGCACCCAGCCCTACCTATCAAAGCCTGGGTAAAGTTATTGTGTCTCCCTCATAACTTAATCACTCACCTTCATTCTCAATATATATGAAGCAATAACAAGATCAATACCATCTCCCCTTCAGGCTATTACAGCACCCATAGCTTGCATTTTCTGATTGCTTCAGACTTCAGTGAAAATAGGGCATAAATTACTTTCTTAGTGTCCTCTCCTTGTCTCTTCTACTTCTTTCACAGCAAAGTTGTGACTTTTCTTTTTAATTAAAACAGATAAGTGATCTTAAATGGCTTCACTTCCTTCATCTACTTTTGCTCATTTCTCCCACTGACCTCAAACTGTCCCTGAAAATAGTATATTTCCTTTTAAACCGTGAATATATATTCATGATATCCTTTTATAGACATCTTTCTAACTATCCAAAAATTCAATTAACAAATATTTGTTAAGTATCTACCAGAGATGCTAAAACAAATAAAGCATGTTCCCCTAAGGAGTTCACTGTCTAGGGAAACCTGTAGACATGTAAACTGACAAATACAAATAGTATGGGCTATGTCAGAGGTAAGTACAGGATATATGGGAACAAGTAGGAGAGGAGCACTTACGTCAGGTAGGGCAGTCAGACAGGGTCAAAAAAAACTTCTCAGAGGAAAAAACACCAGCAGTGAGTTTTGAAGAACAATTGTGAGTTAAGCATTGAAGTGAAGGAAATGGGGATTTCAAGCAGAGAGAGAAACTAAAACCTATGCCAAGAGGTGAGCAGGAGCATGGAGCAGTGGAGTAATTGCAAATGGCTGAATATCACTGGAAAATAAAGTGGAAGTTGGGGGTAAGAGGAATGGCAAGAAATGACAGTGACAAGCTACATGGGGGGCCATGACATGGATACTCCAGTAAGCTATACTACGGAGCTGGGATTTTATTCCAAGGACTGTAATTAAATCAAATGATTTCAAATAAGAGAATAACATGATTAATGTGCATTTAAGTGATATCACACTGAATACAAGGTAGGGTCCAGAACCAAGAGCAGAGCTAGGCATGTAGTAGGTCCCTGGAAAGTTTTTGTTGAATGAATGAATGAATGAAATGTGTCAGGACAAGAATGGATGCAGATGTAGATAAATCGGGAACAGGGAGTCCTGGTAAAAGACTGTAATAATGATTTAAAATGATAATGCTGAGGATGGGGAGAAGAGAATGTATTTGAAAACAATTAAGGAAGTTTAATTGATAGAACTTGGTGATTTTTTAAATATACGTGGGCAAAAGACAAAAAAGGAATTCAAGATGACCACCAAGTTTATGATTTAGAGAAATGAGTTGAGAAGTCTGACATTCACTTAGATAGAAAACACAGGTGAAGTAAATACTAGAGGAGAGGATGGAGATGAATCATTCAAATTTGGACAAGTTTGATTTGAAATGTAGTACAAGTTGAAATATTCAGTTCATTGTTTAAATCAGGAACTCAGGAGGTAAGTATAAGTTGAACATATATATTTGAGTGAATAAGTAATAATTAAGGTCATGGAGACTAAGTGGAATAACATGAGGGCCGGAGATAAAGTTGGGAAAAAGATGGAGACTTGGGAATGCCAACCACTTTGATGGATTTCCTACTTCCCCATTAGTTGTGAATTGCTCTCCTGTCCATTGAGTTAGCTAAAACATACTGATGAAAATTTGGGGTTCTAAATAGGAATTTTATAATGAGCCAGACCAGAAACAGAACACAAAAGAAAAAGAGTGAATGAATATACTAATAATAATCTGTACAGGTAAGTAGGCAGATAATGACTGTGGTGGACAATTTAAGTAAGAAAATTGATTTGAGGGAGACGTTAAAAGATTTTTAGATATGAAACTTGGGAACATGTAACTCGGGGCTCCGTTGTCACTAGAGACTGGAATTATATCTAGAGTATAACAAGATGCAGTAACCCTGAGAACCCAGGCTAAGAATTGGCTGAGGAGCCTGAGAAAGAAAGTGATTGGATTTATAAAATTCACTTTTCTGAATTATGCTGTGGTAAGCTGGATGCAAAGAGTTAGCTGGATGTCATGGTTAGTTTACCTATATGACATTCCTCACCTGAGATGAAGGCAGACTCTCTATATAACTTGGCTAAATAAAAAAGCCACATGGTAACACACTATCTCAGAGGCTATAGAATATGAAATAGGACTGTGACCCAAAAGTAAGTTTGTTTCCTTAAATGTTCGTGTCAGAATTCACCAGAAGATATCCTGGAGGGTTTGATATATTAATATTGTCTATGGTTTCACTAACCTTTGAGTTAAGAGATTCTTTTAAATGTAATCATTTTGGTTGATAATAAAGCTTATTTACACTTGTTCTTCCCTTAATAGGAACAGAAAATACCACCCACTATCAGTCCTACATTATCCAGTAATATCTTAAAGATTAACCAAATCTCCCTACATTTTTTTTTCTTTTCAATTTTTATAAGGTTTTTTTAACATCTTTATTGGAGTATAATTACTTTACAATGGTGTGTTAGTTTCTGCTTTATAACAAAGTGAATCAGCTATACATATATATATATATATCTACATGTCTCCTCCCTCTTGGTTCTCCCACCCACCCTCCCTAACCCACCCCTCTAGGTGGTCACAAAGCACTGAGCTAATCTCCCTATGCTATGTGGCTCTTTTCCACTAGCTATCTATTTTACATTTGGTAGTGTATATATGTCCATACCACACTCTTACTTTGTCCCGGCTTACCCTTCCCTCTCCCCGTGTCCTCAAGTCCATTCTCTACATCTGCATCTTTATTCCTGTCCTGCCCCTACGTTCTTCAGAACCATTTTATTTTTTAGATCCCATATATATGTGTTAGCATACGGTATTTGTTTTTCTCTTTCTGACTTCACTCTGTATGACAGTCTCTAGGTCCATTCACCTCACTACAAATAACTCAATTTCGTTTCTTTATATGGCTGAGTAATATTTTATTGTATATATGCACCACATCTTCTTTATCCATTCACCTGTCAATGGACACTTAGGTTGTTTCCATCTCCTGCCTATTGTTAATAGAGCTGCAGTGAATATTGTGGTACATGACACTTTTTGAATTATGGTTTTCTCTGGTTATATGCCCAGTAGTGGGATTTCTGGGTCATAGGGTAGTTCTATTTTTAGTTTTTTAACTAACCTCCATAATGTTCTCCATAGTGGCTGTATCAATTTGCATTCCCACCAACAGTGCAAGAGGATTCCCTTTTCTCTACACCCTCTCCAACATTTATTGGTTGTAGATTTTTTGTTGATGGCCACCATTCTGACTGGTGTGAGGTGATACTTCATTGTAATTTTGATTTGCATTTCTCTAATGATTAATGATGTTGAGCATTCTTTCATGTGTTTGTTGGCTGTCTGTATATCTTCTTTGGAGAAATGTCTATTTAGGTCTTCTGCCCATTTTTGGATTGGGTTGTTTGTTTTTTTGATATTAATCTGCATGAGCTGCTTGTAAATTTTGGACATTAATCCACTGTCAGTTGCTTCATATGCAAATATTCTTTCCCATTCTGAGGGTTGTCTTTTTGTCTTCTTTATGGTTTCCTTTGCTTTGCAAAAGCTTTTAAGTTTCATTAGGTCCCATTTATTTATTTTTGTTTTTATTTCCCTTTCTTTAGGAGGTGGGTCAAAAAGGATCTTGCTGTGATTTATGTCATAGAGTGTTCTGCCTATGTTTTCCTCTAAGAGTTTGATAGTGTCTGGCCTTACATTTAGGTCTTTAACCCATTTTGAGTTTATTTTTGTGTATGGTGTTAGGGAGTGTTCTAATTTCATTCTTTTACATGTAGCTGTCCAGTTTTCCCAGAATCACGTATTGAAGAGACTGTCTTTTCTCCATTGTATATTCTTGCCTCCTTTATCAAAAATCAGGTGACTGTATGTGCATGGGTTTATCTCTGGGCTTTCAGTCCTCTTCCATTGACCTATATTTCTGTCTTTGTGCCAGTACCATGCTGTCTTGATTACTGTAATCTTGTAGTATAGTCTGAAGTCCGAGAGGCTGTTTCCTCCAGCTCCGTTTTTGCTTCTCAAGGTTGCTTTGGCTATTTGAGGTCTTTTGTGTTTCCATACAAACTATGACATTTTTTGTTCTAGTGCTGTGAGAAATGCCAGTGGTAGTTTGATAGGGATTGCATTGAATCTGTAGATTGCTTTGGGTAGTATAGTCATTTTCACAATGTTGATTCTTACAATCCAAGAACCTGGTAAATCTCTCCATCTGTTTGTACCATCTTTAATTTCTTTCATCGGTGTCTTATAGTTTTCTGCATAGAGGTCTTTTGTCTCCTTAGGTAGGTTTATTCCTAGGTATTTTATTCTTTTTTGTTGCAATGGTAAATATGAGTGTTTCCTTATTTTCTCTTTCAGATTTTTCATCATTAGTATATAGGAATGCAAGAGATTTCTGTGAATTCATTTTGTATCCTGCTACTTTACCAGATTCATTGATTAGCTCTAGTAGTTTTCTGGTAGAGTCTTTAGGATTCTCTATGTATAGTATCATGTCATCTGCAAACAGTGACAGCTTTATTTCTTCTTTTCTGATTTGGATTCCTTTGATTTCCTTTTCATCTCTCATTGCTATGGTTAAAACTTCCAAAACAATTTTGAATAATGGTGGTGAGAGTGGACCACCTTGTCTTGTTCCTGATCTTTGAGGAAATGGTTTCAGTTTTTCAACATTGAGAATGATGTTAGCTGTGGGTTTTTCTTATATGGCCTTTATTATGTTGAGGTAAGTTCGCTCTATGCCTTCTTTCTGGAGGGTTTTTATCATAAATCGGTGTTGAATTTTGTCAAAAGCTTTCTCTGCATCTATTGAGATGATCATATGGTTTTTCTTCTTCTTTGTTGATATAGTGTATCATGTTGATTGATTTGCGTATATTGAAGAATCCTTGCATTCCTGGGATAAACCCCACTTGATCATGGTGTATGATGCTTTTAGTGTGCTGTTGGATTCTGTTTGCTAGTATTTTGTTGAGGATTTTTGCATCTATGTTCATCAGTGATATTGGCCTGTAGTTTTCTTTCTTTGTGACATCTTTGTCTGGTTTTGGTGTCAGGGTGATTGTGGCCTCGTAGAATGAGTTTGAGAGTGTTCCTCCCTCAGCTGTATTTTGGAAGAGTTTGAGAAGGATAGGTGTAAACTCTTCTCTAAATGTTTGATAAGTTGCCTATGAAGCCATTTGGTCCTGCGCTTTTGTTTGTTGGAAGATTTTTAATCACAGTCTCAATTTCAGTGCTTGGGATTGGTCTGTTTACATTTTCTATTTCTTCCTGGTTCAGTCTTGGAAGGTTGTACTTTTCTAAGAATTTGTCCATTTCTTCCAGATTGTCCATTTTATTGGCATAAAGTTGCTTGTAGTAATCTCTCATGATCCTTTGTATTTCTGCAGTGTCAGTTGTTACTTTTCCTTTTTCATTTCTAATCCTGTTGATCTGACACTTCTCCCTTTTTTTCTTGATGAGTCTGGCTAATGATTTATCAATTTTGTTTATCTTCTCAAAGAACCAGCTTTTAGTTTTATTGGTTTTTGCTATTGCTTCCTTCATTTCTTTTTCATTTATTTCTGATCTTTATGATTTCTTTCCTTCTGCTAACTTTGGGGTTTTTTTGTTCTTCTTTCTCTAACTGCTTTAGGTGTAAGGTTAGGTTATTTACTTGAGGTGTTTCTTGTTTCTTGAGGTAGGATTGTATTGCTCTAAACGTCCCTCTTAGAACTACTTTTGCTGCATCCCATAGGTTTTGGGTCATTGTATTTTCATTAGCATTTGTTTCTACGTATTTTTTTATTTGCTCTTTGATTTCTTCAGTAATCTCTTGGGTATTTAGTACTGTATTGTTTACCCTCCATGTGTTTGTATTTTTTTACAGATTTTTTTCCTGTAATTGATATCTAGCCTCATAGCATTGTGGTCAGAAAAGATACTTGATATGATTTCAATTTTCATAAATTTACCAAGGTTTCATCTGTGACTCAAGATATGATCCATCCTGGAGAATGTTCCATGCGCACTTGAGAAGAAAGTGTATTCTCTTGTTTTTAGATGGAATGTACTGTAAATATAAATAAAGTCCATCTTGTTTAATGTATCATTTGAAGCTTGTTTTTCCTTATTTATTTTCATTTTGGATGATCTGTCCATTGGTGAAAGTGGGGTGTTAAAGTTCCCTACTGTGATTGTGTACCTGTTGATTTCCCCTTTTATGACTGTTAGCATTTGCCTTATGTATTGAGATGTTCCTATGTTGGGTGCATAAATATTTACAATTTTTATATCTTCTCCTTGGATCAATTCCTTAATCATTATGTACTGTCCTTCTTCGTCTCTTGTAATAGTCTTTATTTTAAAGTCTATTTTGTCTGATATGAGAATTGCTACTCCAGCTTTCTTTTGATTTCCATTTGCATGGAATATCTTTTTCCATCCACTCACTTTCAGTCTGTATGTGTCCCTAGGTCTGAAGTGGGGCTCTTCTAGAAAACATACATATGGGTGTTGTTTTTGTATCATTCAGCCAGTCTATATCTTTTGGTTGCAGCATTTAATCCATTTACATTTAAGGTAATTATCTACATGTATGTTCCTATTACCATTTTCTTAATTGTTTTGAGTTTGTTATTGTAGGTCTTTTCCTTCTCTTGTGTTTCCTGCCTAGAGAAGTTCCTTTAGCATTTGTTGTAAAGCTGGTTTGGTGGTGCTGAATTGTCTTAGCTTTTGCTTGTCTGTAAAGGTTTTAATTACTCCATTGAATCTGAATGAGATCCTTGCTGGGTAGAGCAATCTTGGTTGTAGGTATTTCCCTTTTATCACTTTAAATATGTACTGCCACTACCCTCTGGCTTGCAGAGTTTCTGCTGAAAGATCAGCTGTTAACCTTATGGGGATTCCCTTGTGTGTTATTTGTTGCTTTTCCCTTGCTGCTTTTAATATTTATTCTTTGTATTTAACTTCTGATAGTTTGATTAATATGTGTCTTGGCATGTATCTCCTTGCATTTATTCTGTATGGGACTCTCTGTGCTTCCTGGACTTGATTATTTCCTTTCCTATATTATGGAAGTTTTCAACTATTATCTCTTCAAATAATTTCTCAGTCCCTTTCTTTTTCTCTTCTTCTTCTGCGACCCCTATAGTTTGAATGTTGGTGCATTTAATGTTGTCCCAGAGGTCTCTGAGACCATCCATAATTCTTCTCATTCTCTTTTCTTTATTCTGCTCTGTGGTGGTTATTTTCACTATTTTACCTTCCAGGTCACTTATCCATTCTTCTGCCTCAGTTATTCTGCTATTGATTCCTTCTAGAGAATTTTTAATTTCATTTTTTGTGTTGTTCATCATTGTTTGTTTGCTCTTTAGTTCTAGGTCCTTGTTAAACGTTTCTTGTATTTTCTCCATTCTATTTCCAAGATTTTGGATCAACTGTACTACCATTACTC
Source organism: Kogia breviceps (assembly GCF_026419965.1). Taxonomy (NCBI): domain Eukaryota; kingdom Metazoa; phylum Chordata; class Mammalia; order Artiodactyla; family Physeteridae; genus Kogia; species Kogia breviceps. The sequence goes on along the minus strand of NC_081314.1, from coordinate 89,026,913 downwards.
TGAATTGTTTTTCAGGTAGACTGCCCATTTCCTCCTCATTTGTTTGGTCTGGGGGGGTTTTACGTTGCTCCATCATCCACTGCATATTTCTCTGTCTTCTCATTTTGCTTAACTTACTGTGTTTAGGGTCTTCTTTTTGCAGGTGGCAGGTTTGTAATTCCTGTTGTTTTTGGTGTCTGCCCCCAGTGTCTAAGGTTTGTTCAGTGGGTTGTGTAGGCTTCCTGGTGGAGGGGACTGGTGCCTGTGTTTTGGTGGATGAGGCTGGATCTTGTCTTTTTGGTAGGAAGGACCACGTCTGGTGGTTTGTTTTGGGGTATCTGTGAACTTACTATGATTTTAGGCAGCCTGTCTGCTAATGGGTGGAGTTGTGTTCCTGTCTTGCTAGTTGTTTGGCATAGAGTGTCCAGCACTGTAGTTTGCTGGTCATTGAGTGGGGCTGGATCTTAGCTTAGAGATGGAGAACTCTGGGAGAGCTTTTGCCATTTGATATTATGTGGAGCTGGGAGGTCTCTGGTGGACCGATTTCCTGAACTCGGCTCTCTCAATCTCAGAAGCACAGTCCTGACACCTGGCCAGAGTACCAAGAACCTGTCAGCCACATGACTCAGAAGAAAAGGGGGAAAGAAAGAAAAAGAGAAAGAGAGAGGGAGGGAAGGAGGGAGGGAGGCAGAGAGAGATGGAAGGAGGGAAAGAAAGGAAGAAAGAAAAGAAAGAAAGAAAGAAAGAAAGAAAGAAAGAAAGAAAGAAAGAAAGAAAGAAAGAAAGAAAGAAAGAAAGAAAGAAAGAAAGAAAGAAAGAGAGAAGGAAAGTAAGAAAGAAAGTTATTAAAATAAAAAATTTTAATATTAAAAAATAATTTAAAAAAGAAAGAAGAGAGCTACCAAAACAAAAAACAAATCCACCAGTGATAACAAGCATTAAAAACTATGCTAAAAAAAAAAAAAGGACAGACGGAACCCTAGGACAAATGGTAAAAGCAAAGCTATATAGACAAAATCACACAAAGAAACATACACTCACAAAAACAGAAAAAGGAAAAAAAAGGTATATATATATATAAAATGAGGAAGAGAGCAACCAAATCAATAAACAAATCTACCAATGATTACAAACTCTAAATAGTAAACTAAGAGAAATATAAAACCAGGAACAAATTAGATGTAGAAAACAAACCCCAGTCTACAGTTGCTCCCAAATTACACCGCCTCAATTTTGGGATGTTTCGTTGTCTCTTCAGGTATTCCACAGATTCAGGGTACATCAAATTGATTGTGCATATTTAATCCACTGCTCCTGAGGCTGCTGGGAGAGATTTCCCTTTCTCTTCTTTGTTCGCGCAGCTCCTGGGGTTCAGCTTTGGATTTGGCCCCGCCTCTGTATGTAGGTCACCTGAGGGTGTCTGTTCTTCACTCAGACAGGACAGAGTTAAAGTAGCAGCTGATTAGGGGGCTCTGGCTCACTCAGGCCAGGAGGTGGGAGGGGTACAGAATGCAGGGCGAGCCTACGGCAGCAGAGGCCAGTGTGATTTTGCAACAACCTGAGGTGCACCGTGTGTTCTCCCGGGGAAGTTGTCCCTGGATCACGGGACCCTGGCAGTGGCAGGCTACAAAGTCTCCTGGGAGGGGAGGTGTGGATAGTGACCTGTGCTTGCACACAGCCTTCTTGGTGGCTGCAGCAGCCTTAGTGTTTCATGCCTGTCTCTAGTGTCCACAGATTCTCTGTGTGGGAATCTCTCCACTTTGCCCTCTGCACTCCTGTGGCCGTGCTCTCCTCCGTGGCACCAAAGCTTCCCACCTGCCATCCCCATCTCCTCCGGTGAAGGGGCTTCTTAGTGTGTGGAAACTTTCCCCCCTTCACAGCTACCTCCCCGAGGTGCAGGTCCCATCCCTATTCTTTTGTCTCTGTTTTTTCTTTTTTCTTTTGCCCTATCCAAGTACGTGGGGAGTTTCTTGCCTTTTGGGAAGTCTGAGGTCTTCTGCCAGCGTTCAGTAGGTGTTCTGTAGGAGTTGTTCCATATGTAGATGTATTTCCGATGTATTTGTGGGGAAGAAGGTGATCTCCACATCTTACTCCTCCACCATCTTGAAGGTCTCCCACCCCAGCTCTTTAATATTGCTTGAAATTCATTCAATCATTCAACAAATATTTATTGAGCGCTTACTTACGTACCAGGCAGTCTATTAGAAGCTGAGGCAGTAAACAAGTCAGGTAGTAAGTCCTGCCCTCTTGGAGTTGATTACATATTGGTGGAGTCAGAAAATGAACATGTAAACAAACAAATAATAATTTCAGATAATGAGAATTGCTATGAATAAAATTATGATATTGTGATTTGTAAGAAAAATATATAACTGGTTATTCAGATGACCAAAATATATTTCTCACATACTTCCTCCACAGTTCAAATTTTTTAAGTGTTGCAAGTGATCAAGTTGTCTTTTGTTATGTTAATGAGATCACTTTGCAAAAGCACCTAAGGATGGGGGCTGGTGCCAGTGAGGCCAACCTTGTGATTAGAGGGTTGGAACTTTCAGTCCTACTCCCTGATCTCCAGCAGGGGAGAGAGGTTGGAGATTGAGTTCATTCGCCAATGGCCAAGGATTTAATCAGCCATGCCTAATCATGAAGCCTCCATGAAAGCAACAAAGGATGAGTTTGGAGAGCTTCTGGGTTGATAAACAGATGGAGATTTGAGGAGAATGGTGTGCTCTGAGGAGGCATGGAAGCTCCATGGCCTTTCCCCACACCTTGCTCTATGCATCTCTTCCGTCTGGCTGTTCCTGAGTTATAACCTGTTATAATAAACCCGTGATCTGGTAAGTAAAATGTTTCTCTGAGTTCTGTGAGCCACTCTGGCAAATCAGTAGAAACCCAGAAGGAGGTCATGGGAACCTCCAATCTGCAGCCAGCTGGTCAGAAACAGAGGTTATCACCTGGGCTGTAGAGAGACCCTCTTGAAGGTCTCCCCATTTTTTTTTCTTTAAAACATATAATCTCAGCTCTTTTGGGGTTTCATACTGATACTCCTTCCTCTACTCTGGAATTATTTTTGTTAATGTGATCTTGAATTTCTCCAAGATCCCCATATCACACTTCACTTGACACCACAATTTGAACAGTTCTCCCACTAAAGACTAACAAATATTAAAAGGATAAAGGAAATTCAAATCCAGTACAATATACTATGCTTCAGTCTTCTAAATCCTAGTAGTTTTTGTTCACAGCATTCCATTGCTGAATCGTATTTAGCTTGTGGTGAAAATAGCATTTTACCCTAGTCAGTCAGGCTTGGGAAATAAAACCTTGTTTTCCATGTCACATAAGCCAACCTATTTGATCAGTTTGGGTTAAGAATATGAAAATAATGAAAGAAATTAGGAGGTGAAGATATTGACATTTAAAGAATACAGTTGTGTTTGGGGTTTTTGTTTTTTTGATAGAAGCTTACAGTGGGGAAAATGTTTTTATTTATTTATTTATTTTTTTTTTTTTTTTTGTGGTATGCGGGCCTCTCACTGTTGTGGCCTCTCCCATAGCGGAGCACAGGCGCCGGACGCACCGGCTCAGCGGCCATGGCTCACGGGCCCAGCCGCTCCGCGGCATGTGGGATCTTCCCGGACCGGGGCACGAACCCGTGTCCCCTGCATCGGCAGGCGGATTCTCAACCACTGCACCACCAGGGAAGCCCGGGAAAATGTTTTTAAATGAATGTAAATGGAACAGGGAAATTTGAAGATGTTGAGAAGTGGAGTGAACTAGCATGGTTAAATCCACTGGTGGAAGAATGGTGAGAGAGCAATTTTAATCACCCTTATTTCATTCTCTCCTACACCAATTCTTCCTCAGGGACCCTATCCAAAGCTTCAATTCTCTTTCCTTCCCTCCTTTTCCTCCCCTATTCTCCTTTTCCTCTCTTTCTCTCCTCCATCTTTCTCCCTTCTGCCTTCATCCTACCTCTTCCTTTTCTTTTATTCTTTCCCTTATTCTGCGATAGGGATGCAGAAAACTTGCCAGTCCACACACAATTGTAATGAATAAATAAAGCAGATGTAAATAGGATATAGAATAATTGGGAAACATGCCAAATAAATTCCACTATTCGATACAGTTAATCCACTTCAACAATAATTTATAAGCACCTCCTACATACAAGGCATCATAGTAAGCACTAGGGACATAAAGTTGGAAGTTATTATGTCATTGTATTAAAGGATATTCTTTATATTTAATTCAGAAATTAATTCATTAACTGTTTTCTTTTTGATGAAGAGAATTGTCATTTTTCCACTTTTCATTTACTCTTTACTAAGGAGTTACTAAATGTAGCAGCATTTGAAGCCTAAATAAGGAAGATCTGACAAGGATGATGGTTTGCTATTTTGTTACCTGGCACAATAAATAATCATCAGAGGAATTCTTTATATGCACAACCATCACAACCTTGATATTCTGATATTGACATTCTAACATTATACAGTTATTTGATTTCATCCACCTGGAATCAAGAACAGAAAGATAAAACTAAGTCCAAGGTATCCCTTCTTGTCTTTATTGTAAATGTGTTAAAAATACCTCATAGTAAAGTTTCTAAACTGAAACTTCCAGGCTGGTTTTGCTGTATTTGGACACCTTTCCACTGCACAGAGGGGTGAGCTCTTGATGGTGGTGGTGCTAATCAGAGGTTTCTTTCCTCAGTCCTATATTCTTTTCTTCCCTCTTTCCATTTCTTTCTTAAACATCTCTTGACTCTGTACTACGAGCTAGGTACTATACGTTAGTGGTATAGTACCTAGAGACTCTGCTCTTTCTAACCTAAGCTCAGACATCTCGAGGGCCACTAGTAGCATCTGAAGGCATAAAGTATATGAATTATGTAAGTTACACAGTGTCAGTTAATTTCCATATACAATTTTTAAATTTAGTTATTATTAATCAAAGTTAAACATGAACTTTGTTTACAGAATCAAAGAATGTATGACATTAAAAAAACTAACAGTGTCCTGTATCCCCATTTCCTGCTCTGCCAAGGAAAATTCTTTCACCTAAATTGCTGCTACTTATTTTTTTTTTTTAGTTTTAGGCATTATCTATTGATCTAACACTTTGGGAGATAAGTCTGCAGCTCTTTTGGTTGCTGCTCCCTACCACCTTTGCAGTTTGGGGATGGGTCATGGTATAATTCTTCACACTGAAGATGGAAAACTCCATTGGGAGGTGTGTTAGACGTCATAGGTTCTGCCTCACATTCTCTCAACTCACCTCTCCACTCTGGCCATTGCTGCAACAAGCAGATGTTCATCTCAGTATAGTTCACAGCACTTTGTCTCAGTGAATTTCTCATTTTCTGCCTTGGACCCTCTCTGTACCTCCCTCTGAGGTACAGATATATTCATGCATTCATAGAACAGGAAGTACAACAGAGTTAACTTCCCTGAGTCAACCTTGTCTAATGGGAGACAGGAGCTGGTAGACAAATATTCCCTTCTTCTGTGTCTTGAACTGACAACCCTGAAGGACAGCCTATATGGTTCTTCAGAGGACTCTGAAGCTACAATTTCTTATGGTGGTAGCCAGCTTAATAATGAACATTTGTGTTGATTTTCCCTCCTCCCTTGTTTCACTGATTCTAGCCCCTTTCCCCACAAAAACTCTCTGTGCAGCTCTTATTTTAGGCTCTGTGTTTTGGGGGAAACTCAGGCTAGGATGGAGGCTCTGGGGAAAGATGATTCTCCCTGATTAAAAAGGAAGAGATCCATAAGGAGAAAGATCTGCCCTTTCTTTTCACTTTTGGACACTATGTTGAGAATATGTTGCTTGGAGCTATGAAAAGAGAGGTCAGAGAATAACAAAAGAGGGAATCCACAAAGGATCACAAAGGAGGAGCTCTGATATTGTTAAGCTGCCTAATTAACCAATTCTGGAACTGCCTTCTTTTGGATTTCTTGTTATGTGAAATAATAGTGCTTTTAAAATATTGCTATCTAGTAATATTTTAATTGCAGCTGAAAGTGTACCAACACAAATTGTGATCTGTCTTGGCTTTATACTCTTCGTGATGGGTACTGAAAGCAACTTCCCCCCAAGACCTAATGTTTGCACATGTTATTCCTTCTACCTGGAATGGCCTTCTGTTTTCTTCCTTTTCTTCCTATTCTTTCTCTTCTCAGATACCTAATTCTCATTTGTCTTTCAAGATTCAATTCAAGATCCACATTTAGTTTGGATTAAATGCCCCTTGTCCATGCTTGCCTAGCGCTCTGTGTGTACCTCCTTCAGAACACCTAAAACACTATTTTAATATCTGCTGTTTGTCTTTCTGTCTCCTTTATAGATTGTAATATTCCTGAAGACAGGAAATCCACTTTCAGGGCTTAGTACAATGCCAAACATTTAGTTAAATATTTACTGAATGGGGTGACAAAAGAGGGAAGAGTTATGGGAACATATGTATATGTATAACTGATTCACTTTGTTGTAAAAGAGAAACTAACACTATTGTAAAACAGTTATACTCAAATAAAGATGTTTAAAAAAATGCAATAAAATAAAATATACCTAAATAAAACAACAACAACAACAAAAATTTACTGAATGATAGGCTGTGGTTGGTGGAAGAAATATTGGCAGAGATGGGCAAACACATATTGGACACAGAGTCAAAGTCATTTGGTCCAGTACTCCTATTTCATAGAAAACAAACTACGTTGCATACAGATAGCAAAGAATTACTAAGATACTCTGCAGAACAAATGAATGAGATTAGATGGCCCTTATGATACCTTCCAAAAAACAACAAAAATTTATATTATTTATGTTTTCTTAAATAAAAAAAAATACCAGATACTGGCAGAGCAAGTCCAAGAGTCAAGTTTTCTTGACATTTAATCTTTTTAAATAATCTCCCTTGTCACTAGTTCAATGGACACATGAATAGATATCATTACTGAAGTTGACTCAAGATAACTGTGAGCAGAATTTATGGATAAATAACAGACTATTAAAAACAAAATAGTGTGCTAGTTATCAAGGTACTATTTTTCAGATTCAAACTTAATCTTCTATACTCTGTTCTTGCTGTGTCTGGGACCCTTCAGACCACATTGCTGCTTTGCCAGCTGACTCCCTTGAGGTTCTGCCAATAGAAAATACCGGGGGATACTAGCAGGAGGAGGGAAAGAAAACTGTCACACTTCTTCCTGTCAGCTTCTAGTTCCTGTCACTCTCACATGAACCGTGGTTCTTTGCCCCAGCAGCAGTGGCTCATTCCAGTAGCAGTTTGTTTCAGTTTTCAGTTTTTTCTCCATTCTCCTATATTCAACCTTCTTCCTCACAAATGTCTCTACCAGCTGAGTCCCAGCTCCTCAGGGACTTTTCTGTGAGCATCAGAGTCATCAGCATCAGCCAGGTAGTGTTTCTTCCTCAGGATTCTGGGTCTCAGCATTGGGAAGCTATTCTCCAAACTTCTTTCTTCTAATAATCCATTTCCCTTTGTTACCCCAGCCCTAGTGGGGAGAATTTGCTTTCTTTATGTACTAACAATTTTCTATATATTATCTCTAATTCCCCCACAGAATCTTACTGGTTAGTTATATATTACTCATTTTACAAATTATGAAACAGACTCTCATAGTCTATGCAAATTTCCCAGGATTACATAGCTAGTTAATAGCTAAGCTATGATTTAAACCAGGTTTGTTTTTACTCCAAAGACGATTATCTTTTGCCATGTCATCCCAGGGCCTAAGATTTGGACTTATTAAATTGAGATATAGAAAGACATGCTTGTATTTAGTGTTTTTATATCAAGAGCAATGTGCTCTAATAAGCACTTGAAATTATTGTAGACCAGTATGAGAGAGAAGAGTTTTAAAAGAACTTAAACTTTGAAGTTCTTTTTCTTCAAATGCCAGTTGAAGAAAATAGTACTTTTCTTGCACTTTCCTAATGATCTTTAGGTATAGTTAAGTCTACCACTGACCCAGTGATAGTCTTTAGTCAGACTATTCCCCTGAATCTGAATCCAACCTCCTGTTGAAATTTGATTGAGATTTAGCTTTGATTATCTTGTATCAAAGGTCCTTGGGGCTTTTTCTTTTAGGAGCTAGTAGTTTTACCTTCTCTGTCTCTCTAAGATGATGAACTCTGTTCCATCATTGGATACCTCTGTTAGCCATTGGTCTTATTGTTCATTCACTGATCTTAGTTTTTTTATTTTTATTTTTTCTCTCTCCTCATGGCAAAGGCCAATTCACTTCATGAGATAAATCAGGTAAAACTATTGATCTTGTCAGGACTAAATCCCCAATCTGGCCAGCACTAGGGGGATTTCCCAATGAGCATTTCTGCTGAATTTATTTCTCATCCTTTCTCACCCTTTTGAAGAACAGAACAACTTTCTTCTCCTTTAGCTAGAACATGTATAAATTGATTCACATATAATAATAGAAAGGCCATTAGCCTACCAGATGGTTGCTACCAGTAGCTGGTTTCATATTTATACTACTTCATCTCAAGTGCCCTTTATGTCTTACACAAAATACTTTGAACAAAAAATTAAACAGAACTTATGAAATAATATTTCCATAGACAGAAGAGAATTAAGTTTTGACAATACTGTAGGTGGGGGCATACATGTTGTGCATGGACCAAGAACTGGTTTAAGTGAGTTGACATTAGAGGAACTCTAGGAAGCAAAAGGAAACTGTAACCCCTCCCCAGGAACTCCTTGGGGGATGGTATTGGAAAGGGAAATGAGTTTGGGTTTCAAGGCAGGACTTATTTACCTCCTAATTTTTCTTACGACTGGCCCTGTCAGTATTCTGCATTTCCTAGAAAAGTGGTAAGCAAAAAAGATTTTTTGGTATCAAAATTACAGATGCAAAGTGACATGGCACCCACATGTATCGTCCATTTCTTCTAGTTTGGGAAGGGAGAGGGGTGCTAGTGATTTACGGAGAAATTTCAAAGTGAGAAAAAAAGATTAAATACAGGAATTGCTACAAAATTTAAAAGAACCCTAGTGGAGACGATCCTGTGATCCAGTAGCCAATTATTATAATTTAGTGCACATTCTCTTACTTCTTAATTGCTATAACTATTTTTCAAATCAGTCTCCTAGAGATGTGGGAGCATAACACCAATATTATAGTTTGGCTCAAAGCTAACTGAATGTGCCTTAGAGACATAAATATGAATGCTTACCCAGAAACTGAAGAGTACCTGTAAGAATTTATGTTAATATGGTGAAGCACAGAGTCTCAGCCACTGGATTGCAGGTGGTGCAGGTTTGATCCCTGGTCAGGGAACTAGATCCCACATGCTGCAACTAAGAGTTCACATGCTGCAACTAAGAGTTCACATGCCACAACTAAAGACCCTGCATGCCACAACTAAAGATCCCACATACTGCAACTAAAGATTGGTCATGCCTCAACTAAAAGATCCTGCATGCTACAAAGAAGATCTCGTGTGCACAACTAAGACCTGGAGCAGCCAAATAAATAAATAAAAATAAGTAAATATTTAAAAAAGAATACGGGAAAATCTACTATATATAAGACATTGTACTAGGTATTTAAAAAAAGAAAGAATTTTAATTTTGAAGTAATTGTAGAATCACATGCAGTTGTAAGAAAAAATGAAGAAAGAGACTAGGTTTCTTTTATCCAGTTTCTTTCCCCCAATGGTAACATCTTGCAAAACTATAGTGTAATATGAAAAGCTTGTTTACTGTAGAAATCCAATTCTATTCCATTTGAAATAATGAAATTTGGGGGTGGGGGAGAACTTAAAATAATGCTGAACTTCACCTGGAAAAATAAATCAAAGTTTAAAATTGAATTTGTTTTAGATTCACATTTTAGCTACTCACCCAAAAGCAAAAGATATCTGTGGAAAATAATGTAAAAAATAAACATTGCTAATAAACATGAGTGAATAGCCAAGGAAATCCTAAAGAAAGAAGATAACTTAAAAAGAATTAGGGCTTCCCTGGTGGCACAGTGCTTAAGAATCCGCCTGCCAATGCAGGGGACACGGATTCAAGCCCTGGTCTGAGAAGATCCCACATGCCGCGGAGCAACTAAGCCTGTGTGCCACAACTACCGAGCCTGCACTCTAGAGCCCACGAGCCACAACTACTGAAGCCGTGCACCTAGAGCCTGTGCTCCACAACAAGAGAAGCCCACACACAGCAACGAAGACCCAACGCAGCCAAAAATAAAATAAATAAATAAATTTATGAAAAAAATAATGAGTTGATAAGAAACGATTACCATATTTTTAAAAAAAGAATTAAAAATTAGAGGGTTTGGTTCCTACAAGCAGTTTGGTATCAGTGAAGGATACAAAAATTGATCAGTAAGATAGAATACAAAATTCAGAAATAGAGCCAAATAGATATGTAGTTTTAGTTTATTATAAAGGAAAAATCTAGAATTAGCGTGGAAGAGATGGAATATTCCAAAATGATGAGGATAATTTGGCAAAGGAAAAAAAGTTGAAATTCTATCTGACTATATCAAAATTGTAGATGAAACCCAAATTTTAAAGGAAAAAAATCTAAAAATATTATAATTAGATAAGGACTTATTTTGAAAATATTACTAGAGCTGAGATAGAACTTTATAACCATGACACAAAACTCAGAAGCTATATTGGAAAAAGGATAAATTTGACTACACACAAATTAAGACTACTGAATGGGGAAAATGCCATTAAAATTTTAAAAATCAAATCACAAACAGGAACAAGTATTTGCAATGTTTATGGAAAAGAGTTTATTTCTTTTACAAAACACTCCAGCAAATCAATAAGAAAAGCACCAACAACCTGGTATTAAAAAGGCAAAGAACATAAAGAGGAAGTTCAGAGATAAATACAAATGGTGAGTAAGATATAAAATAATTCTGAACATACTCATAATTATGACATTGCAAAATAAAGCATTAGTGAAGTGCTGTTTTTCTTCTATCAGATTAAAATTAGATCATGAACAGTATAAGAGGGTGGAGAAAAATAGGCACCCATGCATGTATGTTTATAGATGCTAATTGCTACATTGTTTTTAATAGCAAAACAAAGCAAAGCAAAGTAAAAACAGATGTAACTTAAATGTGCCTTATTAGAGAAGTGTCAGTTGAGTAGAAATGGGTCGGCCTTTGTACTATAATTTGGCTCAGTCATTGATGGAACCACTGTTGGCTCCAATGATGAGGCTGACCTTAAAAGCTAGAGGCTGTCAGCTCATCATGTCCCTTGGAACTGGGCAAGAAGTTCGTTCTTGAAGGGGGATCTCAGTGGTTCAGAAGAGCAAGCTAATATGTTGCCATCTGTATATGAAGGTTATTCAAATACATGCATTTATATATACAAAGATTGGGATTTTTTAGAATACACAAGAAAATGGTTAATAATATTGCCCTGAGGAATAGGGCTGGGCTTTTTATATCCTACTATGCTCTAAAAATGTTTTAATAGGTGTATGTATTACTTTTATACTACTATAAAAAGTTCTTTATGAATTTAGAAATAATTTCCAAGTTTCACTGAGACCCTCCTTAGTTAAATGCCATGTCCAATAAGCTCAGGATTTCTTAGACCTTCACCTGCTCATAGGCCTTCCCAGATTCTCCTGCCTAAGGTATTTCCCCTGCCCTATCTCAATCGTTTTCTATCCAACTTCCTGTTTTATTTTTCATTAGGGTTCGTGGACCCCATTCCAATATGGGGTTTGGGTTTTCCCCACCACCAACAAGCAATGCTTCAGACACCACTTTGATGTCCTGTAATTCAATTCAATTCTGACACTACCTAGAGATAGCTTCAGATTCCACAGGTTAAGTGTCCTACAAGACTGCTTGTGCTTAACCCCTTAAATCTGCCCCCACCCCATTACAGATGCCAGTTGCAAGCCCAGGTTGTAAACTTCTGCTTCTGACCAGCTGGCTGCAGATTGGAGGTTCCCATGACCTCCTTCTGGGTTTCTACTGATTTGCCAGAGTGGCTCACAGAACTCAGAGAAACATTTTACTTACCAGATCACGGGTTTATTATAACAGGTTATAACTCAGGAACAGCCAGACGGAAGAGATGCATAGAGCAAGGTGTGGGGAAAGGCCATGGAGCTTCCATGCCTCCTCAGAGCACACCATTCTCCTCAAATCTCCATCTGTTTATCAACCCAGAAGCTCTCCAAACTCATCCTTTGTTGCTTTCATGGAGGCTTCATGATTAGGCATGGCTGATTAAATCCTTGGCCATTGGCGAATGAACTCAATCTCCAACCTCTCTCCCCTGCTGGAGATCAGGGAGTAGGACTGAAAGTTCCAACCCTCTAATCACAAGGTTGGCCTCACTGGCACCAGCCCCCATCCTTAGGTGCTTTTGCAAAGTGATCTCATTAACATAACAAAAGACAACTTGATCACTTGCAACACTTAAAAAATTTGAACTGTGGAGGAAGTATGTGAGAAATATATTTTGGTCATCTGAATAACCAGTTATATATTTTTCTTACAAATCACAATATCATAATTTTATTCATAGCAATTCTCATTATCTGAAATTATTATTTGTTTGTTTACATGTTCATTTTCTGACTCCACCAATATGTAATCAACTCCAAGAGGGCAGGACTTACTACCTGACTTGTTTACTGCCTCAGCTTCTAATAGACTGCCTGGTACGTAAGTAAGCGCTCAATAAATATTTGTTGAATGATTGAATGAATTTCAAGCAATATTAAAGAGCTGGGGTGGGAGACCTTCAAGATGGTGGAGGAGTAAGATGTGGAGATCACCTTCTTCCCCACAAATACATCGGAAATACATCTACATATGGAACAACTCCTACAGAACACCTACTGAACGCTGGCAGAAGACCTCAGACTTCCCAAAAGGCAAGAAACTCCCCACGTACTTGGATAGGGCAAAAGAAAAAAGAAAAAACAGAGACAAAAGAATAGGGATGGGACCTGCACCTCGGGGAGGGAGTTGTGAAGGGGGAAAAGTTTCTACACACTAGAAACCCCTTCATGGGTGGAGATGGATGGTGGGCAGGGGGGAAGCTACAGAGCCATGGAGGAGAGCACAGCGATAGGGGTGCAGAGGGCAGAGCAGAGAGATTCCCACACAGAAGATCGATGCCTACCAGCACTCACCAGTCAGAGAGGCTTGTCTGCTCACCCGTAGGGGAGGGTGGGGGCTGGGAGCTGAGGCTCAGGCCTCCGAGGTCAGATTGCAGGGAAAGGACTGGTGTTGGCTGCGTGAACACAGCCTGAAGGGGCCTGGTTCACCACAGCTAGCCGGGAGGGTGTCCAGGAAAAAGTCTGGAACTGCCTAAGAGGCAAGAGACCACTGTTTCGGTGTGTGCGAAGAGAGGGGATTCAGAGAATGCCTAAGCAAGCTCCAGAGATGGGCACAAGCCACAGCTATCAGCGTGGACACCAGAGATGGGCGTGAAATGCTAAGGCTGCTGCAGCCGCCAAGAAGCCTATGTGCAAGCACAGGCCACTATCTACACCTCCCCTCCTGGGAGCCTTTGTAGACCGCTACTGCCAGGGTCCCATTATCCGGGGACAACTTCCCCAGGAGAACACATGGTGCACCTGAGGCTGTTGCAACATCACGCCGGCCTCTGCCACCATAGGTTAGCCACGCATTCCGTATCCCTCCCTCACCCTGGCCTGAGTGAGCCAGACTCCCCTAATCTGCTGCTACTTTAACCCCATCCTGTCTGAGCAGGGGGGGTGGGGGGGGGCATGTCCTCAGGCAACCTACATGCAGAGGCGGGGCCAAATCCAAAGCTGAATCCCAGGAGCTGTGCTAACAAAGAAGAGAAAGGGAAATCTCTCCCAGCAGTCTCAGGAGCAGTGGATTAAATATCCACAATCAATTTGATGTACCCTGAATCTGTGGAATACCTGAAGAGACAACGAATCATCCCAAAATTGAGGCGGTGTAATTTGGGAGCAACTGTAGATTTGGGTTTGCTTTCTGCATCTAATTTGGTTCTGGTTTTATGTTTATCTTAGTTTAGTATTTAGAGTTTACTATTATTGGTAGATCTGTCCATTGATTTGGTTACTCTCTTCCTCCTTTTTTTAAAAAAATATATAGATTTTTTTTTTTCTTTTTCTGTTTTTTTGAGTGTGTATGTGTATGCTTCTTTGTGTGATTTCATCTGTATGGCTTTTTTTTTACCATTTGTCCTAGGGTTCTATCTGTCCTTTTTTTTTTTTAAGTATAGTTTTTACGGCTTGTTATCATTGGTGGATTTGCTTTTTTATTTGGCTGCTCTCTTCTTTTTTTATTACTTTTTAATATTTTTAATTTTCAATATTTTTATTCTTAATTTTAATAACTTTCTTTTCTTTCTTACATTCCTTCTTTCCTTCTCTTTCTTTCTTTCTTTCTTTCTTTCTTTTCTTTTCTTTTCTTTCTCCCTTTTCTTCTGAGCCATGTGGCTCACAGTGTCTTGGTGCTCTGGCCCAGTGTCAGGCCTGTACCTCTGAGGTAGGAGAGCCAACTCCAGGACATTGGTCCACCACACACCTCTCAGCTCCACATAATACCAAATGGCAAAAGCTCTCCCAGAGCTCTCCATCTCTACACTAAGATCCAGCTCCGCCCAACAACCAGCAAGCTACAGTGCTGGACACCCTATGCCAAACAGCTAGCAAGACAGGAAGACAACCCCACCCATTAGCAGAAAGGCCTCCTAAAATCATAATAAGGTCACAGATACCCCAAAACACACCACCGGACTTGGTCCTGCCCACCAGAAAGACAATATCCAGCCTCATCCACCAGAACACAGGTACCGGTCCCCTTTACCAGGAAGCCTACACAACCCACTGAACCAACCTTACCCCTGAGGGCAAACACCAAAAACAACGGGAACTACGAACCTGCAGCCTGTGAAAAGGAGACCCCCAAACACAGTAAGTTAAGCAAAATGAGAAGACAGAGAAATATGCAGCAGATGAAGGAGCAACATAAAAACCCCCAAACCAAACAAATGAAGAGGATATAGGCAGTCTACCTGAGAAAGAATTCAGAGTAATGGTAGTGAAGATGATCTAAAAATCTTGGAAATAGAATGGAGAAAAATACAAGAGACGTTTAACAAGGACCTAGAAGAAATAAAGAGCAAACAAACAATGATGAACAACACAATAAATGAAATTAAAAATTCTCTAGAAGGAATCAATAGCGGAATAACTGAGGCAGAAAAATGGATAAGTGATCTGGAAGTTAAAATAGTGGAATTAACCACCGCAGAGGAGAAAAAAGAATGGAAAGAATTGAAGACAGTCTCAGAGACCTCTGGGACATTAAATGCACCAACATTCGAATTATAGGGGTTGCAAAAAATGAAGAGAAAAAGAAAGGGGCTGAGAAATTATTTGAAGAGATTATAGTTGAAAATTTCCCTAATATGGGAACGGAAATAATCAGTCAAGTCCAGGAAGTGCAAAGAGTCCCATACAGGATAAATACAAGAAGAAACATGCCAAGACACATATTAATCAAACTACCAAAAATTAAATGCACAGAAAAAATATTAACAGCAGCAAGGGAAAAACAACAAATAACATACAAGGGAATCCCCCATAAGGTTAACAGCTGATCTTTCAGCAGAAACTTTGCAAACTGGAAGGGAGTGGACATATTTAAAGAGATGAAAGGGAAAAACCCACAACCAAGATTACTCTACCCAGCAAGGATCTCATTCAGATTTGATGAAGAAATCGAAAGCTTTACAGACAAGCAAAAGCTAAGAGAATTCAGCACCACCAAACCAGCTCTACAACAAATGCTAAAAGAACTTCTCTAAGTGGGAAACACAAGAGAAGAAAAGGACTACAAAAGCAAACCCAAAACAATTAAGAAAATGGTAATAGGAACATATATATCAATAATTACCTTAAATGTGAATGGATTAAATGCTCCAACCAAAAGACACAGACTGGCTGAATGCATTCAAAAACAAGACCCATATATATGCTGTCTACAAGAGACCCACTTCAGACCTAAGGACACATTCAGACTGAAAGTGAGGGGTTGGAAAATGATACTCTATGCAAATGGAAATCAAAACAAAGCTGTAATAGCAATACTCATATCAGATAAAATAGACTTTAAAATAAAGAATGATACAAGAGACAAAGAAAGACACTACATAAGGATTAAGGGATCAATCCAAGAAGAAGATGTAACAATTATAAATATATATGCACTGAACAGAGGAGCACCTCAATACATTAGGCAACTGCTAACAGCTATAAAAGAGGAAATCGACAGTAACACAACAATAGTGGGGGACTTTAACACCTCACAACAATGGATAGATCATCCAAACAGAAAATTAATAAGGACACACAAGCTTTATATGACACAGTCGACCAGATAGATTTAATTGATATATATAGGACATTCCACCCAAAAGCAACAGATTACACTTTCTTCTCAAGTGCGCAAGGAACATTCTCCAGGATAGATCACATCTTAGGTCACAAATCAAGCCTCAGTAAATTTAAGAAAATTGAAATCATATCAAGCATCTTTTCTGACCACAATGCTTTGAGAGTAGAAATCAATTACAGGAAAAAAACGTAAAAACACAAACACATGGAGGCTAAACAATACATTGCTAAATAACCAAGAGATCAGTGAAGAAATCAAAGAGGAAATTAAAAAAACACCTAGAGACAAATGACTATGAAAACACGACGATCCAAAACCTATGGGATGCCCTAAAACAGCTCTAAGAGGGAAGATTATAGCAATACAAGCCTACTTCAAGAAGCAAGAAACATCTCAAATAAACAAACTAAACTTACACCTAAAGGAAATAGAGAAAGAAGAACAAACAAAACCCAAAGTTAGCAGAAGGAAAGAAATCATAAAGATCAGAGCAGAAATAAATGAAACAGAAACAAAGAAAACAATAGCAAAGATCAATAAAGCTAAAAGCTGGTTCTTTTAGAAGATAAACAAAATTGATAAACCATTAGCCAGACTCATCAAGAAAAAGAGGGAGAGGACTCAAATCAACAAAATTCGAAATGAAAAAGGAGAAGTTACAACAGACACCGCAGAAATACAAAGCATCCTAAGAGACTAATACAAACAACTCTATGCCAATAAAATGGACAACCTGGAAGAAATGGACATATTCTTAGAAAAGCACACCCTTCTGAGACTGAACCAGGAAGAAATAGAAAATATAAACAGACCAATCCCAAGCACTGAAACTGAGACTGTGATTAAAAATCTTCAAACAAACAAAAGCCCAGAACCAGATGGCTTCACACGCTAATTCTGTCAAACTCTTAGAGAAGAGCTAACACCTATCCTTCTCAAACTCTTCCAAAATATAGCAGAGGGAGGAACACTCCCAAACTCATTCTATGAGGCCACCATCACTCTGATACCGAAACCAGACAAAGATGTCACAAAGAAAGAAAACTATAGGCCAATAACCCTGATGAATTTAGATGCAAATATCCACAACAAAATACTAGCAAACAGAATTGAACAGCACATTAAAAGGGTCATACACCATGATCAAGTGGGATTTATTCCAGGAATGCAAGCATTCTTCAATATATGAAAATCTATCAATGTGATACACCATATTAAAAAATTGAAGGAGAAAAACCATGTGATCATCTCAATAGATGCAGAAAAAGCTTTTGAAAAAATTCAAAACCCATTTATGATAAATATCCTCCAGAAAGTAGACATAGAGGGAACTTACATCAACATAATAAAGGCCATATATGAAAAACCCACAGCCAACATTGTTCTCAATGGTGAAAAACTGAAACTATTTCCTCTACTATCAGAAACAAGACAATGTTGTCCACTCTCACACTATTATTCAACATAGTTTTGGAAGTTTTAGCCACACCAATGAGAGAAGAAAAAGAAATAAAAGGAATCCAAATAGGAAAAGAAGAAGTAAAGCTGTCAGTGTTTGCAGATGACATGATACTATACATAGAGAATCCTAAAGACTCTACCAGAAAGCTACTAGAGCTAATCAGTGAATTTGGTAAAGTAGCAGAATACAAAATGAATTCACAGTAGTCTCTTGCATTCCTATACAGTAATGTTGAAAAATCTGAAAGAGAAATTAAGGAAACACTCCCATTTACTATTGCAACAAAAAGAATAAAATACCTAGGAATAAACCTAACTAAGGAGACAAAAGACCTGTATGCAGAAAACTATAAGACAATGATGAAAGAAATTAAAGATGATAGAAACAGATGGAGAGATTTACCATGTTCTTGGATTGGAAGAATCAACATCGTGAAAATGACTCTACTACCCAAAGCAATCTACAGATTCAATGCAATCCCTATGAAACTACCACTGGCATTTTTTACAGACCAAGAACAAAAAATTTCACAATTTGTATGGAAACACAGAAGACCCCGAATAGCCAAAGCAGTCTTTAGAAAGAAAAATGGAGCTGGAGGAATCAGGCTCCCTGACTTCAGACTCTACTACAAGGCTATAGTAATCAAGGCAGTATGGTACTGGCACAAAAACAGAAATACACGTCAATGGAACAGGATAGAAAGCCCAGAGATAAACCCATGAACATATGGTCACCTGATTTTTGATAAAAGAGGCAAGAATATACAATGGAGAAAAGACAGCCTCTTCAATAAGTGGTGCTGGGAAAACTGGACAGCTACATGTAAAAGAATAAAATTAGAACACTCCCTAACATTATACACAAAAATAAACTCCAAATGGATTAAAGACCTAAATGTAAGGCCAGACACTATCAAACTCTTAGAGGAAAACATAGGCAGAACACTCTATGAGATAAATCACAGCAAGGTCCTTTTTGACCCACCTCCTGGAGAAAGGGAAATAAAAACAAAAATAAACAAATGGGACCTAATGAAACTTAAAAGCTTTTGCACAGCAAAGGAAACCATAAAGAAGACAAAAAGACAACCCTCAGAATGGGAGAAAATATTTGCAAAGGAAGCAAGTAACAAAGGATTAATCTCCAAAATTTACAAATAGCTCATGCAGCTCAGTATCAAAAAAACAAACATCCCAATCCAAAAAGAGCAGAAGACCTAAATAGACATTTCTCCAAAGAAGATATACAGATTGCCAACAAACACATGAAAGCATGATCAACATCACTAATCATTAGAGAAATGGAAATCAAAACTACAATGAGGTATCACCTCACACCAGTCAGAATGGCCATCATCAAAAAATCTGTAAACAATAAAAGCTGGAGAGGGTGTGGAGAAAAGAGAACCCTCTTGCACTGTTGGTGCAAATGTAAATTGATACAGCCACTATGGAGAACAGTATGGAGGTTCCTTAAAAATAGAACTACCATACAGCCCAGCTAGCCCAGTATATGCCACTACTGGGCATATACCCTGAGAAAACCATGATTCAAAAAGAGTCATGTACCACAATGTTCATTGCAGCTCTATTTACAATAGCCAGGACATGGAAGCAACCTAAGTGTCCATCGACAGATGACTGGATAAAGAAGATGTTGCACATATATACAATGGAATATTACTCAGCCATATAAAGAAACGAAATTGAGTTATTTGTAGTCAGGTGGATGGATGTAGAGTCTGTCATACAGAGTGAAGTAAGTCAGAAAGAGAAAAACAAATACTGTATGGTAACACATATATATGAAATCTAAAAAAAAAAAAAAAGGTTCTGAAGAACCTGGGGCAGGACTGGAATAAAGATGCAGATGTAGAGAATGGACTTGAGGACATGAGGAGGGGGAAGGGTAAGCTGGGACAAAGTGAGAGAGTGGTATGAACATATATACACTACCAAATGTAAAATAGATAGCTAGCGGGAAGGAACCACATAGCACAGGGAGATCAGCTCTGTGCTTTGTGACCACGTAGAGGGGTGGGATAGGGAGGGTGGGAGGGAGACGCAAGGGGGAGGAGATATGGGGATATATGTATATGTATAGCTGATTCACGTTGTTATAAAGCAGAAACTAAGACACCATTGTAAAGCAATTATACTCCAATAAAGATGTTAAAAAAAAAAAACAAAACAGCTGGGGCTACATGTTGTCTCATTTCACGGAGAAGATAAACTGGGTTTCTCCAACTTGGAAACTTGACTTAATTCTCTATCATCAGTTAATACAGTATACAGTTAGTACCTACTATATAGTAGAGCCATGAACTGTGAGGCATAACAAAGTAAATAATGTCTGTCTTGCCCTCACAAATCTTAAAATTGATAGGTCATTTCTATTCAGCCAACTGTCAGCAGAGAGGTTCATGAAACAGAAAAGACCAGGCAGAGGTGAGGATGAGAGAAGTGGTTCTTGTCTCATTATTTGGTGGGGTGCAGTGGAGTTTCTGTTCCCCAGTACTGGAAGACAGGGTTATGGAAACCACCATCACATCAAATCTCCTGGGATTTACCCCACGTGGAAACAATTCTGATATGCTATCCCTCCTCTCTGCCAGTGTTTCTCACACATATGGTTTCTATGGTTCCCCTGAATCTCTGATGCCTGGGAGGGACCCGTGCCATGTATGCCAGCTGGCTTGTGGGCCCTGTGTTCTCACCTCATTTCTGCCAACCCTGTTTCAGGGAGCTGGGCCTGGTTTCCATTTTATCCAGGCTTATCTCTGAGAGCGTTTTTCTGAACACAGCCATCCTGAGAATGAGAAAAGAAATATAATCAGGATACAACTGTTTCAATACTCATTGGATTCTCTGTCTGGAAATTTGCTCTATTAGAGACTCATTTCTTTGAGTTAATACATTAGCCTCTTTTGGAATTCAAATGCCTTTGGGAATAAAGAGGAGCACATTAAAATATTAAGACAATAAAGAGGAAGCAAGCAAAACTACTAAAACTATAGTGTGAAAATGTAAATCAGGCATTTGGATTATAGGCTATCAGAAGTGAAAGATATATATATGTGTGTGTGTATATATATATATATATATATATATATATATATATATATACATATATATGTGTACTTAAAATTTTTTTTATCCTTCCTTCTTGTTTTTACAGAATGAGGACAATGAATCCTGGGAAAGCACAGCAGCTTGCCTAAGGTCACAACAGTTTCTTGAATCCCTGCGTCTTTAGAATTTGAGGGGTAGAAGTTGTCAACTGTTAAGTGGAGATCCTTAGGCCGGCAGTCAGCAGGCTGTGACACTGAGCACCTGGGTTAGTATCATAAAGAAACATGTTTCTGGAAGCCCTTTTCAGTTATGCAACAGTTAAGGACTTGGGTTCTGGTTAGAGCAACATAGATTTAGCTCTTGCTTTGCTATGCGAATTGGGCAAGTAACACCATCTTTAAGTTGCAGTGTATTCACCTGTAAGAGACAGATGGTGATAGTATCTGCTTCATAAATGTGGTATAAAAATTAATGAGCTAAAGTAGGAAAAGCATGGAGCAAAGTACTTGGCTTATAGTAGGTAGTTGATAAACACTGACTGTTAAAAGTGAGTGATTAAAGACAAGGGTTACCTACTTCACAGTGTTGTGAAGGGCTCCCCCTGTGTCTGGAAGGTTGCTCCAGCCATGTAGCCTCTCATTCACACTGCTTCTCTGCATCTCAATTTTCACAGCTTCAAAATGGAATAGATGATTCATTTCCCTTACCTTCCTCCCAAGAGTATCCCATTTTTTAATAAAACATTTAACTTTAGATGGGCATATTCAAATCCATACTGGAGAATATGGAAGGGCTAGGGAAGGTGGGAGAAGCAATGGAAATGGTAGAGTTTTGAGATACTTAAAGTTAGCACCCACCTGCTTCACCTGGTTTCCATTGGCTAAAATGTAACACAGATTGAAACCTGAACATTTGGAATGCCACTATGTTCCCTGGAAACTCTACCCTGAGGTTTAGAGGTTAGAGGAAGGTTCTGTGTGGTTCTAGTGTGCTCCATCCAACTCTCTGATTCATCTCAAAGATCCAAGAATACAGAGTTTATGTAGCTGGCTTACCCCAGCAAAGGAGATGGGCTCAGACCTTACTCCAGAAGAAACCAAATTCTTATTTAAAAAAAAAAAAAAATTTCATGCTCCTAGAGGAAAAGCAGACTTAGGTCCTAGACACTTGAGTGAAAAGACTTTGTCATGACAATAAGTCATCTTTGTGACTTTCCCAGTCAGTTATTCCTCTCATAACAGCCTAAATTTCTCTGAAGGTCCATGGAATCACCCAGGAGTTTGAAAATGCATATTCCTGAGCTATACCCTACAGAGAGTTTGGTTAGGTAGATCTGGAGTGGAGCTTTGGAATAAGAATTTTTAATGAGCAACCTTACCTGTTTCTGACTTGAGGGACCATTTGAACCATACTTAGAAATATATTAAGTGAAATACATGCACATTAAATCCCTGTGTTAAACACAAGCCACATCTCTTTCATGTTCTTAACTCCTTTTTACAAGAACCACTCATTTTACCTGGAGCTGAGATATGATTTCATTGTCTGAGAAGTTGAATTAAACAGAACAAAGGAATTTAGAAAGAAGCTTCTAATTTCAAAATATACTGAAAGGGAAAAGAACAAGGTAAAAATAGTCTGCTACCATTTTTGTAACAAAGAAAATGAAATCAGAATACACAGATATAAACAAATATCTTCAAAGGGAAACGCAAAATTGTTAAAACAGAAACTAAAGAAAATGGTTGACTATTGGGGAAGGGTGAAAATAAAGCAATAATACAGGGAATAATATTTTTCTAAGTTTACCTTTCAATCTAATTTTGACTTTTAAACCACATTAATGTTTTGCATATTCAGAAAACATTGTTAATTTATCAAGCATATAGTAAAATCTAGCAATTGAATACAAATAGAAACACATGAATTGAACTGTATGTCAGATTGATAATATGAACCAAAGAAGCAAAGCCAGAATTAATTCAAGTAAATTTTGAACACTGTACTCTGATTGCATCCCACCTTCCGTGGGATATTTTCTAAAGATGAAAAGAAACTATTGGTGGTGGAATCGTTTGAAACTATTTTGTGTGTATTGCAGAATTGAGCAAATGAGCAAATATATTGGTGTTTGGGAGGGGCATGGAGTTCTCATGGTAGGAGAGTGGTAAAAAAATATGGAAAGGGGGAAGGAGAACTCTGTTGTATTGGATTAGAATTGGAAGTACAAATTCATGACTTTATCAAAATATATATTTTCTTTCTGGGTACAAAGAAGCGGCTTAGAACAATTACACTTAAGTAGCAGTGAATGTATTTATCACCCTGATCTTGGTTTCTAACTACCACTTTCCATTCAAAGGAACCAGGACTACCTGGAAAACTGACTGACGCTAAGTCTGGGGCAGTGAAGTACAAGGTGAGCCAGGAGCATTGAATTCAATCAAAAAGTAAAGAAGTGCTCAAACACTGATAGGAAAATGTCAAAAATAAATAAAAACATGGATGCCAGATTAAAGGGGCTTCCACTGAACGAATTTGAGACAACTAGAATATCAATTTAAATAATGGCAGGGATGGATTATAATAAACCTCTGTGAGGCCATAGTGGTACCAAAAACAATAGGAGTGGGTGGAGAAAAAAAAGAAATATTTATTTCTACAAAAGAATAGTAATCATAAATGTAGAAAAATGTTAAATGATGGTTTTTCTAAGGCTGTCAATGACCACTGTAATAAGTGATTCAAGCAAAAATCATCAAAGCATGCTAAAACTATTGTGTAAAATGTTGATCTAATAATCAGAATAGTTGATCTAATAATCAGAATAGTTCTGTTTCAGAACTATTTATTAATTACAGAGGGAACATGCTACATTTACAATGGAGAAATTTGATAGCATCACCTTAACCAAATGATGAAACTTACAATCACCAAGTTTGACAAACTGGCAACATATGCCTCCTGATGTGATGTACTACAAAGAACACATCCTGCCAAAAATGTTTAACCTTATTCTAATCATGAGGAAGCAATCCGAAAAATCTAAATTGAGAAAGAGTCTGCAAAACAACTGGTCTAGACACTTCAAAATGTCAGTGTCTTAAAAGTTAAAAAGAAAGGCTAGGCATGGTTCTAGAATACAAACTATTAAAGAGATATGATGACTAAACAATGCATAATTCTTGATTGAATCCTGGATTTTTTATAAATCTATAAAAGACATTTTTGGAACAGTTTGGGAAATTTGAACATAGATTGTATATTGTATAATATTACTTATCAAGGCTAAAATTTCCTGAAAATGATAAATTCCATTATAAATATGTAGGAGAATGACCTTGTTCTCAGAAATACATACTGCAGCATTTTGGTGTCTACCACTTAAGAGTTCACCAAAAAAGGAAAAGAAAAATGAAAGACAAAACAAATGTGGCAAAATATTAACAATTGGTGAATCTTGTAAAATATTATCAGGTGCTCATTTTATTACTAGTGCAACTTGTCAGTAGGTTCAAAAATTTTTTAAATAAAAAGTTAGAGGGTATGGAGGGAGCAAATAAAGAAGGCAGTATTGGTTTCAACTAGTATTAGTTGTCAGAATGGTGTGGTGTATATATTTCTGCTTATCACTGACTGGGTGGGGTATGCACCTGCTAATAGCCCCACTCATTAATTCATTTCCCTCTGCAGTCTGGCTTTCTCCCTTCCCCCTCCCCTCACCAGGATGTGCTTAGGTACAATAGTGAGGGGAGGAGGAGGAACATGGAGAGCATTCTCTGTATTACCATCTCAGAGGGATATTCCCACTTCAAGCACCTCTCCAAAGGGCTAATGGCCTACAGAGCCTTATTACCATCCTGGGATAAGTTCAATTTTTTCTTTCTAATGATAGCAATTTGTTACACCAGTTTGCCACTTGCCTGCTGCTTCCTTGTTAATCCAATAATCTATATGAGCAAAGCAATTTGAGGTACCTCCTTCCCATCTGCCGCCCATCATCCAAACTATATCTTAACTATCGGTGATTTATTAGTGGAGTCTGCAGTAAGCACATCTCCACTCCATTGTTTCCCTCCTTCTCAGCCTCTTGCTTGGATATACTCTCTGAGTGTGTTAAAAGGCAAACTCAGCATGGAGATTAAAAACAACAACAGAATAATAAATTTAGCCTCAGTTCCAGGAGTTGTTCCTTTCACATAATTAGCATTTATGCACATCCACACACTAAGCAGATCCATTTCAGAGCCAGTGTTAATATTTCTCATCTTGTTTTTCACTCTGTCCCCAACCTCGATTTTTAAAAACTGGTTGAATTTAGTCATTGGAACCTGCAAATAGACAGTGGCCCAACTGCCCTAACTGAATGTTGCATTCCTCATCCCCAATCTCCTGGATGTCCATTCAGTTGAATTAAGAACCTGCATGAGCCCTGGACCCTGAACTCTTTCCTGCAGAGACCAAAGGGCCAGGTAGCTATTGGCTAGAGGTACTGAAGCAGCTCTGAAGAAGGGACTTTGTTCTCGAAGGTATAAGCCTGGTTCTCTGAACATCACGGCATTACTTATGATTGCTAAGCTTCATTTTTCTCCATGTACTCCAGCCTACCCAAGAACAAAGGCTCCAGGAGGACACTCCCAGAGGGACAAAATGGAGTTGGGCAGTTTGAAAATGGTGGTGTACAGCAATGTCTGCTGTGGGCTGAACATGGCATTCACTTTGAATTCTGTGCTATCCTTTGCCTATAGAAGCTTGATGCACATGGCCCAACCTAAAACCTATAGTAAGAGAAGAAACATGGGTATAGGATGGAAATTTCTAGAACCCATTGCTATCACTATCTATTCGCAGTTTCCACATAGTAGGAATCTGGATTGCATAGTGGTTAGCTCACTGGCTGATAAGTGAATTCTGGTTCTGCAAATTCCTACCTCTGCTCAATAGCAAGTTTATTAATCTGTAAAATGGAACTGCTTCATAAGGTGGTGATCAAGAATAATAATGATTAATCAGTAAATTGTTTTTATTCTCCTTTTCTCATCAAATGTCATCTGATTTTTAATTCTGTAATGACTCTCCCTTTTTTTTTGTAAACAACTTTTTTTTTTCCATTAAGTGCCTCAGGAGTCCTAGATGCCTTTGCCTTTTGTCCTTGGTTCTGTTTGCATTGGGCTGATTTTACCTGGCTTGTTTGGCTGCTCTCGGGCTTGCATTGTTCTTGATATCTCCATTCCAGACAGTGGCCTTGAACTATCTGCTGGGTGAATGACACATAGCTTGTGGTGTGAGTGAGCTGCCAATAAATAGAGGGGGACTTTCCTGAGTTGATGGGTTATAAGAATAGGAAAATGAAAAAAGACAGTCAACCTGACTCTACAATCTACATTTAACATTCCTATTCTTCCAAAGTCAAGGGTGGCATCTTGTCATCCTTTTAAGCTCACCTAGCAATGTGCTTATAATAAGGCAACAGTTCTGAACAGCTGGCATGTTCCATTTCACAAGTTACCAAAACTTGTAATTTTGCATATAACCGTTGTTGGTATAAATATTTTATCCTCACAAGTAAATGCCAATTGGCCAAAGGGTATAAATTGTCTGATTTCATTTATTTTCCCCTCATGGAACTTAGCATGGTGCATTGTACTTAGTAAGTGTTCGATGAATGCTTGAGGAACAAGTAACTGTGGTTTCACCTTGCAGAATGATAACATATTTTACTGATTCATTTTCCTTTGAGTCGTTTTCTCTCAAAACTCTGTATTATGAAACATTTTCCTCTGTTCGAGTTGCATTGCTTTCTAAAAAAATCCCCCTCCATCTTTTCTTAATTAACAGGCTTTTCCAGGACTGTTTTTTCTTTCTCTGTGACAGTTTCCCACTATTGTCTGTTTGCAGCTGTTACATGGTTGAGAACTGAGTAGACATGCTAATGATTGCCTGGTGTGTGGGCGGAGCACCTCTGAATTCTCCTAGACTGGCCATGCAGTCTGTTCCTACTTACTCTTTCTAAAATAAGCCTCTAGTTGGCAGCCAGGGGATGGGTTATTTGCAGTTTCTTTCTGTGGAGGAAGTTCTTGCTTGGACTAGCTATCTGTGTTTCTATTTAAGTGCAAATAAATGTGTTGCTGCTCCCACACTCCTTAGGTCTACACCACACTCCAAATTGCCTGAGTCAGCCATGCACAAACTGATCCAGATGACTAGAAACCAGCTGTGGTTTCTGTGTTTAATCAGTTAATTTAGCAAATTATCTTGTGGTGTTTTTTTTTTTTTTTTCCTTTTGTCCATATCCAGTCTCTTCCTATATTGGCCTTAGATGTATTCTCTAGAAAATTGAGTCATTATATCACTGAATGGATTTGGTCCTTGTAAATTGTCCTTGGAACTCTTGTGGCTGAAACTGAACAACTCCATCGAGGAATTTTGAGCACTTCATTTATTTATTCTTTCCTGCAGCTTTGAGGAAATGATACTTTCCCAAGAGGCATTACATAGGTGTCTGAATTTCCTAGCATCTGGGATGAGGATCTGTAGTACTAATCTGAGATTCTCATTCTGAGTCATGCATTTCAGCCAGTAAACTGGAATCAAGCTAGTTAATCCCTTTCAGTATGTTTTGCAGCTGTTAGGATTCCATGACCATTATGCAAAGACACAGAGAATCTCACTGATCAGAGAGCAAGCTGGAGGGCACAGGTTGGAGGCCTGGAGAGACGGCAGGCTTTGAACAAGACACAAGGTGGTTGCCAACCACCCTGTTAATGCAGGCAGGGTCTCAATGACCTTTAGGATGCTTTTCACTTTCCAGTCTATCCTAAGACTATTCTTCTTTTCTTATGGAGCTTCTAAGGTGGCTTTTCTTTTGAAAATAAAAGCCTGAAGTGTCCATGCCTAGAGAAGTGGCTCTCATTAAAGACTTAAGAGAGCAGGCTGTTCTTTCTATTTCAGGGGTTCTTTGGAATGTAACCACTCTGTCCATTAAAAACCAGGAAGTCATGTAGAAGAAGCTGAAACTATGAGATTTCTTTGACAAATCTTTTACCCTGCTGCCCACTGAACATAGAAGGGAACTATGGAGAAACAAATACACCTCTTGAGTTTTTATTTGAGGGAAAAGAAAAACTTTCTCTGAGGAGGTAGGAATAAGGGATAGATAAAGTTAGATTATTCATTCTTGTGAAGGGGATTTGTCTTATTTATCCTACTTCTTTGCCAAATTATTCCTCCTATTCCTATCTCTCCAGGACATAAATGAATAAATCTTGGCATTTTCTAATCTCATCTATTTTCATAGATTCATATATATCACCTGCAATAGTAATGAGATTCAATTTGAAATTAGCGCCAATTTTGTTTACATGTGCCTGGAGCTGTGGACTTCCTCAGAGCCTCAAAATACAGCACCACAATTCATTTCCTGAATTCTATCCCATGGCTCAGTTGTGCTGCTCTAAATAAGTATTCAAGTTAAGTTGCTGGTGGGTGTTTATCACTTTACTCATCATTTGTCTCAGCTTGGGGAGTTTTTATTGAAAGAGTCAACATAAAAAGTAACTCTCACAGCTGGAGAAGTTGCAAATATGTGATGAGATGATCAGACTAATTGGCCAGGTCTGATAATCAGTAGGTAACCCACTAATTTTGACATAGAAAACAAACAAGAGATTGAGTGGAGTAGGTTGATTTTTCCAGCTAAGAAGAAAACATCCCTTTAAGATGGGGAGACTATTCTGGCTAGAGACGCTAGGATATTTTAATTGCTTTGTATTACATACTGATTTTACTCACTGTCTGTGAAACTAGGTACAGATGGTTGGCTAAATAAGAATTGCAGTCTGTTTAGGATTCCGGCTAATGTGGAGAAAATATAGAGGGAGAAAACTTGAGAATATTTCAGACCAGCTTATAGTGGACATTTGTTTTTAATCCAGTGAGAGTGTGAATAAAATGGCACTGCTATCACAAACAATAAAATGAAGGCAGAAATATCAACAAACCCCCTCCCCTCTCTTGATACCATGTCTCTTTGTGGTCCAATGTCTCTCCAATCTGTTATCAAAACAAGAAGTCATAACAGTTGTTCTCCCTGTGTGGTCCCACCTACCAGGGGCATCAGCATGCCCTGGAATCTTCTAAGAAATGCAAATTCCCAGGCCCCACTTTGGCCCTACTGAATCAGACACTCTGAGGGAGGGGTCCAGAAATCTGTTTTAGCACATTCCCCCCCCCTACCCCC
Source organism: Kogia breviceps (assembly GCF_026419965.1). Classification (NCBI taxonomy): domain Eukaryota; kingdom Metazoa; phylum Chordata; class Mammalia; order Artiodactyla; family Physeteridae; genus Kogia; species Kogia breviceps. Next base: position 88,997,711 of record NC_081314.1, on the reverse strand, counting down.
TGCCCCCCCATCCTGACGAACACTAATGTTTGAGAACCACTGGTGCATAACCTTGCTACTCAGAATATGGCTTACAGACCAGCAGCCAGGGAATCACTAAGAATTTGAAAGAAATGAAGAATCTTGAGCCCCTCCTCACAGTTTGCATTTTTAAGCAACTCTCCAGGTGATCAGGGTGGCCATTAATATTTGTGAAGCTCTGGTCATTATCCCTACTTTCTTCTTCTTTAATGAAGACCCAAAATGTTTATTCTGATACTTGGAATAAAGATTACATTTCTGAGCCTACCTTTCAACTAGGTCTAGCAATGTGTCTGAGTTTTGGCTATGGAAATGTGGGCAGAAGTCTTCTAGGAAGTCTTCTCTAAAGATAGGAAGCATGAACCATTTTTGTCCTTCCTCCATTCTTCTGCCTGTAACATGGAGGTGATGATTCAGGCTCCAGCAGCCAGCTTTGATTGTGAGAAATAAGGTTTACATCAAGGATGACATAGTAGAGGGATGGAAGGAGCAGGGTCCCTGATGAGAGTGGAGCCAGTCCTAAATTGACTTCTATTATGTATGAGAGAAGTAAACTTAGCTCTTTATAAGTATTTTTTAGGTCTCTGGTCTGTTTAGGTCTCTGAACTTTATCTTCAGTGATAACTAGTTATCACCAAGAATTGCTAATTTTACCTCAAAATTTGTTCTAAATCTATCTCATTTTCTCTATACCTTATAACCAGACCCTTGTTTACACCCTAATCATCTCTTACTCAAGTTTGTAAAATACTTCCTGTGTTCAAACCTCCAGTTCTTTACCTTTCAAATTTATCCTCAATTGATGAGAATTATCTAATTAAAATGCAAATCTCATCTTGCCATTCCTTTGTTTATACATCTCCCTTTCCAGTAGAAGAGCTTTCTAGCTTGTTTTCTATTATTTCCCTATGCCCATCATAATGCCCAGACATACGAAATGTCTTACAGTCCCAGGATTCCTTTTGATTTGTTATGGATCCGTGCTGTTACTTTCATTCTGGAATGCTCTGTCTCACTTCTGACTAGAAGGCACATTTTTAGTTACCCTTCAAGAGGTGCAGCTCAAGGGTGACATTTTAGTTGTGACAAAAATTAAGAGCATGGAACCCAAATTTAGGCATGCTAATTTGCATATTCAAAATTTATGCTTGTATTATTGTATTTATATTACATATGTACATGACAAAACCAACACAAAATTATAGATAAAAAACAAGTAGAAGTTTTCAGGTTTTATCTTCACTCCCATGAACTGGTTTGTGTCTCCTGAGGTAAGAGCACTGAATTTGGGAGCCCAGTTTCTCAAATCTGCAATGTTTGCTATGATGATCCCCACCAAAGCAGAACTGATAATGCTCTCTTTTGTACCTCCATAATTTTATATTTGCTGACCTGTTTCTCCTTCTATTTTATGAGATCCTTTAATCAGGAGCTGGATTCTATTCATTTTTGCATTACTACCAGCTATTGTTTGGCCAGTATTCATTTATACTTTAATTCATTCAATAAAATGCCAATCAATATTTATTGAATGTCTGCTATATATTAAGCAGTATTAATGTCTGCTATATTGTTCTAGGTGCTGGGGACTCAGTAGCAAATTAATCAAAGTTCCTGACCTCAATTAGCTTACATTTTAGTGTGTGTGTGTGTGTGTGTGTGTGTGTGTGTGTTTGGGGGAGGGTTGGTGGGGGAGAGATAGATAATGAGCAAACAAGTAAATGTAAATAAAATGCTAGGTGTGATATGCTCAGTGAAGAAGAAAATAGTGACATCATTTGGAAATAGACCTCAACTGAGGTTCTAAACAGTTGCCTGTTTCTGTAAACCTAACCACTTAAGACATCAAACAACTATGTGGTTCTCTTCATATGATTTCTCAATCCCCCTTCCTATCCCAGCAGAAAGGGTGGATTCTTATCAGTATGATAAACCATGTAGTGAGAGAGGTTTGTAAAACACCAGGTTCCTCTCCCCCCATTGCTTTACTTCTTTTATTAGAAAACTAGGGATATTTAGTTCTACAATTGTGTACATTAATCATTATTTACTTGGCACTTCTCCTGTTCCATTGCTGAGAAGTTCCTCTAGCCTACTTTCTGACCTTGCTCTTCTAATGTTTGTTCTGTACCTAGCCCTGCATATGAATCCTCCTCCCTAATACCTGCATCTCTATTCTGTCCAGGGGTGACATCCAAAAGGCATTCTTATGTCTTATCCATCCCTCAACCAGTTCCTTCCCCTCTGTCCTTTGATCATGGATAAATTTCCTTTAGTCTTCAAACTTTCCCTCAAAGATTTGGCCAAGATTTGCCATTTTCTTCAGAGATACCATTCCTCTCCCAACCTCTTCAATGAAGCCAGGCCCATTTTTTAATTCCCCTGTTTCTCATGACCAGTATAAGAGATAAGTATGTCCTTGTTTCTTTGTGGTCCCTTTAGTCCACTATCCCATGATAACATCATCTTCATTAAGGTTCTTCTATTTGATCATGCTACCTACCTTCCTTATTTCCTTGTTACAAAAATCTACTCATATTATGGAAACCCTTCCACCTCCAAATTCAATAGGTGAATCACAATTGTTACTTATGTACTTATTCATATTTTTTTTTGACTAGCACAATTCTTGCGATTTAGTCCTCTGTAAAATGTAGCCATTCGTGTGGTTGGGACTTTATTAATGAATACCTTGGTTCCATACTTCTTTAACTTCCTCATTTCTTGTTATCTCACTCAAAATGGCCCCACACTCATGATCTCGAGCTCCAGATTCCCTTCTCTGATCACAACTTTGTGTCCTTCCTTTTCTACTCTTTCACTCCTGCGACCTGCTCTTTGTCCTTATGACCTTTAGGTCCTTGACTCCTCCTTCTTCAAGCTCTGCTCTAGCCTCATAAGCCTTCTTCTGCAACCTATACTCTATAGTAGGTTGTTTCAATTATACAGCTGCTACCATTATAGAAACTATTGTCTCCTACACTTAATGACATTTCCAATTATTATTATTATTTTTTTTTTAGTCAATCACTCATAGCAGATGACTTCCTCTTTAGTATGTACTTTACCATTCCCCTCTTCTTTTGTTTCCATTTCTGAGGAGAAGGTGCTGGTCTTCTTCCCTGCTGAACCATTGAACCTAGTCCTAGGCCTCCTGCCTCAAGATGGTGTCATGGAGAAAGCATGACCTTTGGCCCTTGCCTCACAAGAGCTAGAATTTCAGCCTATTGTGGACGTAGATATATGTCCTGGAGCAACTTATTTAACCTCCTTGCACCTTTTAGATTTTCATCTTTAGTAGAAAATAATAATAACATCTTTCTCACAGTGTTGATGTGAGAACTAAATAATAAAACATTAATGTATCTTGCACAGTATTGGGACCAAGTAGGCACAGAATATATGTTAGTTTATTCCTTTCCTCTGGTGCTGTATTAAGAATTCTTGCCCTGCTTTCACTTTTTACATAAGCTCTTTAGGTCCTTGTCCTCTGTGTACACATGTGCTTATACCTACCCTACTCTGAACAAGCTTTCCTCCATCGCTAAGTAGTAAATCCCATGGTCTTTTCTTAGGTCTGGGCCTCCTTGGTCTCAAGGTTACATCTGGTACTACTGACTACACCTTTCTTCTTGAAACTGTCACCTCCCTTGGTTTCCATAAGTAAGTTGCTGTCCTACCTCTTACTGCTCCTTATTTCTTAACTTTTCTGTTCTTTTTCCTGTTTCTCCTAACAAATAAAATGTCCCCTTAAGATAAGACCCCTGCTTTCTGCCCTTTTCTTTCTACAGTTATTTCCCCAATGTTTTGATTCCCTCCCCTGGCCACAATTCTCACCTTTGAAGTGATTTCTTCTACCAAATCTCCCCCAAGGCCCAATCCCAGATTTCTACCTACTCATCTCCACCTGCACGTCCTAGTAATACCTTAATATGTATAAAACTGAACTCTTCATTTGTTCTTCTTAATAACACACCCAAAAAGGTGCCATTATTATTAAAAATAATCTTTACATTTTTCTCTATCTTGCCTCACATCTAATCAGTTGCCAAGACCCATTAAGGATACCATCACAAGTTTGTGTTTCTCTTCAGAAATTATTGTTCCAGTGCCATCACTCTACTTCAGACGTTCATTACCTCTTCTCTGTACCTTAGAAGTATATTCCTAGCCAGTCTCCCATCTTATGTCTACCTTCCCCATCTATACTAGATATACTTAGTGACATTTTCCAATTCAAAGCACTTTGGGGGCTCCCATTGCTTTCCAGCATTCCAGGTTCTTCATAATGTTGTCCTGGCCTATTTGACACCGTCTAACTTATTTATCACTGCTTGATTCCTAATGACCTATATTTCAAACAATCTGGGGTATCTGCCCTTCTCCAAGCATGACTTACCTCTTTTTGCCTTCATTTGCACATTTTTAATGTACCTTTGGTCTGAAATGCCTTCTGGTTCTCCTTTTATAATTTGAAATCCTACCTCTCTTTTAAGATTCATCTCAAATCATTCCTCCTTCTTGAAATCATTTATGTTCTTCATCTAACTTCTCACAACTTTAAGAGATTTTTTTCTTTGAGAAAGAAATTCAATTCTTCCTCATATTATAGTTATTTGTACACTTATCTACTATCCACATAGTATGTTGTCTAAGAGCTAAACTGTGTTTTACTCATCTTTTTCTCCCATTTAGTGCTGAACACATTATCTTGCTAATAATATTTAGATGACAAATATTTGTTGAATTGACTTAAACTGGAAGTGCACACTCGTTTATTATGTGCAAATCCAAACTCTGATTTAAAGAAAAAGGAATAACATTGATTGTTAGGCTTCTTCCCCCATATGAAACAATAAAAAAAATCCACAAAAATAGTCTAAGCACAGAGAAAAGAATCACTCATCACTTGATTTGGTAAACTGGCTTCATTTTGTAGAGGATTCAGTTTAGCATTTGAGAGACGACAATTATTTGCTTGGCCTTTTACCGTCATTTCCAGGGTAGATGACATAAAAATAGTAACCTTGAAAGTCTGGGCTACTAAACATATACACAAAGGTTAAACAATTAAATGTCATTACCATCTAGCCCTCCATGAATCTGGTAGTGTGTGTTACATGTTTGTGCCTCAATTTATTCATTTTTCAAATGTCACTTCCTTAGAGAGGCCCTCCTTGTCCCCTCTACCTAAATAGTATTTCTCTATCATGTGACCATCAGTCTCTTTACCTTCTTTCATTCTTCATAACACCTGCATGACCCATCTGTCTTCCTCACTGGAAAGTAACCACCATCAGGGCAGGGACTTTGCTATTTTGTTCTCAGCAGTCTCTCTACTCTAGTCTAGAACAGCCTACTACATGGTGAGAGCTCAATATGGAAATATGTTTTGTATGAATGGAAGTGCCAAAAATAATTGACCCTTCTATGACATGTTTGTTACAACCCCAAATTCTTTGATAGGATATTATTTTATTTTGTGCCACTCAGGTTTTGCTCACCTCGGCAATATAATTGTAAAGCTTTCTAATCCTTTCTAGAAATCCTCTTTCGTAAATTGGCCAACCTACTCTTTCCATAATTTATTTTGCTTATTCTATGAGAGAAGTTGGCTCAAATTTTCCCAGTAAGTGAAAATGGGTTTCTAATTCGGCTTTCACTGCTTATTCTTTCCTTTTAATTCATGGTCATTCTTGTTCCTAGTGAGTCCCTGTTGACCTACTCAGAATCATTACTGGGAACCAGAAGATGGTATGTAATTGAATTGGTATCGCTGCTGTCACCATCAATTTGTGTAGGAAAAAAGGCTGAGGAAACACAAAGGCAGAAACTATAATTGAATATGGTTATTCCAAAGGTAAAACAGAGTTGCAATTTTCAGAGAGCATGGCAGGTCAGATGGTGAATGGGTAGGGGCTGAGTGAGATGAATTATCCCTAGGGGATATGAAAACCAAAGAAATGGACTTCAGCCGAAATGGATGGTCAGAAGTCACTAAACCCACAGCTTTCACAATGTCAATTCTTTTTCTAGGCATTCAAGTACAATGAACACTGGATTATGAGGTGAATACGGGATCAGGAGATGTGGATTCTAGTTCTGATTTCTTCAGTGGAGGCAAAACAATTAACAAATTAATTATTTGCCCTGGGCCATAGTCATCTCATTTATAATATTGGGACAATAACATAATTTCTGGCTCTCAGGGATGCTAAGAGGACCCGATAACATGGTATCTTTGATTGCTTTTGAATAGTGCTTCATGCTGTTTGGAAGCTAAGTCTTATTACTTGATCAATGCCTTATTTCTACAATGACTAATCATTTCAGTTAGTTTTTTATCCATTACAAAAAGCATACCACAGAGAATTGGCTTGCTCAAATTATGTTTATTTAACTTCCACCCTTCCATTAATATGTATTATCATGGCTAGGAATGTAACAGCCTGCAAGTCAGGAAATATGGAAGTGATATCTGCCTAGCATCCTTATGTTTCAGTGCTTCTCTTGTCACAGTGAGGGATGATGTTTACTTTGATAATATTTTTTCAATGTCATCCATGATTCTGTTGCCTAAACTATTATTTTTGTTACTTTGTTATAAATACTGTTGAGGGAGCCATGTGACTAGACAGTATGCCCATTATGGATCAGTCCTCCATCCTCTCTTCCACCCAGAATTTTCCCCTACCATTGTATTTCCCTCTTCAAACCTTACTGCATTTGGTGATATTCTAGAATTCATTCATTGTCTTACTCTAATTCTGGCCCCAATTAGTCATTTAACATAAAGGCTCTGAACTGCTTAAATTTTGTTTCCTTATTTCATATGTCTCTAAAAAATGTTTAAAAGGTACCAACAGGCTGAAGCTTATTTCCTTTTGTGTCACCTATTACTCTCAGAAATATTGGCAACTGGGTATAGAGTTAAAAGTTTGAAATCCCAGTGAGGGTCTGGAAATTGATTGTCTGTTAAGGACAGGTCATCATACAGCCTAGTATGCCTAGAGGATTCTGGTTTATACCTGGTGTCCAGTAATAATTATCAACTGTACTCCCCTGTCAGCCACAGAATGCCTTATTTTAAGCAATAAAAAACATGACCACTCTATTGAGGACAGTATTTCCAAAGTACCTTCCAGCTCTCAGAATCATGGGTTATTAGAGCAAGAAGGGTCTTTAGGGTCACCTGCCATTCTCTAACCACATGGACACTGAGTAAAGGTTCAATAACTCTGGTCAACCAGATAACTTAGTTTTGCTGAAAACTAGCCATATAACTTTTGATGAACCCAATTTTTTCTCTGATATTGAGTTTTAGTTCTAAAATGCTACCACTGGCCTAGAACCTGTATGATTTTTTTCTCTCTCTCTCTTTGGTGTTCAGTGATATTTTCTGATTACGAAATTAGTACATAGTATTTAAAAATTGAAATATTATGAACCATGTAATAATTAGAAAGAAAAAGTGCCCCTACCACTCTATTTTCTAGATAGAGCCTATATTAAATACATTTGACATATATTTAGTGTTCTCTTTTATTTTTTTTTTCTTGTGCTAAGAGCCAAGGAAAGACGTCTTACAGAACAGTTTTAGAGATCTTTCTAAAGGCAATTAGAGTCATGTTGAGTGATCCAAATCAGTCTTTAAACTGATTTTTCTAGAAATCAGTTCTCTCTAAAGGCACATGAACTAGAAATGGGGTAAGGGCAGTTTTGTTTCTCCCCTTTATGCCTCCCTGTCTTTGCATTAGGAACTGTCATCTGATTGTACAAAAGTCCACTGATAAGGGGTAGTATGCCCTGTTTTGGCTGATTCAACATGGTATGAATTACCTGCTGGTTATATTGGGACTCCTAGACTGGAATGCTAATGGTCCTCTTTGGTTTCTATGGCTGTATTTAGTTGCAGTGATTTTCCTGAACAGATCAATGGTGACAGGAGGCAGATGTCCTGAGAGTCCTCATTTCCCAGGATGAACTGTCATGGTGGACAGACTCTCCATTGTACACAGAATGTGGCTTGGATACCAAAAGCACATGTCTAAAATGAAATTCTGGACTTTATGTCATAATGAAGCCAGTGCCGTAGAGCTCATTAACAAATACGAGTACTAAGCTTGCCTATGTAGCTTTTGCCACTAATTAATGTGAAAGTAAGAGAAAAGAGATAAAATGGCAAAATAGATGAATAACTCTATCATACTTTTCTCAGTTACTGCAGGAAGCCAAGAGGGACACAAAAGTATTTTGAAAAATGTAAAGTTTTACTCAAATGTTAAGCTTAAAATAATTAAGTTTATTATAATTGCCTTGTGGTATTTAGGTGGATATTCTGGATACTTCTGTTATTAAGTTCTGCCTAAGTAAAGTGAGATTATTGTAGCCTATGCATTTTGGCCACATTGGGTGGGTACAGTTAAGCTGTATCTTACAGCTCTAGGATATCCCACACAGAGGGATTTTAACACTAGTCCCTTCAGTCTTATGATCAGATATATGTTTGGTCTATTGTAGAAAATGTTTCATTTCTCATGTTTAATAATCAGACAATCAAGTTATGCCACTTAATTCTTTATCAATTGACAATTTGGATTAAAAATCATCCTTAAATTGTTTCTCACATTAAATTAATCCAAAAGTAGGCTTCTTGATGCTTCTGTACTACTTCCCTCTCCTCTTAGTTTTGGAGTTCCTCATTTTCTAATACTGAGGGCTCACACTACCCTGGGGTACCTGACCTCTGCTTTATTTCAAGCCCACCTGTATTCTCATCTTTACTGTCAGGGATCTGATGCTGATTCTGTTCTGGCACTGTCTTTTGAACTCCTCAGATTGTATTATTAATGCTACCAATAAAAAATACTTTCATGCAAAGCACATTTTTGGAACCTGGTAACATTACAAAAACAAAAATAATAACAAGGCTGATGATATTTATATGACTATTCAGTTCCACCTAGCTTGGGTGTTATAGCCTGTATGATAATCCACAGCAGTAACAACAATAATAGAAGATGGAGGTGTTTGAGAAAATCACAGTGTATAGGATTGCACCGAGTCCTAGTCCAGCTCTTCCTGCTAATCAAATTGGTGATGCAATCTTCTCCATTCCCCGGGAGTCACCTCTCTCCTCCAGGAATGACAGAGAATATATTTCATGCTTCTTACCCTGCCCAGATCCACGACCTCCTACCCCTTTGAATAGTCAATACTGCTAAGGAACCCAGTGACCCCAGGGCATTCAGCCTTAGCCCAGTAGCCTGTTCTTTCTTTTTCTTTTCTCCCCTTGCTGCATTGAATTGCAAATCTAGCCATGCCTCAGTGAAAACACTTATATTTCTGATCTGCATCCTGACTCCCCTCCTCCTCTGGGACAGCAAAAACCCTGAGGAAATGTAGTCAGCCTCAGTTAAGCCAAGCCTCTGATCAGATTAACTCCCTGTTTATTAAGACTTGAGGTAGGCATCCCAGCTGCGCTCCATCCCATTTCACATAAGCAGAAGAATCGAAGAATCGATGGCTGAAGACCCTTTTCTATAGAGTAGGGCCTGTGAATGTAGCTTTGGGCCTGGTTTCTCCAGTTCTATCATGAGAGTTGGGGCAACAGCCATATGTGCAAGTTTCAACAGGGAGAGGTGAACCATAGAAGAGCTGAAAAGCCTTACCTAGGGGAGGCAACAAAATTATTTATTAGGTGACTAATAAAACTTTAGATCCTACTTTTAAGCATTTAGCCCAAACATGATTGTTTTGATAGCATAAGGTCACGGTCCTTCCACCTCCCCAGCCCTCTGGGCTCTTTTCCTAATATGTAAAACGTATTGGATTAACACAAGCTAATTCTTAAAGCCCCTTTCTGCTCTGAACTCCCTTGAGACCCTCAGGCTCTATAATGCTTTTATGGAAAAGATATTTTGAGGAAAGGATGAGGAGACCTCAACTTTGATTTTCATTCAACTATTCATTATTTGGCAAACATTAGTTCAGTACTGATCATGTGACAGCACCCAGGTGAGTAGCCACAACACCTGACTTCAAAGAACCCATATTTTACTGGAGAGATAGGGCCATAAAGTATAATCATAATCCAATATGGTCAGTACAAAATCAAGGCCATACAGGGTATTATGAGTATACAGAAGAGAGCTGTACTACAGCTGGCCCAATGGGATCACAGAATAGAGCCTGTTGAATTTATATGGTTATCTTCCAACCCAAATATGTCATCAAAAGTGGAGGTTGGCCCAGACAACCTCCACTGACCAGATAATCTGGTTACTTATCTTAAGGAAGAATAGGTAACCAGCAATATTTTAAAATATTAATATATCTGTTTTTGAAAACATGCCAAAAATTAGGGCAGGAGGGTTTGTTATTAAATGCTTTGTTGCTCTTTGACTTTGTAAGTTGCTGTAGAATGCTATGTTCTACTTCAGGTTTGGACATAGGCCTTTTCTCTTTCTTAGACAATGTCATTGTTCAATAGAAAAAATAATGGATCACTAATCAGGAGACCTGCGGTTTGGTTTTGGCTCTGCCACTAACTAGCAAAGTGACCTTGGTCAAATTACTTAAACTTCAATCTTTTCTATTAAATAAAATGGTTGGATGAAATGATCCCCAAGTTTCCTTCCAGTTTTGATAGGATAGTTTCTGTTTCCCTGTGAATCTCTGATTGTTTCTGATCCCAAGTGTATCTGTGAATGTGTGTGGTTGACAAAATAGGCTCAGAACATAAGAAATTAGTATGAGGCTATGTCACAGGTTGGGTTCCCTGGGAAGCAGGCTCTGGGATGAAGATTATCAAGCAGATGGTTTATTGGGAGTGCTCTTGGGATGGATTCCAGTGGAAGGGAAAGGAATGAAGCAGGAATGAACAGAGGGACAAGCAGAGCTCTGATGCAGTCTCAATGGAAAACACAGACAGGGCGAGACTTCAGAGACATTCTGAGATGGAAAGAGGGCTATGCCTTGATACCCTTGTGTTGGGCAGTCAGTGGATACAGCCTGGGGTGAAACAGATCTCTTTAGTCAAACTAATCCTCAAAGAGGGCTGAAAATTGAGGGCTTTCTGCAGGCAGCACTCTCAGTAGCTGGAAGAATGAGTCCTTCATTCCTGAAGGGGACACTACATCACAGCATCCTCCCCACAATGTCTGTGTGCTCTCACTATTATGAGCATTGATAGAATAGATTTGAAAATACCTAACACTGTGTCCATACTCAATAGATGTTCATTTGTCCATCTGGTCTACCTGCCCACCCATCCACCCTTTTATTACTTTTTGTTTCCTTTTTCAGAGCTTATAGGAATGAAAGGAGAGAAGCAGTTGGTAATTCCTCTTACTAGCAAGAAGGGAATTCCTGTTTAAGGAAGGAGATTGTATCTATTGATTCCCTTCTAATCGGAAGCTACCTCTGTTCTATACTAATTAAGAATAACAATTGAATGCTGCTCTGGTTTGCAGACTTTTTGAAATATGCTATTTTATTTGATCCTCACAATGAACTTATGCAGCAGGCTAAGCTGGTATTAATAGTCTCACTGTGGAGATGAAGAAGCTGAGGATAAATCTAGTAACTTGTACCAAACCAGGATGAGATGAAAAGAGACTTTGAATCCAGGTCTGCTGATTTCTGGTCCAGGGTTATTTCCATGATGCCAGAGTCAGCAGGGCCTCACAGGCTATGGAGCAGCTGATAACCTGGGCTTGGGGCAGCCTGTCTTCCTGGAGAGTTTTTTCTCAACAGAAGCTGAGTTACTGTACAGCAGTAACTTCCAGGGTCAGGGAGCCTATGGGCCCCTTCCCAATGTTTCAGTTCCCTACATTTCAGCCCCCTGCAGCTCACTGAGCCTGTGTAGAATCCTGTGTGTATATTGTCAGCAGACCCACTAAGTTTGGTAATATTACACACTGAACAGCAGACATTGTTTCCTGTGATGTAGTGTGGATTTATGGTGAGGAAAAGTCCAGGCAGACATGTAATGTGTCACCATCCCATAGACCAGTGCTTCTCAAACCTTAACCTGCATTTGAATCACCCAGAAATCTTGTTAAAGTGCACACTCTGGTTCAGTAGGTCTGGGGTGGGACTTGAGAGTCTTCATTTCAAGCACGTGCCTAGAGGAGGCTGGTGCTGTTGGTGCATGGATAATGGTTTCCCTCTCTCCCAGTCACAGAAACCCACAATCCTTCACCAAAGAAGCCCAAGGCTGGTACTTGCTTTAAAGGCTAGCTGGAGCCAATGATCTAAAAGAAACAAGTCATAATTTTATTGTAGTTATAGTTTCTTATTTCTTTCTGCCTCTTCCTAACCTCCACTCTTTCTAAGGAAAAAAGGAAGAAAAGAAGGTGGCAGAGAAGGGAGGAAGAGAAGAAAGTAAGAGAGAAGGAAAGAAAAAAGAAAACCAAACTGGCAATGTAGCATGTGGTCAGAACAAACCAAGCTGTAGATTTCTGTGATGCTGCTAGTAACAGGTGCCCCTGGAGCCTCTTCTTATTTAGAAGGGTCAACATTATCCATTTTGTGAAAGAGGAGAGGAGACCATATGTATAAAGCCTGCAGATACCAGAAAGAAAGATGCTTGTCTGCAGCATCTTTCCCACTGGTAAGTAAGGGGAGTCCTTGGGGTTAGAAGCCCAGGGGAAAGCCCTGTAATCTTGTTAAACCAGCTCCATTTAATGAGCTGTGGCTGGGTATTTAAGCAGCAGAGCGCCCCTTGCTGCAGTCCCTGGGGTGTTGATTTACTCCTTGATGGTGTCTGTACTGTAGAATATGGCTTCATTTCCTGGCTTCTCAGGCTGGTGGAGGGGGTGGGTGGAAGCAAATGCTTTTGAAGTGATTTTTTTGCTAAAACATTCATATTGCTTTTTCCTAAGGGGGATGAAATATTTTCTGAGTTTTTGCCATATAGTTTCTCCAAGCAATAGAAGGAGGGGCCAGGGAATAGAAGCTGGAAACAGCCTTAGTCAGGAATGTTCTTGGGAGTAATACCAGGCAGAGCAGGGGGAGGGGAGCTTTTGTTCTACAAGGCAAGCTCTCTAAAAGCAAGGAGAAGAAATATGAAAATCAGGGCCTGCTCACCAGGGAAAAACTGTCAATGCAGTGGTGGAATATACATGTGAACAGAATATTTAAAACAGGCTTGATCAAAGCTCCATGAGGTATTCTGTGCAGAGCACTGTCTCTGCTGGTCACCTACTGTCTTCCTGACTCTCCATCCTGGTCTCAGGGTGGGGTGTTGGGCAGGCCAGGGTTGGTGCTGACAGCTTTTGTCTGTCTGTGTTCTCAGGGGTGTGTGTGTGTGTGGTGGGGGAAGGGTGACAACCAAGGCTTTCCAGGAGCATGTGTCTATGGAGACTTGGGGTGGAGCTGAGTTCAGGCCCTGGCACCAGCCTTCCAGAGGGAACTCAGAAGTATGGTAATTAGGCATCTCCCTGCTCAGGCAAATGGGGAAGGAGTTTGCTTTTCCTGAAGGCCAACCTGCAGAGATGAAAACCAGGAGGAAACAGCAGGATTCACCTGCCACCCCAGCTCAGTATTCCTGAGGCCCGTGGTGAGAAGATGGTGTTGCTCTGAGCATCTGTCACAGATGCCACTTGCTGTTGATTTAAGCATCCTGGTCTTTTTTTCAAAGAACTTTTACCCACTTGTTTGAACGATTTATCACCAAGAAATCACATTCTATCCTTGAACATCGAAAACTGTGTCTTTTTGAGAAAAATGGCACAGTGAGAGGCAGGGAGATAGAACAGGAGTGTATAATTTTACTTAAAGGAAATGTCCATGGAACTGCAAATAACTTAAAATAGTCTATTTTACGAGAATGGTGGCAGTTTTCTAATTGATTTACATGTGTTATTCTATTGATTTCCAAAAGAGGACTGAGGTAGGCATTGTGATGGCTATTTCGTGAATGAGGAGACAGAGACTCTGAGAGATTGTGATTTGTCCAAGGTTACACAATTAGTAAGTGGCAGATCTGGGACTTAATTAAATGTGTTCTGCTGCTTTCCACTATATTATGACAGCTCTCCAAAAATGAGCTGTTCCATATCATTTCCCTATCTGGCAACCCTATCTGCCTTAGGAACCCATTTTACTATTGCCTGTAGAAAATAGATCATCCCCCACCCCCTTTGTAATTCTGGGCCATATCCTTGGTTATTATCTCATGAGATTTATTTTTTTTTAAGATAAAAATCTCCCATAGTGGAATATAAGGGGAGGTTGCCAAGCCTGACCTCTACCCACTGTGATTTCAGGGGAAGCACAGGGTACCAGCTATGCACCCATGTTATAAAGATGATCCCACACACCAGCCTTTGCCATATTTTGGTATAAAGCAAGTTAGAGGCAGGCAGTAGAGTAAAATAAATATTAGCATAGGCTTTGGAGACAGATTTCCCTGCATAGTCCAGCCTTAACCTTTCGAGGCCTTAATTTTCCCTTGTGTAAATGAGGAATAATAATACCTCTCTTAGAGGAACTCTGTGAGGGTTAGGGTAAAGAATGCATGTGAAATGGTCAGTAGAGTGCCTGGTCCCAAAATGTTACTGACTGCTATTTTTAGATTCATAGATTGTGCAGTAGGACCCTTAAAAAGAGGTTGGCCTTTGAAAGACTTGCAAGAATTCAAAGTGATTTAAATCTCTTTCAACTGAAAGGCCTTTACGTTTAGCTCTGAGATTCTGTGGGTCTAGGAAATACTGTGATTCATGCATCTTTGTATTTCTCACAGTTACCAAGCACAAGGCCTTACATGGAAAAGGTTCTCAATTAATTCCAGTTGACTGGGGTGAGATGAGGAGGAATGTGTATGGGGGGGGGCGGGTGCTGGGTGCAAAGTTATGGGGAGAAGGGGTGTGTGGGAATGTGCCCTTTGACCACAACCCAACATCTTTAGACTCCTTCTTTATACCTTTGCCCTTGGGGCACAATATTCTTCTTTCTCCTATGTTTTTTCCAAAGTACAGTGTCAACAGAGATATTCTTATGATTGTTGTCTTGGGAATAATAAACTCTGCTTTACTAGAGATGAGAGAATCTTTGTTCATAATAAAAGAGAAAAGCAGTTACCCTAATAGACAGAGCTTCCAACTTTTCTTAGCTTTGGAGATTAAAGACTAACCATTTCTGAATACACTGCTATGCTATTCTTGGCCCACACCTTTCTCTTCCTGACTATTCAACAAGTCCACCTTCTTGCAGATTTCATCCTATTTCTCTTCATAGATCAAGCTGTGTTTTCCTGGATTCCATGGCCATTGCTACACCTTAGGCTCAACAGACTTGATCCTTAGCTTCAATGGAATTTTGTCTTCCAACGGGCTCCTCAACCTTTTATGAATTATCCCTTGAGATCCCCATTTCTATACTGGAGAAAGCAGAGAGGCCCTGTGTTAAAGACCTACAAGGATCTGAGATAAAGAGACCTCTTTAGATTTGTTAACAGTGGTGTTGATGACCAGTAAAATGTCTAGTTTAGATCAGGGTCTTCTTGATGGGTAGAGCTACCTATATGCCAAGATGGAGAAGGGAAGCTACAATGAAGTATGATATAAATGTCATTGAGAGTCCTAGCTGCCCCCAAATCATTTCACTATTATAGCATTGAAAGGGCTTAGTGATTATTGTTTATTATTTTTAGCACCTAAAGTCCTGTATTAGAGATGCTCAATCAGATTGAACCAGGTAGATCCAGAATAATTTTCTAGCTTTAACCATTGCTGGATCTATGATCCAGCAAATTACTTTAGTTACCTCATTCTGTAAAATGGCAAATATAATCTGTCCCCTTTGTGATTGTGGCATGGAATAGAAATAATGGTTGTAAAGTGATTCTTGATGACTGATATATATTAGATGCACAATAAATGGGAGATATTTATTATTAAAATATTTAAATACTTATAGACTAATATTTAATAGACATATTAAAGTATTTACAGGCTATTCCTCCATAAACCACACACTGAAATATGAATATACCTCCTAAGAGAAGTAATGCACCCAGTTTATCAGTTTAACTAGCTTTCACCTTGGAAAACAATGGTGAGGTTTCAAGGTATGGGACAAAGAGAGAAGGGTGTTGGGGAGAGTGAGCAGTGCCCACAGACTAAATTGGAAAAAGATGCCTATCACTACAGTGTACTAGTTGTACCCATGATGATTGTGCTGGGACTATGGTGGATCTGGCCACAGAGCTCCCGGCCATGAGAAGCGTCCTTCATCACAACAGTACCAAGTGGGCAGTGAAGTTCCTATTATTTTGATGAAAAAAAAAAGAAGCAAATATATCAAGTATCAACCCAAGTTTATAAAACTGATGAATTGAAGAGCTTGGATTTGAACCCAAACCCTGTTCTCTACTCTTAGTATCAAAACCATATTGCCTCCTTACTTATTTATTCTTTATTCCACACAAAGTAAGTGTTGTTTTCCTACTAACCACATATTCCAGTTATCCATTCGATATTCAGATAACCAGTATTTGTTGGAAACTTCTTATTTTCCAGGGAGTACAGAGGAGGCAACAATTCATAAGGCAAAGCCCCTCACCTCTCAGAGCTTGCAGCCTGATAGGGGAAATAATTGCAATACAAGGCAGAATGTAAAAGATGGCAAAAGAGAAGTATGTCTCTCTGCTTCTCCATTTCTCCTTCCCACAAATAATCAATAAATAATCCTACTTTGTATTTTGCTCATACCTGTCTTCCAAGGAAACCAAATGCTTTGCATATATTATCTTGTCAACACTCCCAATAGTAGAACAGCTTCATAGTTCAGTTCCAAAAACCTATCACCTTGTAAAACTGTGTGCAGCCAATCTCACACTTTCTCATGTCAGTCAGAGCAGTGACACAATGTCTTGCAATTAGCATCAGAATCTCAAGTACACAGCATCAGCATTGGGGGTCACATACCTCAGGTTTATTTAGATCTGCATGGGGACATAGTCCCTTTTTTCTTTTATAGCTTATGGACTGATAAGCCAGTCAGTGGGGCTGTGATGAGGGGAAAAATAAAAAGAATGAAGCAATTTTATTCCATTTGGCCAGCAGCAGAAGGCAAACGCCCAAGGGAAGTTAAGGAGCCCTGATAGCATCTGAATGCTGAGTTATAGTGAAGGTTACCACTGAAGCCTGACTATGTGCTAGGCATAGTGCTGAGTGCCTTATTTTCATCATCTAACACACACACACACACACACACACATACACACATACACACACACACACACACACACACACACGCCAGTTTAAGAGGGTTGTACTTACTTTTGGTTAAGCACTCTTTTTGCCATTTCCTTACAAGTGAAGGAACTGAGACTCAATTTAGTTAAGTAACTTGGCTTACACCAGGCAGTGTGAGTCTGAAGTGAGCTGGAGCTCAGCCACAGACCTGACTCGTTAAAGCTCACGTCCTAATGACTATGCCATACCCCTTCCTAAGATTGGGAGAATCAAGAAAAGCTGCATGTAGATAAAGCCTGGTTGTCTGAGGAGTCTGCAGGCAAGAGCCAGAAAGACAGGAATTGGGAAGCATCCAAGTTTAAGATGAGACCATGAAATATGTAACAGTAAGAACTCTTGGTTGAAAAGACTCAAGCCCGACTCAAGCCCAACTCAAGCTATCTTAAATTATAGAGGAATTTTTTATCTCAGAGAAGCAAACTATGGCAGTAGTGGGAGAAGAATGGGTCCAGTGGTGTTCATCTAGGGAAATGAAAGCCTCAAGTCTCTGTCTCTGTCTCCCCATACTGCAATTCTGCTTCTCTTTTTTCATTTTTTGACACCAGCTCACCCCATGAGGCTGAAACCATGTCTATAAGCTGCCTCAGAATTTTATCTTTAAAGCTTCAAGGCCTGTGAGGAAAAAGAGCTGTTTCCCATAAGTTTCAGTTAGAAAAATCCCTAGAGAATTTCTGATTGGTTTTGTCTAGATTATTTACCTCCCTGTGGCTAGGGTAACACATTGATTGGAACATCACCCCTCAGCCAGAAGGTAGGATTAGGAGTAAAACTGTTTCCTCTTCTAGAATAAGAGGAAAAAGAGATGTTGGGGGAGGAGAGCAAGATGGTAGAGTAAGAGGACATGGAGCTCACCTCCCCCCATGAACACATCAAAAATAATCTACATGTGGAACAATTCTCACTGAAAACTAACGAAACTGGCAGAAAGACTCCTGTACAACCATGGCTGTAAAAAAAAAAAAACAATACACACATCAACGGGTAGGAAAGGAAGAAAAGTCATCAGGTCAGGACCTGTGCCCCTGGGAGCAGACTCAGGGAAAGGGAGATTAAACAGGTGGACACACGTCTTGGGGAGTGAGTGGGTCGAGCCACAGCAGACTGGGTGTCCCAGTCCTGGGGTCCTACGCAGAGGAGATAAACCCTGTTGACTGGTTGGAGGACAACTGGGACAAATAGAAGAGCTGGGAAAGCCTGCACTCCAGTGTGAGTAGCACACACACTGGCTAACCCCTGAGGCAGGGCAGAGAGAGTTCTGCTCTAGTGGCTGCACACCACAACCCAAGCTGAGCAAATGCTCCGGCCCCACTCATTCCATGTCAGTGTGGCATTGGATCTGGGGTGGGTGCGACCAGGGAAAAGACTTGACAATGGGACAGTCCCAGGGTAGAGCCAGGGTGGGGTGGCAGCAACCATTGTTGGTACTTAAGCAATGACTCAGAAGCTGCCCAGATCTCTGAGGGCAGCCACTACACCATAGCTAACCTCCCGATACATGCTGAGTGTCCACATGGATCCTACCAGTCCTGCAGAGTAGTTCCATAACAGGTCAGGGGCAGTGGAGGCAGGGGGCAGTAATCAGCTGTGAGGGACAAAGGGGACTCGCACCCAAGGCTGTGAATGGGCTGAGCTGCAGACATCTACATAGGCAGCGCATCAGACCTCTGTCCATGCACAGGCCCCACTTGTTTCAACACTCCCCTCCTCTGGGGCTAAGGTCCTGATGTGGGGAGAGTGAAAATCACACACTTAAAGGGAATGAAGCCAGCTCAGGCTTAGCCCTCAGGGCTTCTGCTCCAGCAACTTGGGTTCAGACCCCACTCCTGACAGGGTGGTGATGGCCACTGAGCAGAAAGGAATCCTGCCTCATACCCTGTGCCAGCTTAAGCCTTCCATCTCCATCCCCACCACTACCAAGTACACCCTGAGGAAAGATGTGACTTGCCTCCACGTAAAATTCAGCTCTCCCACCAAAGGCTTTGGGCATATGCAGTCTGTATAGGGACACTCTCACACCAGAACACCCCTTCAAGACTGCAATAGGTAACTGATTCACCTAAATTCATACAGGCAGAGAAAGTTAAGCAAAATGAAAAGGCAGAAGAACTACTCTCAATTGAAAAACCAAGAGAAAACCCCTGAAAAAAAAAATAATGAAACAAATAAACAATGTAGCAAATAATGAATTCAAAAATTGGTAGTAAAAATGTTAACTGACTTAGGGTAAATAATTGATCTAAACAGTAAACATTTTAACAAGGAACTGGAGAATATAAAAAAGACCCAATCAGAAATGAATAATTCAATAGCTGAAATTTTAAAACTCACTAGAGGTAACTCCCGGGTGATCCAGTGGTTAGGACTCTGTGCTTCCACTGCAGGGGCCCGGGTTTGATCCCTGGTCTGGAAACTAAGATCCCGCAAGCCACAGCACAGCCAAAAAACAAAAACAACAACAACAACAAAACACTAGGAGGTACACTAAGTAATACTGAAGAACACATAAGTGATCTAGAAGATAGAATAATGGAAATCACCCAATCAGAGCAGCAGAAAGAAAAACTTTTTTTAAATGAAAGCAATTTAAGAGATCTCTGCGATAACATTAAGAATTCCAACATTTGCATTATAAGAGTTCCAGAAAGAGAAGAGAGAAAGAGAAAGGGATCAAAAAATGGATTTGAGGAAATTACGGCTGAAAAGTTCTCAAACCTGAAGAAGGAAATGGACATTCAGGTATGGGAAGCACAGAGAGTCCTAAACAAGATGAATCCAAACAGACGCACACCAAGATAAATCACAATTAAAATAGCAAAAGTTAAAGAGAGAATTCTAAAGGCAACAAGAGAAAAACAAAGAGGCATATATAAGGGAATCCCCATAAGGATTTCAGCTGATTGTTCTGCCGAAATTTTTCAGGTCTGAAGTGAGTAGCATGAAATATTCAAAGTGCTGACAAAGAAAAACCTGCAACCTAGGATACTCTACCCAGCAAAATTATTATTTAAAATAGAAGGAGAGAAAAACAAATTTCTCAGACAAGCAAAAATTTTTTAAATTTATCAATACTAAACCTACCATTTAAAAAAATGTTGAAGGGTCTTCTCTAAATGGAAAAGAAGTAAGAATATATAGGAAAGGGAATATGTCACTTGGAAAGGCAAATGTACAGTAAGAACTGAGGATCAACAACATAAATAAGCCAGTACACAGATTTAAATACAACAAAAATGTAAAAGCAGCTATAATTACAATAAACATTTGAGGGGTAAGCAAGAAGTTGGGGGTAGAGTGACCAGTTGTCCTTCCACATTTTTATCAGATTGTATGAGTTGTATGAGAGTGATATTTTGGAAAAGCCTAGCTTCTTGCATGGCTATCATTTATTGAGCATATCTCATATCCCAGACATCATGCCAGGTACTTTACATGCATTAGCTCCAATTCTGAGAGCCAAAATAGTAGGTAATTTTCCCCGGTCCAAATGTTTATTAAAGGCAGGAATGGGATCAGAACCCCTTCCACTGCATCACTGTGGAAGTATTTTCACAAGTGCTCTAGCAGATCAAGGAGGAGATTTCAGAGCTGTGTGTCCGATGAGATTTAATAATTGGTACCTGCCCACAAACCCATCCCATTTTATCTATGCCTGGCATGTGGGTGAAGAAATGAAATTCTATTCATGGTTTTCCCAGAGGATTTTGTGTCTTAGGACAGTGGTTTAAAAGTATGGTCCTCAGGGCTTCCCTGGTGGCTCGGTGGTTGAGAGTCCGCCTGCCGATGCAGGGGATACGGGTTCGTGCCCTGATCCGGGAAGATCCCACATGCCGTGGAGCGGCTAGGCCTGTGAGCCATGGCCACTGAGCCTGCATGTCCGGAGCCTGTGCTCCGCAACGGGAGAGGCCACGCATGTCCGGAGCCTGTGCTCCGCAACGGGAGAGGCCACAACAGTGAGAGGCCCGCGTACCACAAAAAAAAAAAAAAAAAAAAAAAAAGTATGGTCCTCAGACCTACACATCAGCCTATCCTGAGGACATGTTAAAAATGCAAACTCTCAGGCACCATTTTTAACATACTGAATCAGAAACCCAGGGATGAAGAGGAGGGCAAAACTTTGTTTTAATTCCCCAAGGTGATCCTGATTCACACCAGTGTTTGAGAATCACTGCCTTGGGGAACCTTTTGGGAAGCCAATTTCAGCTGAAGGGTACCTAGGTATCAATGGAGAAATGGGGGTAGACTGACCAGTTGTCCTGTTTTTTCAGGACTGAAGGGGTTTCCAGGATGTGGGGCTTTTAGTTTTAAAACCGGGACAGTCCCGGGCAAACCAGGACGATCTAGTTACTGTATTAGTTTTTTATTGCTGTCATAACAAATTACCACAAACTTATAACTTGAAACAAAAACATTTGTTATCTTTACAGTTCTGTGGATCAGAATTCCAACATAGGTATTATTGGGCTAAAATCAAAGTGTTAGCCAGGATGTGTTTCTTTTTGAAGGTGTAGAAAGAATCCATTTCATTAGTTTTTTAAGTTTCTAGAGGCCCCCTTGCTCTGCCTTCAAAGCCAGCAATGCTGCTTTTCTGTGACCATTATTCTGTAGTCACATCTCCCTCTGACCAGAGCCAGAAAAGGTTCTTTGATTTTAAGAAAGGATCCATGTGATTAGATAGGTCGCACCTGGATAATCTTCCCATCTCAAGATCCTTAATTTACTCACATTTATAAAGTCCCTCTTGCCTTGTAAGGTAGCATATTCATAGGTTCCAGGGATTAGGATGCAGACATCTTTTGGGAGCCACTATTCTGCCTACCACGGTTACCATAACTGGAAGCCTGCAATGCAGGAATTTTCAGTATTAAAACCAGGAAAGTCCTAGGCAGAACCTGGACAAGTTGGTCCCTTAATTGGAATGGCAGTGTGCAGAGAAGAGCCTTATTTCTGTGGGGGTGGCCACATCATGCTGTGGTGGAAGAGACTCTGAAAGCAAGCTCTGGAGTCAGGCAAAAGTCAAAAAGAGGCAGATCTGTTTTCCTGAGTTGCCTATTCTGTGATTTTGTATAACTGATTCAAACTTTTCTCTTTTTCATGCTTGTGACATGATCTCTCACTTGTGGATTTTTTTTTGTGTGTTGAGTATAACCATACTCATTTATTGTTAGTCACTAACCATGGGTAATTCACTGTTGCTTATAAAATGCTACATTAACTACTGCTACCATTTAGTTATCAAGTTTTGAGGGTAACAAAAACAAATAATGACTTTAATTGTCTGAATCTGGCTGTGTGTGTGTGTGTGTGATCAGCATGTGGTCAGGGCCTTGCTGAGCCCTAAAGAGAACTGGTGAAACATATTCACAGGAATGCAGGCTGTAGTAGTAGCTCTTACAGGGAAGTAATGTTCCATGAGTATTTTATTGTATGGAGTGTATAGTAAGGATTTATTTATTCTCTGTAAATATCTGACTGTCTCTAGTTCTGCCATCTCTTCAGATGAAATGCCCCCAAACAAAATGCCTCCTAAAGTGGCTGGAAATAGATGCACATACAAAGTATTGACTATGCTGTTGAAACTCTGTGAAATTAATATAAACATGGATAGATGAAACCAACAAGTGTTCCTCTTCTTCCTGTTGACCAGGAGGCTGGGAATGGAAGTGGTTAAGGGCTTTGCCCATGTGAGGCCATAGGCTCTATTCTACTTTACATTATGACACAAATGCTCTTCTGTAAAGGAGAGCACAGTCCTTGGAATGAAGATTGACATGGAAGGACTCAAATCCCAAATCTATCCCTTATTTACTGTGTGACCTAAGGGTCATTTCTCATCTTTCTGAGCTTAATTTTTCTCGTATTAAAAAATAATAATAATACCTTATATTTGTTTTGAAAGTTAATAATAACATACATTAAATAAGTATTAAGTGTCCAGTGCAGAGTTGGCAAAAATAAATGGCAATTATTAACATTATTGGTTCACTTTTCAAAGACATCTCCAGTAATAATTGAGGGCTTTTCAATGTTGTTTAGTATAGTAGTAACTATTTTCACTCCTTGAATGGCCATTTATTCTACACACGTTCTATTCTGTGTCAGGCTGAAATTGAGTGTATAAAATTAACAAATGAGTAATCCTCATCTTCCAGGAACTCTCAGCCTTCCTGGAGAAATGACACTTGTTTGAACTGGAGGCATCAATTAGTGACGTTTGGAGGAGAAGAGATCATGCCACACTTTGGGAGCAGTATGATTGAACCAAAGCACAGAGGTGAGATACAGCCTGGTCTGTATTGGGAATTACATGTAGCTTGCTATTGCTGCATTATATTAGGAAGGAAGTAGTCAGAGATGAAGCTGAAGATACCAGCTGAAGCATGAAAGACCTCCTACATGATGGCAGGGAGCCTGGACATTATCTGTGCATGGAGGGGATCCAATGATGATTTTAAGTAGGCAGTGATGTGATCTAATTAAGATTTTTTTTTTTTTTTTTTTTTTTGCGGTACGCGGGCCTCTCACTGTTGTGGCCTCTCCCTTTGCGGAGCACAGGCTCCGGACGCGCAGGCGCAGCGGCCATGGCTCACGGGCCCAGCCGCTCCGCGGCATGTGGGATCTTCCCGGACCAGGGCACGAACCCGTGTCCCCTGCATCGGCAGGCGGATTCTCAACCACTGCGCCACCAGGGAAGCCCTAATTAAGATTTTTAAAACAACACTCCAGACATTCTATGGAGAATGGATTGAAGGGAGGGTGGGGTGAAAGGGAAATTGGGGAGATCAGTTAGTAGGCTTTATAAGTTATGTGATCTGCATTAAACAACAGCTAACTAAGGTTATGTCATGAGACTTCAGTTAAAGAACTAAAAAGAGGGGCTTCCCTGGTGGCACAGTGGTTGAGAATCCGCCTGCCGATGCAGGGGACACGGGTTCATGCCCCGGTCTGGGAGGATCCCACATGCCGCGGAGCGGCTGGGCGCGTGAGCCATGGCCGCTGAGCCTGCGCGTCCTGAGCCTGTGCTCGGCAATGGGAGAGGCCACAGCAGTGAGAGGCCCGCATACCATTAAAAAAAAACCCAAAAAACAAAAAACAAACAAACAAACAAAAACTAAAAAGAGTGTGAACAGGGTTAAGGGAACCACCAAGAATGTTAAATTACCCCAGGACTAGCAACAGTGGGAATCATTACCAACCCCAGGCATGAAGGGTGGAGGGAAGAAAATAGTCAGAGCTGAACCATGGAGAAAGAGCACCTGATAGGAGTTGTAACCTTACTTAGGTCAGGTTCTCCAGAAGTCGACCCCAGAGGAGGATTAATGTGCAAGTCTGTTATTCAGGAAACGCTTCCAGGGGGAACTGGTAAAGAAGTAGGGGGAAATAAAATACATGGACACTATTTCATCAGCATATGGTAGAAGGAAGGTTCTGTGCAATGAGTTAGGAATGAAAAGGAGTCAAAAGGTCTGGTGTCAGGGCCTCTGCCACTTAAGTCATTAAAATCCCTGGTTTTTAGTTTGACTATCTATGCAATGGGGAGAGTGCATCCTTACAGAGCCATTGTGGGAATAAAATAAGAAAGTATAAGGGTTTTGTGAGAGTGTGCTAATGTAAGGAGCTATGATGTAGGAAAATTGTAAATATTTTAACCTGACTAGTCTGGGGAATATGAGTTCAGAACTGGGGCCACACATGGAAGCTGCTCTTAGGTTTCCTACGCCCCATATTTGTGCTCTAGGCCTGATATCAGACAGTCTTTGAATTAGTTTCTGGACACTAATGACTATTTTTATGATAAATAGAAAAGAGTCTGCTGAATAAATTTTTAAATTTTTTATGATGTTAAGGGTAATTGGAGAAATTTTAAAAAATATTGTCATTTAAAAAAATTGGATATAGCACCTAAATGAGGGTATATAGGTACAAAGTATGGTGGTTATTATATTTTTAAAAGCAAAAGTATCTTTTCAGCAACTATGAAGCTGGGGAGATCCCTGCCGGGAGAAGGACGCCTGGTCTCATTGTCCTCCCAGCCCTTCCACCCTTCCCCAAAGCCCCTCAAAAAAATGGCTTAATCCGCTGCCCCCCCCCAAAAAAAAGCAAAAGTATCTGATATTGAGGCATTGTCACAGTATGGCTCTGCTGGCAAACAAAATTGTTATCTATTGTTATTGGAAATCTGACAGTATATCAAATGAATAGAATTGTTGCCCTCTTAAATGTTGTCAAAATCTAATTATTGTTATTATTGCCATTTTATATTTCCCCAAACTCTTCTATAAACACATCTGGGCCATAGAGTAATTTCTCACTAAATGATAACATCCATGACCCTGTGAGAAATTTGGTAAAACTTTTTGATGTGGAGAACTCTCATTATCTCTGGATGTTGAGAAGAGAGAGCAGAAAGGTGCCGAAGCATCTGATTCCATTATGATCGATGCACAAGTTACTTCCTCCAGTGACAACAGGAAATACTGGTAACCTTGGCAACACTGATGGCCCTTCCCATCCTTTTTAATTGAAATAGCTGTTGCTAGGATACATCCTCAAGCAAAAAGAAGGGAAAAGAGGGGGAGCAAGAGAATGAGAGACATGAGAATGGAAGGGGGAGAGAGGATGAGAGAGAAAGAGAGAAAATAAGAAAGGCGAGAATGAGAATGAGAATGAGAAAGAAAGGTAAAATGAAAATGTCAGGTGGTATTTGAAGGACAGACTTCTGGACATGAAAGAGACTGCTGAATTACCACCAAAATTAGAGAGCATGGGGTGGGGATAAAAGTAGAATGTTAGTTCCTGATTTACTAAAAATCAATAATTCATATTTCATTTTGAGTTTGAGTTTTCTCATGTAATCTACTTATCCTTACTGTGGGTGTTTTCATATTGCCTTGGAAAAAAAATGTTTATTAGCTCTCTTTCCCTTACTCAAACCCCCATCAGCATTCTTTCTTCTGAGGCCTCACTCTTCCACTAGCCTGAAAATAGAATAACTGTAGAGAATAACATTATATTAAAATGCAGTGAATGCTCCCCATCAGGAGGGCACGGGTGAAGTTTCTCCAGTGTTTAGAGGAAGCCATGACCCCATCATCCATGTTTCTGCCCTCACAGCTTTCTTCCATCCATGCATATGCTTGGATATTGGGTGAAGACAGTTTCAGCAGCTGACAACCTCTGAGTTCAGGGGAAAGGTGATAGTTGCTCTGGGTGATTGTAGCTTTTGGTAGCTGGGGAGTCACATCATGCAAAACTTATAACTGAGGAGAACTGACCTGCTGAATGACTCCTCTCTACTGTGATGTGGAGAAGA
Organism: Kogia breviceps; assembly: GCF_026419965.1. NCBI lineage: Eukaryota > Metazoa > Chordata > Mammalia > Artiodactyla > Physeteridae > Kogia > Kogia breviceps. Next base: position 88,971,116 of record NC_081314.1, on the reverse strand, counting down.
GTTACCCTGGGCACATTCCCCATTTCCAGATAATGAGGAGGTTACCCAAGATAGTGCCATAAAATAAGTAAGTGGCTTTGACATCTTAGGCATTTTGCTACAATTGAAGGAGGTTTGTGTGCTTTGTTCAACATGGTATCATCAGCACCTAGGAGAGTACCAAGAACATGATAGGTACTCAATAAGTGCTGATGAATGAATCAAAGGAAATCACTTCAACTTTCTGGGTGACAGTCATCTTACCATTTTCAATTTTAGTTTAGGGGGAGCCCAGTCCTGACCTCTAAAAGTGGAGGACCCCGGACTCAGCTCATTATTAGAGCACCTCCCCTCTCACCATGGTGATGAGTCAGAGTTGATGGGATAGACTGAAAATTTTTCTTAGGATTTCTAGCAAGAAACTTTTACTGTCTTCCCATTGGGTGTGGATAAGAGAGGATATAGTGTCTGGTTCTGCTACAGCCATTTGCAAACATGGTGGTCTGAGACAAGAGCTAATCCTAATGAAGCAGAGCCAAGAAGTGAGAACTCCAACTTTCTTCCCAGAGGACTGTTTCCAAGGTCTCCCAAAGCTGCAAACCCTCCAGAGATCACAGGGATCAACATCACCTATTCACCATGCTGCACTGGAGTCACAGGTGTACAGAGATGCTGAGGATGTCCTTTACCCAATACAATGTCTCACTTTTCTACCTGGTTATTGAATCAACATTGCTTGTGTCTTTTTAGTTTACCAAATTTATTTTTTAAATGGCTCTGTTTGCTTCTTCTGGCAACTTGCTTCTATATAGACTTGGTCCCTAGTACTTGGGATTTGACTGACATACAAATAGTTTTTCTCTCTTTCTCATCTTTACTTCCATTTCATAGATGCTCCTGAATTCTTTGGATTTTCTCACAAACTTCCTTCTTAAAGACATCTTCAGTGAATGCAAATAATAAAGCAGACACCAAGCAGCTTCTCACCCACCAATTACCAATATTACAGTCCTTCAGACATTTCTGAGTTTCAGGTAGGACTTAACCAGAACCCACTACTAGAAGCAAAATAAAAGAAATTCTGAAGAACTCGATCATTGTCAATATTCTATGGCTTTGACTCTAATACATGATTTATATATCATCCTAAAATTTATAACAATATTTATTATGCCCCTGTTATCTGTCAGGGACTAACCTAAACACTCGTTACAGCCTTCACGGATCTTACAATCTAGTGGGCGTGGGGAATAAATAAATCATAAACAAATGAACAAGATTTCAAGTCACTATACATTCTACACAGAGACAAAATAGGGTGATGTGGGATGTCTGAGGTCCACTTTAGGGTGACTAAGTGGCCTCTTACAGGAAGTAACAATTGAACCGAGATCTAAATGATGAGAAGGAGCTCACTGTATGAAGACGTGGTGGCGAGGTGGTCTTAGAGAAAACATAGAGTGAAAATGCTGAGGTGAGAATGAGCTTAGAGTTTGAAAAAATGGGGATATCACACTGAGGGAAGACATGGAAGTCTAATATTTGAGGGGATCAAGAGCTTTATCTAGCATGTTGAATACATTAGGTTGTAATACAGGCGAGAGGTTAGAGCTAGAGATGTATATTTTAGATTAATTCGGCTATAGATAGTATTTTAATTATAAGACTGAATGAACTCACCTGGGGAGAATGTAGATAGAGACATGCAGAGGGCCAGAGAATTCCAGCATTTAGAGGAGGCCAAGCAAGCAGAGGAGGAGATGCCAATTAATACGAATCTGGTAAAGAAAAACCGTAAAGTTGGAGGAAAACAAGAGAGTAAGTTTATCAGTCAGAGAAGGGAACAGTAACCTGTATTGAATGTTGCTGAGAGGTCAAGTTAGACATATCCAGACAGGTAACCATTGGATTTGGTAACACTGGTGCCCTTAGCAAGAGGAGTTTCAAAGCAATGGTGGGCTGGAGACAAGGCTGAACTGAGTTGAAGACTAAATAGGTAGCAATAATGAGAGACATCAACCAAGGACCGTCCTTTCAGGAAGTTTGGCTGTGAAAAAGAGAAAATAAATGGTGTAGTATCTGGAAAAGATTTGAACTCAAGAGAAAGTTTGTTCTACTTCCAAAGGTTGGAGATACTTGAGAATTTTTGAATATGAAATCAGTGATTTGGGCTTCCCTGGTGGCGCAGTGGTTGAGAGTCCGCCTGCCGATGCAGGGGACACCGGTTCGTGTCCCGGTCTGGGAAGATCCCACATGCCGCGGAGCGGCTGGGCCCGTGAGCCATGGCCACTGGGCCTGCACGTCTGGAGCCTGTGCTCCGCAACGGGAGAGACCACAACAGTGAGAGGCCCGCATACCGCAAAAAAACAAAAACAAAATAATACAGAAATCAGTGATTTAGCATGAGCCTGCCAATGCCTGTCCCAAATTCAAAGGGCTTGGATGAACAGAGATAGACAGGTACTCTCTGAGAACCTCTGCAGGGCCCAAAGACTGCAGTCTCAATAGTGTGCCCCAGTTGATATTTATATTTTGCTTTGTCATTGCCTAACTTTTACAATTCTCAGATATTAAGAGGTCAATTCTGAATCAAAGTTTCCTTATCAAAATGCTAACGCAATATTAGTTTTAGACATCAAATAAGAGAAGAAAGAGCTTTCCTGGGTAGTTATAAATGGAAAAGGCAGAAATTAAATTTAGCCTAATATTAACATTTTAACAGAAAAATAAATAGAAAAACAGAAATAATGATATAAATAATTTTTATCATTAAAAGCAATCATTTTTATTTTATCTTTCCATTTCCCATTATTTTGGTGTAAAAATAGTTTACCCTTTTTGGTAAGGGATGTGAAAATTTCAGGTGCTTTTGGGAAATGAGGAAAGTCGTCTAGGGCTAGGACCTGATATTATACTTATAACAGAATATAGACTAAGTTTTAGTATTTTTTGAAAGTTGAACAAACAAAAAAAAACTACTTAAAAGTTACTCAGTACTCTGTGGTGACCTAAATGGGAAGGAAATCTAAAAAAGAGGGCATATTTGTATACGTATAACTGATTCACTTTGCTGTACGGCAGAAACTAACACAACATTGTAAAGCAACTATATTCCAATAAAAATTAACTTAAAAAGATATGGGGGGCTTCCCTGGTGGCGCAGTGGTTGAGAATCCGCCTGCCGATGCAGGGGACACGGGTTCGTGCCCCGATCCGGGAAGATCCCACATGCTGCGGAGCGGCTGGGCCCGTGAGCCATGGCCGCTGAGCCTGCGCGTCCGGAGGCTGTGCTCCGCAACGGGAGAGGCCACAACAGTGAGAGGCCCGCGTGCAGCAAAAAAAAAAAAAAAAAAAAAAAAAAACCACAGGAAAAGAAAAAGTTACCAGCAATCCTTCTAGGAAGAAAGGGGAATTAACTTTGAGGCAGATTATCCTTTGTTCTGGAAAAAGCTGTCCTCTGTAGACTCCTAGGTTAGAAGAATCCCCACCACCACCACCACCACCCAGGGAAAAGGAGAAGTATTTGCACTAATAGTAATGTTCTTATCCTGGTTTCTTATTTGAATTGGCAAAGCAAACATATATTTATTTGATCTAGATGTCCCTGAGTGTTGGGTTAAAGTTGGGATGGGCACTGACTATGTAGAATAGTAGTGTTTTGTACAGTCTGATTCTTAAACCACTCTCATCAGCATTACTAGGGAGTTGGCTAAAAATGCATAGTCCTGGATGCCTCTCCAGACCTATTGGATGAGAGTCTTTGTAGATGGGCCCACAAATATGAATTCACTTTTCAGAGAATTCTTATCAGTGGTATGCTCCTACATGTTGGCTCTCGAGTTAGGGGTGGGAGAAGCCCTGATTTATATTATTTACCAATTTCTCCTCTTCTAATCCAAACAGAGGAATTAGAAGAATTTAAAAAATTGATGGTAATAAAGGGGAGTTTGATGACCATTTTCTTTTTATTTTTTATCAAGGACTGTTTTCACTACTCTGCAGTTCAGGCTTGCAGCTGACATATTTAGCAAGCTTTGCTTTCACCTTGCCTCCTCTCTTCTCAGAAAACAAGCAAAACTTTCTGTTTGATAGTTGCTGCCGGTCACACTTTTCTTCCTCTCCTTTTCCTTCCAGCTCATGCATGTCTTTTCAGTGTATCTATCCCTTCCTCCCATAGCACTAGGTGGATGATCATTCTTTTCCATCAGTGTTGTATTTGTAGCTTGGTTCCAGGGCTGCTTCTCCCCCTCCCCTTCTTGAAATGAGATTTACATTAAAAGGGGCCATAGAAGGCAGGAAACTTAAACAACTGATCAGACCCAGATCAGTAGCTCACATCTTTTCACTCCAGAGAGAAGTCACTGAAAATTCTCCACCCCTACCGCAGAGTCAGACACATTGCCTCTTTCAACCTGAGGCTGACCTCTGAGCTGAGGTGCAATCCTATCACCCACCTCATCACCCTGTCACCTGATAATGCATCCCTGTCAGATTCTTCTCAATAAACCTTATAATGTCTGGTCTTTTCAACACCTGGGGCCTAATCTCTGAGCAATGATCTCAGAAAGATGACCCTGAAGTTCCTTTCATTTGTTAATAGGATTAACATTATACATCAATGTCCTTTTCTTTTCCCAGTAGGTTCTGAGTTTGGTGGTTACAGAGACAAGTAGCACAAAGAGTTTAAAGATCTGAATTGTTTATCCTGATTCATCCTGCTGTGGTATTTCAACCAAACAGCTTAACAGTTCAGCCTTCAATTTTTCCAACTATGAATGACAAATAATAACATAATAAAAGCCCACTCCCATCACACACACTCTTATTTCCTAGGTTTTTTTAAAGGAAAAATGGGGATAGAAGTTTTATCTGTTCAGGATTAATCCTTTGGTTGAATTGAAAACAAAGTTGGGGCTTCCCTGGTGGCGCAGCGGTTGAGAATCCGCCTGCCAATGCAGGAGACACGGGTTCGTGCCCTGGTCCGGGAAGATCCCACATGCCGCGGAGCAACTAAGCCCGTGAGCCATGGCCGCTAGGCCTGTGCGTTCGGAGCCTGTGCTCCGCAATGGGAGAGGCCACAACAGTGAGAGGCCCGCATACCACAAAAAAAAAAAAAAAAAAAAAAAAAGAAAACAAAGTTGGATGGTTTAGTATGCCATGTAAAGGTTTAACATTTTCAGAGAGTTCTACTTCAGTGCTTTGTGTGAATCATCTCACCCATTCTTCCCAATAACCCTGTCAGGGCTTTACAGCTGAGAAAACTGAGGTTCAGAGGACTTGAAATGATATGGGTGGAGCTAGAATTCAAACTCAGGTGAACTGGCTTCCCCTAATGACCCTCAAATCTATGTCTCAGACATAAGATAATTCTCTGTCAAGATCTTTTTCTCTTGGGCTCCAGATTGTATATCTAAGTACATACCTGTTGGGCACTGCTATCCTTTGGAGGCTGACATTGCAAGACAAAGCCTCTTCATGATCTGGTCACGGCTTATCCATCTGGCCTTAACATTTACCCCTCTCCCTCTCGTACTCTACACTTGAGCCCTACTTAACTACTTGCAGTTCGCCAAAAACACATGCTATGATAGATCCTGTGTTATCCCACATGTATCTTTCCTTTGGGATCAAGGCATACATTTCCACAACTGCCAGGAGTCCTGGCTGTTGCCTACATATAGCTGAGAATTTTGGAAGGAATTGCCTTACCATGCACAAAGTTGCACCCCATTCCAGAAGCAGCCTATATCCCATGACTGGTCAGTGGAGGCGTATAGAGCCCAGTGCTCAAAATGTGACAACTCTGAACACTGTTCCAACTCTGCTTCCCCCATAGGATGCACTTGGTCCTCTATTGGAACCGCATTGCTGTTCAACTTCTCCCTGTGCCTACTCCTGCTCCCCTTACTCCTTTGCAAGTATTTTTCTTCCTAAGAGCCCTCTCCATAATTCTGCATTCAAATCTCTGCTTCACAGTCTGTTTCCTAGGAAGCCTGACCTAAAACAGTTGGTACCAGGGTTGTCCTTGCAGCTTTAAAATGGGATTTTGGAGCTATATTAGCTTTTTACTAGCTGGCAATGAGAACCCCATTACTGGTAGTAGGTGGAATTTGGATAACTCCTGGAATGCTGTAGCAATGGGAAAGTTACATCTTTCATTGATGGTAAACTGGGATGGAAACTGAAAGAGAAGGTACTGCAGGTGCACTATTCAGACAATCGAGAGGTTCTAGGAAAGAAATAATCATGAAAACCATGGAATCAGATGGATTTGGCTGGGCGCTATCAAGGTATTAGAGAAAGACAGTGAAGGACTAAGAGTAATTAATCTCAAATTTAGGGCAAAATGAGAAAGCCAGCAGGCCTGAGGGCAGAAAGGCTGACGACAAAACCCAGAATGTGATTTTAAGTGTAGCGGATTCCAGCGAAGATAGATTTGTTAACCTGGCAAATCTGCTTCACCAAGGTCAGAGCCTTAACTGAAAAAGAGCCTTGGCATGGGGTTATTTGGGTTGATGCCCTTGAAAATATTGAATCTCTACTCTCCTCTGAACCCACAGAAGCGTTGTAGTCCTTCCGGCTACAAGTTACCACTTCCTTTGCTTGCAAAATAACAAGATAACATATGTGCCTACACCTCCTTTCCCTTCTGCTTCACATCTCCACCTTCCCTCGTGGCCACCAGAACAAGAACTAGGGGAACGTCACAACATAACTGGCTGGGAAAGTGTTTGGTCTGTCTACTAGCAGAAGGAAGGAACTGTGCACCCAAAGAGCTGCAGGACCCAGCCAACATGTGTCAACAGGACAAGGAGAGAATGTATGGGACTTGAGCCTGATATCCTGGATCCAGGTGGGAGGGGAGGGGAATGAAAGTAAAACATAAATTTGGATAAGGGAGAATTTATGTATATGGGAACATTCTTCACTGATGCGTGATTTAATACCCTGTCAAGGACCCAGGAGATAGTGCTAACATGCTGCTAGAATGGTTCTTTGAAGCTTGGGAAAAGCTATGGCCCACACTAGCTAAAAATACCAGAACTTCCATGGCACATGGTGAAAGAAGAGATCAAAAGGTTTAGAGAAGAGGGCGTGCTAGAGTGGATGTACTATGCAAAGCAGAAACCCATTGACTAACCATGTTTCACTTAATGTAAGGGTCCACAGGACACTTCATTTACCATACTGATAAAAAATGCACTGATGAGAAAGTCACCAGCATAAATAAGATGCTCAGTGGTGGCTGTCCTCTATAGGCTAAGGCTGATGGTAGAAGATGCTGTTACAGAGTGGGGAACACCGATAGCAATGAAGAGAATGCCAAAATAAGAGAGGCCAGGTGATAGCACTTAACTGTCAGAAACAAGGTGGTCACAATGATCATAATAAATGGCTAGCCTGAGTAAATAGCCAGGAAGACTTGACCCACACAGGACCAAGGAGATGGTTAATAGAACACAATGTATCCATAAGTAGTCAACAAGGGTATGCTTGATGTATGCATCAAAGGAGTCAAAGATAGCTAGTCAGGAGGTAAAGGGAACTTATTCCAGTAAAAAGTCAAAATCCCTTGTTCAGTTTCTGGAACATGAGCCTGTTCTCATCCCTAGTTCCCACTGTTTGAAGGAGAAGTCTGGTCTTCAAAGAGGAAGAGATCTGCAACTCCATATTAAGTACACATGAGAATTCCCTCAGTACTTCCTCAAGGTACCTATGACTATTTCAATAATAAAGTCCTGGGGAAAATGGGAATATCCAGTCATTTTGAGTAGTGTGATACACAGGGTCTAAGTTAACGGTGATATCTAGGGACCTGAAACATCATTGTGGCATCAATTAGAGTAGGATCATATGAGAGCCAATTAGTAAATAAAGGCCTGGTCCAGTTCCATTTCACAGTGAGTTCATTAAGTCCATGACTCACTATGTAATCATTTCCTTAATCCCCAAATGTAAAATTGGAATGAGTACACTTCATATTTGGCAGAATTGCTATATTGGTTCTTTGGCCTTTGGAAGGCACATGCCTTTCCCAACCATCCAAGATTGCTATCATATTTGTGAGCAAACTAATGGATTCATAGCATTATATCCTCCATTCAAATCACCAGTCCGGCTTCTACAAAGAAATTTGAAAAGCAGCTGGATTTTTGGAGATGATAGTGGGCTTCTGCAAACTCAAGTAGTAACCCCAATTGCAACTGCTGTGCTGGATGCAGTATCTTTGCAGACCAGATTAACACACATTCAGATCCATAATATGTAACCATTGATCTAGCAAATGGGATCTTTTCCATCCCTTTTAGGAAGAAGGATCAGATACAGTTTATGTTCATGTGGAATGGACAGCAGTATATTATGGTCTTGCTCCAGGCTATGTTAACTGACCTGTCCTCTGTTATAATATAGTCGAAAGGGACCTAGACTCTTTATTCTTCAGAACATTACTGGTCCATTGAAACAATGGCATCATGTTACTTGGGCTGCATGAGAAAGAAATGGCAAGTACATTGGAGGCCTTGGTAACACACATGTGCTGCAAAAGATGGGAGATAAATCTAATGAAAATTCAGGGCTCTGACATATGTATTTTTAGGAGTATAGTCATCTAAGAGATGCCAGGATATTCCTTCCAAAGAAAAGGAGAGATTAACGCATCTCATATCTTCTACCCCTAAGAAAAAGCATGACACTTTTAAGTCTTCTTTGGGTTCTGGGATGGCATATTTAATACTTGGAAATACTGTTTCATTCCATTCACCAAGTGACACAAAAGGACCGTGAACTTTGATTAAGACCTAGAGCGAAGGAGCTCTGCAGGCTGCATGCCTGGCATATATGGTCCTGTAGCACTAGTGGTAGTTAACTAAGATGGGAAAAGATGTTTGAAGTTTGTGATCAGTCCCAGCAGGCAAATTTTAAAGCAGACTCATAATAATTTAGAGTAAGGCTATGCCATCTGCAGTAAACAGCTAGAGACCAAAATATCATTTGCAAAGTAAGTCTTGCTGTGCTCCTAGGACCTGGTAGAGGAAAATCATGGGACATCAATTGACCTTGGAGCTAAGTCTGCCCATCCTGAGTTTGGGTCTTTTTGACCCATCAAGCCATAAAGTCAAGTTGAACTAACAACAATCCATTGTAAGATGGAAGGGGTATGTTGATTGAACTGGGAATGAGCAGAGCTATAAGGTACAAATAAGTCCATGTTATCTGCCATTGTTACAGTGACACCTCTTCCTCAGATCACACCTATAGCCACACGGGGGTTCCCTTTTGGCCAACTGACACAGAAGGAAGAAGACATGCTTGGTTCCTTGACAGGCTGGCTCAGTATGTGGGTCCAGGTGGGATGAACCCACTATAAACCATATGACTCCAAGTGGTGCAAGGGCTGGCCTATGTTGTGTGTTGTGTTATACCACCTAGATCCCCTTTCAGAAGTAATATCTTCATCCCACAGCTGTCAGTGTGTTGGCTGCTGAAAGTCTGTAGCTGATATGTTCTCTTGAAATTGTCCTCGGTTGAAGGGACCTGCCTTGTCCAAGGCCACGCGCCTTCCCCAGGGCAGTCCAAACCAGTCACCTGATGATGCAGGAGTACAAAGGTTCAGCTTTTGTATTGCATGCAAATATCTGCCTCAGAGTCTGTTTTCCAGACAATTGGACCTGAGGTAAGTTTTCCTACTGCTTTCAGTCTTTTAAACATGCCAATAAATGAAGTGTTCTTGTCTGTTCTCCTCAGCTTCACCTGAGCCAGTGACTTTCAACTCTTCCTTCCCTTTAGAATAATTTAATTGATTAAAAAAATTAACTCCCAGAACAATGAAATCAGAGTCTCTGGGGAGAGAGGCCTAGCATCTATATTTTTTAATCCTTCCCCAACCCCGCCACCTTGATGTTTCTGATGCATAATGATGGTTGAAAATTACAGGTCTTATAAATGCCTGCTTCCCAGTGCTTTATAAGGGTCTACTAGCTATCATTTCTTCTGAGAAGTTCTCCACAGTTTAGTCCCTTAAGGTCCAGACACTCAGCCCTCTGTGCTTACCTATATTGGGGGATTTATCATACTCTATAATTGCCAATTTACTGATCATTTTTGCCCACTTGACTATGACCTCCTTGAAAGAGAGATTATATCTGAATCACTATAGTAACCCCACTGAATAGACCTATGTCTGGCACATACTTCTTTCTTTATACATATGTGTTTAATAAGTGGGATGTAGATGTGGCAGTCCCTGGCATACAAATGATAACAAAGCTGGGAATGAGGATGAGATTGCTATGGAAAAGTATTCAATTATCAATCTTTTTACAAATGAGAACTCCTTTTTAACATTAAAGTTTTAATTACAACAGAAAATCCAACATACAACATATGTTGGAAGCAACTAGAATGTATATGTGGGAAACTTAGCACACATTTTTTCAGGTAATGCTTGGTGCACATATGGTTTCAAGGACTTCTTTTGATTATACAGAGGTCTGCCCAAGAATCTCTCTAGAAGAAGTGGAGGAACCAGGACTGAGCCCTTGGAATATTTAGGTGGAAAAAGAAGTGGCTGTCACGGACAGAAAAAAGATGAGCCAGAGGTAAGAAAAGATCCCTTAAAATGTTGCAGAACCAAGGGAGGAAGGGATGACAAGTTATTAGTGCTCAGAAAGGTTAGATAACAATAGCTTCTGGCCCTGGTTTTCACCTTTAACTTTCCTCCTTCTCTTACCCCCCAACCACACCCTTTTTGATCAGAGTGAGTTACAAATAACCTGTGTTATGGCCTTTAACCTTCAACCACAACTCTCTCTCTCTGCATGTTGGGGCAATCAGATTCCCTCTCTTCTCTCTCTTGAGAATTTGAGTTATTTGAACTAGAAGATGTATAAGAAAGGGAGAGTTAACAGTGGAAGCAGAGCTGAAAGAAACTACATAGGGAGCCATGAGATAGAACCTGGGCAATGAAAGCAGAAGCTGTGAGTAATTCAAACTCAGATCCATAGAATAGTACAATAAATTAACAAGTGGCTGAGAGAAGAGATTGAGTTGGATGGACAAAGAAGCAGAGGCCCAGCAAGAGAAAGATTCATACAGTCCCTGAGAGAGGCAGCTGCTATGAAGCAGGCCTCCCTGACACTGCTCCTCTCTCCTGGTTCTAGTCCCACTCAATATCCTGGATGTTACAGCAAACTTCCCTTTTCTTCAGGTCATCAGAATGAGACCCTTTTCCTTGTGATCAAAATAGTAGCCAGGGTACAAACCCAAGTTTTGTGCCTCCCAATCCAAGGCTCTCTCCATTGTGCCCATTGGCCTTTGTACCTGCTTGGACCTTTCTTCTCTACCCCCTGATCAATTTTCTTTATACAACCTATGTTGGGGGTGGGAGAAGGCAAGTAGTCCTCAAGATACAGTTCATGCAATCTATACCAGTTATGCCTTCTATTATTAAGACAACTCTCTCAAACACAAGCAGAAACTGTTGAATTATTGCTAGTTTTAAAATTTTTACTCTTATCCCATGATGGCTCTGTTGTTGCATAAACATGTTATCAATCATCTTATGTGTATGGATATGGCTCTGTTTTCTTCCCAACCATATTTTTTATACTTGCCTAAACTGGTAGAGCAGACCACAGAATTAGTGTTATCTCTAACAGTTGACTAATAATTTGTTTCCCTTTGGAAGCTTACACTGGAAGAATTTAACTCAGCACTATCCTTCAGGGTTCAACCAGAGGCAGACCAGTAGGAGATTACATTAAGAGATTTATTGCAAGAAATTGACATATATGATTGTGGAGGCTGGCTAGGCAAGTCTGAAATCTATAGGGCAGGCCATGAACTCTTGGGCACAGGCTGAAGCTAATGTCCATAGGCAGAATTTCTTCTTCATCAGGTAAGTCTCAGCTGTGCTCTTGTGACCTTTCAACTGGTAAGAGTCAGGCCTACCCTGATTATCTACGATAATCTTGTTTATTTAAACTCAATTAATTATGGGCTTCGGACACGCAGGCTCAGCGGCCATGGCTCATGGGCCTAGCCGCTCCGCGGCATGTGGGATTTTCCCAGACCGGGGCACGAACCCGTGTCCCCTGCATTGGCAGTCAGACTCTCAACCACTGCGCCACCAGGAAAGCCCTAATTATGGGCTTTAATCACATCTACAAGATACCTTCACAGGTAATTGAATAACTGAATACTGTAGTCTAGATGAGTTGACATATCAAAAGATCATCATAAGCACCATGGAAGAGGGCTACTATGAAAATATGAAATGTTATTATTGTTATGAACAAAGTAGTAATTTTACTTCTCTAAGCTTCAATTTTCTCTGGAAAAAAAACCTGAGCAAATTGGATTTGACTGATTTTATTTGATCAATATTTATTTATTTATTCATTCATGTGCCAGTAATGCACTGTGCTAGCCACTTTCATTCATTTCATCAGCAAATTCTGTCAGTTCTGCCTTCAAAATATATCACAAATCCTACTACTGCTCTGTTTACTGTTACTATCCTGCCCCAAGTCACTATCTTCTCATTTTTGGATTGTTGTAATAACATCCTTAGGTGGTCTCCGTGCTTCTCACCTAGTCCCCACTGTAATTTAATCTCCATAAAGTACCTAGTGTAAGTCTTCTAAAACTCCAGACAGATTATATTACTACTTTGGTTAAGTGCTCCAAGCAATTCCTTTATCATTCAAAGTCAAAGCTCAAGTCATTTCTGTGGCCTGTGTGTGCCTACCTGATCTGAGCCCCACTACTTCACTCTTGTCACCCAACTCTTTCACCCTCCTTTACTCTCTTCCAGTATCATTGTTCTCCTCACTTTTGCTCCAACATCCAAAAAGTATCCCCACTGCAGGGCCTTTAAACATATTATTCTCCTTGGCCAGAATGAGAATTCTGCTTTGTTTCCTCACTTCCTTCACATGTCACCTTAACGGTCATCTGTTCATGGTGGTCTTTCTTGGCCACCCCTTAATAAATAGCATCCTTTTGCAATATCATAATGCTCTATCTTCTTTCCCGGTGTTATTCTTCTTTACATCTATCACTTGGTTTGCTTTATTTGCTGTAGTGCCTAGAATAGTACCTGGAATGTAGTCAGCATTCAAAAAATATTTGTTGAGTGATTGAAAGATAGAAAGATGTCTACTTGTTGTGAGAGTCAGGAAAAAAAACCCTAAATCCTCTTATCTGAGAACTTTACTACTTCTGTGTTGAGAAAAATCCTTCTCTATATCAAATTTGGCAGAGAATTTTCTCTGCTTTTTTTCTTTTTTGAATGTTATTGTGATGTCATTTCTCTCATGACCATTCATTGAATATGTGTTCCTATGGTTACAGTGTTATTTCCAGTCAGAATCCTGTTGAGGAGAAACCTGAATTTTGTATCCCAACAAGTTAAGATTCCCTTGACATACTATTAAGATACAAATGGACTTTCACAAATCAGCTTCCTGTGTCATTCACCAAATTAGCTGGAAAGGTGGAGTGAAAGACATATCAATATTTAGGGTTCAACTCCAGAGTTCTGAAAAATGGCATTGTAGGAAATAGACAAAATGAGTTGAACCTTAAATTATGAAAGTGTGAAAACGTTTATGAAGCTATGTAGATATCTTCATATAATCTTTAAAAGAATGAACATTGCAAATGCAAATTAATTTGTATATGCATGACCCAAATAAGATGACTGTTTCATGTCCAACCTCAGTTTTATAAGGATCTCAAAATTAGTGTCATTGTAATCACTGAAAAGCAATTTAGATTTTTATTGAAATATCTACAAAATATGACAAAATAAATTGCTTTTTAAAGCATAGAACAATATCCCCACACCCTGTGCCTTGCTGGGACTCTGTGTGCTAGCTTTTTGTCCACAGGCTGTCTCTGCTTGCTCAAGCCTGTCCTCTTACCACATTAAATTTTAAAAAAAAATTGTTCAGGACTTACTTTGTCCCTCAGAGTATATGTTATCCTTGAAAGACTAAACTCTAATTCATTTATTCATTCAACAAACATTTACTGAGATATACAATACACCATATACTCTAATAAGAATAAGAACTGGCCCCTCTGAGTTGAAGAAAATCAACATATATTGTGTGTACCCTGAAACAGGGTAGGGAGATATGATATAATCAGCATGTTATTGAGCAAGATGTTATAAATTCTGGGAATGAAATAAATGCATAAAGTCATGAAAGAGTTTCTGATCCTTCTGGATAACTCAGTTCCTCATTTTGTTGGTGAATAGCCTCACTGATTCTCCATCATTAAAATTTTTCCTCCACTACCCCTTCCAAATTGGAAAGAATCCAAGGCACCACTCCAACCTGAGTTTTAAGATCCACCTTTTTACAGATATATTTTATGGCTAAATTGCTGTCTGAAATAGGTCATTGGTTTCTTGACTAAGATCTATCTATACCTTTTTCTAAGTCTACCCCTTCACTAAGAGCTGCTATTTCACAAATAATAAATAAAAAATGGTGATAACTGTCTGAGCCTTCAAGATCTACTCACTGGCTTCTAAAACACATCTTTCATTTCTTTTGCTAGTGAATATGGCAAATGCTTCTTAGAGTAATTGAAAAAGTTAGTTTGGCTGTTCTAGCCAACATTTAAAAAAGGCTGAATGAGAGTAAACAGAATCAATGATTAGGTGAAGTGATTTCCTGGGACTGTAGAGATAGAGTATAAAGAAATATGGCACTTTATCTGAGCCCAAGAAGGGTACAGCTGTTTGGGTTCTTATTTAATCAATTACGATGAAAGGGAAATTCTGCTTAATAAAATGGACTGAGTCACAGACAGCTTGCTCTGGAGCATGTCCCTTGCAGAATGTGATTTGTGAGCTACATTTGCAGTTCTCTCAGCCAAAAGGACTCCTGAGTCCTCCATAGGATCTCATCTAATATAATTTCCTGAGATTGGAATATTAATGCTGAAAACACTACAGGTCACATGTGGCTTAGAAGCTCTGGTGGGCAGAACTGCACCAAAGTCACCTGAAGTAGGCAGGGCAAGCCTAAGCATACACCCACCCTGCTTGTCAATTTCCTGTGACTTCATGTTGGCCTCAAAGGTATGGTTGTTTTAGAGCTATCACTCTTGCTTATCCTGCTTTCATACAAGGCTAGCCATGTGTGTATGTAATAGCCATAGCTATTATAATGTTAATATGTAGTCAGAAAGCCAAATGTTTGGATTAATAGATGAAAATTTCAAGTTACTGGGAAAAATTTAGACAAATACCTAGTTGCTTCTAAATTGCTGTTTGACATCAAATAGCCAAGAATTTAACTTTCTCACTAAATTTATCAGTTTTATTCAGTTAGGGAATCTCACTCCAATTAAACACTGTTCATATTGGACTCATTCTTTATTTGCCCTTTTTTTATATTGCTGGATATTTGACTATACTTATCATCTAAGCTCTGTAGACTCAAGCATGTTTGTATCCATATATTAACTCATATCCTTTGACCAAATAGATATATAAACAGTAGACTTTTAAAATTATGTTTTTAAATTATATCATCAAGTAACATTTAGATTTAATGTGATACAATGTTGATTATGAAGATCATAAAGCCCATAACCCTATTATACACACTTCTAATTTGTGTAATTTGTATAAATAAAATTTAAATGTACAGACCTTCAGTAATGATGACACAGAACTTTGTGCACATGGATATGACAAGAAGGCATTTAGACTGCCACCAATTCCAAGTTTGTTACATAATATTTGAAACTGACACAGGAGAGTATGCTGCAGACCTACATATTCCTGAGGGTTCATTTTCCATTGTGATGGCACCAGTTGTGTGGAACCTGCATGAGTCACAGGTTATGCTAGAAAAAGCAAATGTCTGGAGGAGCAGTTCTCCTTAAAGGGAGAATGTTCTCCAACATTGTGATTGTTGATGCTTTAATACAATGTTTTGGTGTCACTCTGCTAGATTACTATGAACTAGCATATTTCAGGTCACAAAAGTTGTTCTGGGGGTGTTTTAATGCTCTTCACATGTGGTTTATCGATGATTGGAGATTTCTCATTGGAATAGCACATCTGTTCCCAGGTGAAAAGAAAAACATGACAGCTTCTGAGGTGAGAACAGCTACCAGGTAACATTAAGAATTCAGCTAATAGCTGCCATTTCAATAGAAGCAGCCCATCAGATAGATGAAATGGCTAAGGGCTTTATGATAATGGTTACATTAGAAAAATTAGTCCCAAACAACAGTTTTCTCTGTTCAGTTACATATCTGTACAGTCTGTGTTTGTGACATTTGGTTGAATTTATTTTGTTTGAACTTGACCTAACCTGTTGTAATTTTAGGAAAAGTGGTCTCTCCCTGTAAAAAATCTTACAGGGGAAGCTTTATCAAACACTCAAAAAGATGCTTCATTGAAACCATCTCTACTGTTTAGATCTTCAAATACTTGCCAAATTAAAAACAAAAGGGAACTGATTTTCATATGCCTCATTATCTCTTATTATCTACTAAATTTTACCCTCTTTGTTCTCTGGCCTAGCAATAAAAAGAACAAAAATGTAAAATGGACCAAACTTAATAATGTATTAAATGTATGCAGTTGATTACTTCCAAGGACCTGTACTATAGTTACAGTATTCTTAATAATGCCTGCGGCTGACCCCATCAAATAATGCTGCACCTGCCAACACTGCTTCCCCAACCAGCCATCCCCATGGCCTCCAGGCCTTCTCACAACTCCCAGGAAATCTGAGATGTAATGAAATCTTCTTATAAACTCCAAGAAAGTTCATGGAGTTTATTCATTCATTCAACAAATATTTACTGAGCACAAGATACTGACCATACGGCATCCTGAACAAAGCATACAATCCCCCGCCCTCCTGGAGGATTCATCCTAGTGGGAATTTGGATGAAATCAGACGCCTCCAGCTTCCTAGGACAGACTGGAACCTGCAGAGGCCTAAGCAGGATTCCCCACCAACTGCAAAAAAACCTCCAAAATTGCTGATCCAAATTCCAGCACATATCCTCATTTTCTGGAGTTTAGAGACTCTGGAATGAACCAGAGATTTGGGGCTTTGTCTTAAAAGGACCAGAAGGGTGGAGGACATAATATAATCTTCCATTCTCTTTCACTGTTACTCAGGTTGTTTTAGTGAAGTGGACCCTCAGGGATGTGTGCAGTTGTCCATTTGAAGTAAAATAAAATGCAACAAAAAAGCAAAAACAAGATCTAAACAACTCCATTAAATATATTTCTCCTTGTGGCTCTAGGGTGCAGTATCAGAGTAGTGCAGAGACTGAGTTCTTCCTGTCTAGGATCTTAGGAACTATTAGTTTGGCTGACAGCACAGCCCAACTCTACTCTAGGATGTGAGACTTGAAAAACTGTAAAGAGATATGGGTATTAAATACACTGACTTCCACAATTCCCATGTGCAGTATTTGTTCCTGCACAGATCAACTGACCTAAAGTTGACCATTGGCTGTAGGTTTCTGGTACACAGTACCCTTGCCAGAAGTTTCCATAATAACACCAAGTAAGGCTTCTGTCTAGACTACCCTCTGCAGTTGCCTCCTGATTGGATTCATAGAGCATGTTCATTACTTGTGCTGACACAAGTTTCTTCTCTCTATTTTTATGTTTAATTTTAATTCTCTGCAAAGCAGACTGTCAAAGAATTTGAGGTTTTAAAGTACTGTTTTTGAATTGTTTTTAAAATTTCTAGTAGTGACATAAAATATTTAGGCAAAATTTGTTTTTGTTTTTTTTTTGAGGGGGAGTTGAATTTCCTAAATTTATTAGAACACTGATCTTTATTAAAATATGAGCAATAGGTATATTAAGAGAGATTTAGAAACAGCTTGAGACAAATCTGTGAGGGATGTTGCTATATGCACAACAACAGCAAGACAGTACCAATGGTATGAAAAGATGAAAACAGCTGACTGATGTGTACAAACGTCTATAGAGATTCAGGGGTGGAAGCAGCCACTACCCATATAGCCCCTGAAAATCTGGGGAATCTATGAAGACTGCATAAATGCATGGTGCCTCCAAGAACGTTATGACACGCCAGAAATGTAGGGATACTGAGAAGTTTTGTAAAGGTTATTTGAGAGTGCCTAGGTTTTAAACGTACAATCCTTGATCCACAACTTGAAATTTGCATTTATAAAGAGATTTAAGTCCCAGATGAACTGTCCTTTACCACTTCTAAGTCTTCTTAAGTCTAAACCTAAGGTCCAGAGCACACATCAACTGTTGCCACTGACAGGTGATTGAAGACTTCTGTGAGATAGTGGCTTTGCAAAGAACATTTCTTTATTGATCTGGCCATGTGACACAGAGCTACTTCAACTCTCTTTTCTGCTCTGCTCAGTCTTTCCTCTATTAATGTCTCTTCATTGGAGGCCTCAAGCACAGTTGTTATTGTGTTGGTGCAAGGAGTCGATCTGTAATGACCTTCTATAGAGCCCGGAAGCTGTGTGCCAATGGCCACCCAATTATATCACAGGCCAAACAGCATCTTCTATTGGTTCTGGTGAATGGACCAGGAAGCAAAATGATAAATCTTTATGATTAATCTCAATCCTGGATACAAGCATAAAAGACCCCTAACCCCACCCCAATTTTCTTTTTCATTAGCCTCCTGATACTATCTCCTGAATAACATTGAAAGTAAGCAGCCTATAAATAATGCACAAGTTTCCAATACTAAAAGCTGATAAAGTTTATTGTACTTATAAAATAAATAGAAGGAAATGCTTTCAGTTTCCTATTTACAGGTCTCTGGGGAGATTCCAGGTATAATTTATTACTTCAATTTTAAGAATGTAGTGTCCCTTCACACACACACTCTCTTCTTTTGCTCTCTCTTTTTTCTCTTTGGTATTTTATGTCTCAAACATAACATATAAGTGACCAGCCATAGACAATGTCAAGCCTTCTGTTACAAACTCTTATTTTTGTTACAACTCCTTAATTACCTCTTTAAAGATAATTATCTCATAAGTTTACATTTTTTTTCTATGTTTCTTTTTTTTTCTGTTCTCTTCTTCTTTAGTTAATGAATAAACTGTTGTTTCATTATACATAAGTTTCTTCCTATTCCATGATTGTGTTCTGGAAACACCACCTATGTAGCCATGCCCTCATAAATTTTTGAGATTAAGATATGGCTGTTAGTCTGCAACTGAAAATATGAAATGTCCACTTCCATTAATGCTCACCCAGACTTTGTAATTGCTTTATATAGAAGAAAAGCTTCTGGGTATTCAATAAATAGACTCTGAATTTCAAATGCTCAAAAAAAGGGTGGGGGACAGTGCTTAGATAAACCTTTGGTTCCATAGATGCTCTGCTTATAGATTAGCCAATATTGTTCACAGGTTCTAGAAACCTGGTCTTTCCCTGGATATAAAAATGGCAATGAGGGAATATGGGGATATATGTATACATATAGCTGACTCACTTTGTTGTACAGCAGAAACTAATACACCATTGTAAAGCAATTATACCCAAATAAAGATGTTAAAAATAATAATAATAAAGAGGAAAAAAACAGTAAGATCTACTTAAAAAAATGGCAATGACTGGAGAATATCTGGTGTGATATCTCCTTTCATTCACACCACTCACTATTTCATTATTTCTGAAGTGCTGCATTTTGAAAACAAGTTGGGACTTGAATTATCACCCTATATTTTTGGTATCAAAGTGCATTTAACCTTTCCTTAATTAACTGCACTTTACTCCACACAATATCCTGCAAAGCAGAGGTAGCAGCAGCATCTTAGCTTCAGGGTGAGATGGGAGAGAATAGCATTGTGTTCCTTTATTCATCATAAAGACAAACTGAAAAGGAGGCCATCTGAGAATGGTGACTAAAGTCTTTAGAAGTTCAGAGCTTTGCCAAGTGAGGCTTATAAAATGTAGAGGTTTCTTCACCCATGCCCTTTACAAGACAGTTATTTATATTCACACATGAAAAGGCATGGAACAAAACAAAGAATACTATTTTAGAGCATTTATGAAATGCTTTGTTAATTATTATTTTAAAATACCTGACATTTATTGGGGCTTAATATGTGCCAGAAGTTGAGATACATACATATTTTCTCATTTAAATTTCGTAAGAAAACTAGCGAAAAAACTATTGTCCCCAATTTACGGAAGAGGAAAAATGGTGTTCAATAGGTGAAGTAACTCAATGAAGGTCACATAGGTTGTAGATGGTGGAGCCAGGTTTAAAACTCAGCTCTGTTTGACTCCAAATCTGTGCTTTAATCAAATGTAATTTAAAAAGTCCTGCTTTGAGTCACTATATAGTCTCCTCCAAGGTAACTGTTTTTTAAGATTTTATGTAAACATTTGAAACTTGTTTGATTTTTTTTTTAATTTTGGGGGTTGTTTCAGTAAGAGAAATCTGGATAACACCTTGCTATGCTTGATCTTTTATTAAAAAGACATTATACTTGTGCAGCAGAGTAGCTATTACATAAACAAGAGAAATATTAATAATCAAACATTACACATTGACTTTATATTAGCCTGCAAAATTTAATTTTTATTTCTAAAATTTAAGAAGCAATTTTTTTCCTACAACTTTAAAGATAGAAGAAATCTCTGCAACCTCTTCCAAAATACTTCATTTATCTTGTCTAACCAAGGTGTAACTCTCTGCTTGTAATGTTCTTCTAGATGCCCCAAATTTGAGTAAAAAATTATATGTTTTATTTAAACTATTGGTTTTAAACAGCATTGATAAGCAGGATAAATACTGTACTTCTTAGTAAATTACCAAACTTTTAAATTAGACATTCAAAGATTTGTGCAACTGAATCTAAATCCATTTCTGTTTATTTTCTTTCTTTTTTTTTTATTCTTCAGCTAAACTGGTAGTTTTCTTCCATTTGGAATGTCTTTTCTTTTGTTAATGCCCTTCCAGTAGTCACATCTTTCTTGCACTGTTTTGACTCTCTCTATATAGAACTATTTTGTTCTATAGTTATTTGCCTAAACGTCAAAATGAGGTTTGCTCCTTTTTTCTCCCTAAAAAATGTTTCAATTAAACATTTTTTGACTATATGTCACTTAGTTCTCAGACCAGACTTTATTTTTAAAAACAGTTTTAGATTTACAGAAAAATAGAGAATACTGAGAATTCCCATATACCTCACACTCAATTTCCCCTAGTAACATCTTACCTTAATGTGGTACATTTGCCACAATTAATGATATGTTAGTATTAATAAAGTCCTCAGTTTATCCAGATTTCCTTAGTTTTTACCAAATGTCTTTTTCTGTTCCAGGATCCCATAACAATGCCGTATCACAGTTTTCCTGTCTCCTTAGGCTATGATATTGGCTATGATAGGTTTTCAGACTTTCCTTGGTTTTGATGACCTTGGCAGTTTTGAAGAGCACTAGTCAAGTGTTTTATCGAATTCCCCACTACTAGAATTTGTCTGTTTTTCTGATGATTAGACGGGTCATGCATTTTGTGGGGGAGGAAAACCTCAGAGACAGAGTGCCATTTTCATCACATCATATCAAAGGTACATACTATCAGCGTGATCTATCACTGTTGATATGACCTTGTTCATTTAGATGAAGTATTGTTTTTCAGGTTTCTCCACTGTAAAGTTACCGCATTTCTTCCCCTTTCCCAACTAGTTCTATTCAGAAGGAAGTCACTGTCTGCAGCCCACAGTTAGGGAATAGAGATTTATGGACCCTCCTTGAGGGCAGATTATCTACATACACTATTTGGAAATCTTTTGCAAGAGAGATTTGTCTATTCTCCCCATTTATTAATTTATTCAATCATTTATTTATATTAGTATGGACTTATGGATATTTACTTTATATTTTGTGTTATAGTCCAAAAGCACTTTATTTATTTCCTCAAATTGGGGGTTCTTTCAGTTGGCTCCTGTGTCTCTTCAATATGTTTCCATCAATGTAGGGTTGTTGTTTGTTTCTTGAGCATTCTTTTACTTGCTGGTACTATAAGATGCTTCAGGCACATCTTGTATATTTCCTGCCTCAGTACTAGAATCAGCCACTTCTCCAAGGAACGCTGGTTCTTCTTACTGGAAAATGGTGTTAGAATACAAGATGTGGATGCTAAGTATGATCATTGTTACTGGTATATCATTGCTTCTAGACCCTGTCATCTGACATAGCAAAAAATATGTTTGTATCTTAACCCAGGTATGTACACATATCTATAAATATTTCTATATGTAATCATCTGTATCTATATTAAGCTAAATGTGGGTTCATACTGATGTCTCCAACTTTAATCCATTACCACATGGATTATTCTAGCCTCATCTTCTTGTTTATAACTTCCCACTCCAGTGATGAGAAACCTGGTTCCCACCAACAACCATACACTTACTTAACTATTTGATTCCATTATATGGTTTCAGAATTGTTAACCCACACTGCTATGGGACACAACTTTATCAACCAGAGTACAGTGCTTATGTGCAATTCTTTTGCCTCTAGTCTTACAGACTCCCCTTATTTTCAAAGTTGCACTTTTGAAAAAGTCAGCACTTTTTCACCCATCGTCTTCAGTAGGCTTCTTTCATACATTTATAAATATACATTTAGGCCCACTCATCACAATCTGCATTCCTTTATGAGCTTTTCTGAACTTCTAAATTGTTTTTTAAAATTTGCTTTCATTAATGTTCATTCTTTGTGCTCTGAAGTTCTATAGATTTTGAAAAAAAAGACATAATGCCTAGTATATAAAATAGTTTCACTGCCATAAAAATCTCCTATGCTTCACCGATTCAACCCTTCTCCCCTTCCCCCAAATGCCTGGCAACCACTGATGTTTCTACTGTCTCTGTAGTTTTGCCTTTTCTAGAATGTCACATAACTGGAATCACATGTAGCTCACATGTAGCTTTCTCAGACTTGCTATCTTCACTTAGTCATTTACATTTAAGGTTTCCCCATATATTTTCTTGGTTTGATAGCTCATTTCTTTATTCTTGAACAATGTTCTATTTTATGAATGTACCACAGTTTTGTTTATCCTTTCACCTATTGAAGGACATGTTGGTTACTTCTGTTTTTTGGCTATTATGAATAAAGCTGCTATAAACATTTGCATACTGGTTTTTCTGTGAATGTAAATTTTTAAATGAGGGTAAATATCTTGGAATGTGATTGCTGAATCATATGGTAAGACTGCATTTAGCTTCATAAAAAACTGTCAAACTGTCTCCCAAAGTAGCTGTACCATTTTGTATTCTTACCAGCAAGAAATGAGAGTTCCTGTTTCTCCAAATCCTCACTGACATATGGTGTTGCCAGTGTTTTAGATTTTAGCCATTTTAGCAGGTGTGTAATGGTATCTCATTGTTGTTTTAATTTGCAATTCTTTGATGACATATAATGTTGAGTATCTTTTTATATGCTTATTTTCCACCTGTATACCTTATTTGGTAAGGTGCCTATTCAGATCTTTTGCCCATTTTTAAATTGGGTTGTTTGTTTTCTTATTGCTGAATTTTAAGAATTCTTTTTATATTTTGGATACAAGATCTTTACTAGATATGTGTTTTATGAGCATTTCATGCTAGTCTGTCACTTGTCTTTTCATTCTCTTAACAGTGTCTTTCACAGAGCAGAAGTTTTTTCATTTCTATAAAATCCAGCTTATTACTTTTTTCTTTAATGGATCCTGCTTTTGTTGTTGTATCTAAAAACTCACCACCAAACCCGATGTCACCTAGATTTTCTCATATGTGTTTTTCTAGAAATTTTATAGTTCTGAATATTACATTTAAGTGTATGATCATTTTGAGTTAATTTTTTATGAAAGTGTAAGGTCTGTGTCTAAGTTAATTTTTTACTTTTTTTGCAAATAAACATCCAATTGTTCAACACCATTTGTTGAAATTCACTTCTTTTTCTTAGTTTCATAAGGTGGAAGCATGCACTACTAATTTGTGATCTTTTTCTTTTCAAACATAAGATTTAATGCTATAAATTTCCCTCTATTTACTGCTTTCACTGCATTCCACACATTTAGATAAGTTATATTTTCATGTAGTTAAAAATATGTTTAAATTTCTCCTGAGATTTCTTCTTTGACCTATGTGTTATTTAGCAATGTGTTGTTTAATCTCCAAATATTTTGGGATTTTCCAGATATCTTTCTGTTATTGATTTCTATGTTAATTCAGTTAAGATCTGAGAACACACTTAGTGTGATTTCTACGCTTTTAAACTTGTTAAGGTGTGCATTATGGCCCCAAATGTGTTCTGTCTTGGTGAATTTTCCATATAAACTCAAGAAGAATGTGTATTATGATGTTGGATCGAGAATTCCATAAATGTCAATTAGATCAAGTTGATTGATAGTGCTATTTGAGTCAACTCTATCCTTACTGATTATCTGCCTCTGAAAGAGAGGGGTTGACTCTCTGGCTAGAATCATGGACTTGTCATTCCTCCTTCTAGTTCTATCAAATTTCCTCATAATTTTGACACTCTGTTAGTTGCATACACCTTAATGATTGTCATGTCTTCTTGAAGAATTGAGCCCTTTATCATTTTATAATGCTTCTATTTATCACTGATAATTTTCCTTTGCTTAAAGTCTAATTTATCTGAAATTAATATAGCTACTCCCACTTTCTTATTCTTTCTGCATCCCTTTACTTTTAACTTATTTGTGTATTTATATTTAAAGTGGATTCTTGTAGAGAACATGTATAGTTGGGGCTTGTTTTTTATCTGCTCTGATGATCCCTGTCTTTAATTGATGTACTTAGACCAACTTTTAAAAAAAATATAGTCTAAGCCTTGTAGCTCTTTCAGCTTTAATCCACTGTTATTACACTGAAGCCCTGTGTATATGGTAATATGGAGTGGAGGAGGAGAATTACTCTATAATCTTATCATTAAATTTCAGACTTTTAGTGGGCCTGTGTCAATGGGCTGTGACCTTCAGAAGTATTTCTTCACCTTTACCCCTCCAAACCTTCTTACCTTCCCCACCCCACCTTTACATAAGACAGGAAGAGTAGAGGAAGTTGAGGAAATGTCCCTCCTGTGGCTGAAATATAACTTCTTTTTTCACTGGAGAGCAGGCCTTTGTTATGGAAAATGCTCTGGACATATTTCCAAATTGTCACTTTTCTCTTCCCCTTGCCAGAGAAATGAAGTGATTTTTATCTTGTCTCTTTACCTTGAAAACCTGGTGGGGTTCCTTGAGGTGCAAACCCATTAAAATATGCCTCCCTACCCCTAAAACTGTAGCTTCCAGGAGTTTCTCACTCTGTTGATAGTCCACACTCAGCCTCCAGCAATTCATCAAAATTACCCTTTGAGCATTTGTATCATCAACTGACTCCAGAGGCTCCTACTCCAGCTAAGATGTTATGTTATTTTCCATATTTGCTTGTCTCTCTAGATTTCAGGGTGAGTGTTCGCCCTGTGACTTTGATAGACACACCCAAGACAAGTTATCAATTTTAATTTTTTACAGTTTATTTTATGCTCTAAGGTTGGAAATGACAGTTTCCAAGCTCTTCCAAGCTTATGTATGAGCTCTACTCCATTTTTGTATCCCTGAAAGACTCCAGCAGTGTCTTATGTTAGTGTTTATTGAATGACTGAATTTACAGATAAAATAAACCAGGTTTGCGTACAGCTGAACAAAAGTTTCCAATTTCTCAAAAATTGCTTATTAGTATAAAAGTTAGAAGACATGGGAAAAAAGAATGTGGAATAACCATGATTCTCTATTATATTCAAAACTTATTTTATGTGATTTCAATTAAAAAACAAATATACAAGGTAAAAACTGGATAATTTTTTAGAAACATAATTTTTAATATTGCTAAACAAATATTCACTTACATTTTCTTGTGTGTGTGTGTGGTACGCGGGCCTCTCACTGTTGTGGCCTCTCCCATTGCAGAGCACAGGCTCCGGATGCGCAGGCCCAGCGGCCATGGCTCACAGGCCCAGCCGCTCTGCGGCACGCGGGATCTTCCCAGACCGGGGCACGAACCCATGTCCGCTGCATCGGCAGGCGGACCTTCAACCACTGCGCCACCAGGGAAGCCCTCACGTACATTTTTGTTTTCAAAACTTTAAGCAATGCATAGGCATATAGATTAAAATGTGAAAATATCTCTTTGACCACAGCTTGCTTCCCACTCACCTATTAAGGAAGGTTTTATTTTGTTTTAATATTTTCAAAATCTTTCTATGTAATTAGATACAAGTCTCCTTCAACCGCTCTTTCATTTGACAAATATTTATTGTGCACCTATCATATGCCAGTACTGTTCTAGGTGCTAGGAATGTAGCAGTGAGCAAGACAAAGTTCCTTCCTTTATAGGTCTTCTAGAATACTGAGAGATACTGATAATAAACATAAATAAATGAATATATAATGTAATGTCAGAAAGTGATAAATTTTATGAAGAAATTAAAACAAGAGTGGTCAAGAAAGGCCTTATTCTTCTTTACATTTTTTATGCCCTTGTAATTACTCAGGTAATATACATCAGTATACCCTTATATATCAGTATACTTATTATCAACTGTAGCTTAATAGAACTGGAATATAATTTCTAGATTTTTATTAAAATACCTATATCTAGCTAATCTTTATTTTTTTGTCTCATTTATTGATTATTTAATTCATTTCACAAATATTCCTCAAAAGCCTGCCATTTGCCAGGCACTGTTACATATATATGTTGAGGAACTAAAGATAGAGCTATAGGGCTTCCCTGGTGGTGCAGTGGTTGAGAGTCCGCCTGCCGATGCAGGGGACACTGGTTTGTGCCCCAGTCCGGGACGATCCCACATGCCCTGGAGTGGCTAGGCCCGTGAGCCATAGCTGCTGAGCCTGCGGGTCCGGAGCCTGTGCTCCGCAACGGGAGGGGCCACAACAGTGAGATGCCCGCGTACTGCCAAAAAAAAAAGATAGAGCTATACCTGGGGATGGTAGGCTAGATGTGAAAATTCAGATTATAGAGAAGCACTTGACACTTCTCTATTTCAAGATATTCATATATTAGCTTAAGTCATTCTTTTGTTATAGCCTACTGCCAATGTACTTATACATGGCTTTCAACTCCCTGTCTCAGATTGCCTATTCCTTCCTTCCACAAAGTAAAAGCAGGAAAAAAGGAGAAAGAAAGACAGAAAGAAAGAAGAGGGGGAGGAGGGAGAGAAAGAGGAAGGACGGAAGAAAGGGCAAGGTATAATGTCTATACAGAGAATATGACTTGTCCCAGATTGTCTCTAATCAGAAGATGAAAATACTTATTCTAACAAAGAACAAAACAACCCCTGCCCCAGTGCTACCTCTTTATATTTGGAAGCTGTTACAATTTATTTTATATGGAGAGTACTTACTTTTTTCTCTTGTCTCTTTTACAAATTGCTTCATTAAGAGTGTTTTTGAAGAAAGTGGCTTTTGAAAGAGTCTATATCTCATACAGTCCAAATTAAAGAGGTTTTCTTAAAAGAGATTTAGCTTCATTTCATGATAATAGCATGTAACATTAAATGCAGGGGAGCAAATCCAAACTCCCCAAAAATAAAATACTGAAAATGTTAAAGAAGCCAAAATAAGATAATAAGACACTGGGGAAAGAATATAGAATAAGCAATATGCCTTTTCTTTTATTTTCAAAACTCTATTTTGTACCAGGGGCTGGAAGGAGGGGGGGAAATGAGGAATTGTTGCTCAAAGTGTATAAGGTTTCAGTTATGCAAGATGAATAAGTTCTAGAGATTTGCTGTATAGCATAGTACCTATAGTTAACAATACAGTGTTGTGTAGTTGTATACTTTAAAATATGTTAAGAGAATAGACCTCATGTTAAGTGTTCTTACCATATCCCCCCTCCCAACACACACACACAAATCCAAGGAAATGTCTGGAGGTGATGAATATATTTAGTACCTTGATTGTGGTTTAGTACCTTGGTATCATGGTGTATGTGTATATCTAAACTCATCAAGATATATACATTAAATATGTGCAAATTTTTGTAAGTTAATTATACCTCAATATAATTTAAAAGACTCAGTTTGTATGTTTTGAATTAGAAAAAACACATAAATTTAAAACTGAACACTTTTTTTAATACAAAAGATTCAGCATAATGTCAAATATTTTTGAAAATGGCCAAATGTTTTGAAGACATAGTCTGTGTTTAATTAAAGTGCCTCAATTGATATTCTCAAGAATCCTGCAGACTGAGTGTTTTATTGTTGCACTGTCTCTCAGATATTGAAGCAGTGGATAAGAGAGAACCAAGGTACCACCCAGTAATTGGCATTAATGATGCCCATCCTTTGTCTTTTGGGTCCCCATTCCATTGTCTTTCTATTAGATCATTCTGTTTCATTGACTTATCTGAGGTCATATGGTTTGCGGAAGCTCTGAAGACAAAGCAGGCTAAATACAGTGGCATCTTACAGACAGTCAATTAGATGCATACACAGTCAACCTAAACAATTTAGGAATAAAAATCCCTCTCTTTTCTCCCCCTCAATGATTTGTTTTTCCTGAGTCACTGCTCATAGTGTTCCTCTCATTTGGGTGTATTCATTTCTTCCGGCCATCTATACTCCTCAAGTCTCTCCTTTGCCTAGAGGCTTTTTTCAAATATTTTTGTAATAGTGTAAAACTGAAAAAGACCCAAGTATGTGAATAAATAAATGGTATTTTAACTTAAGAAACTTATTCAACATCCATTCATGATAAAACCTCTTAGAAAAATAAGAATAGAGAGGAACTTACTCAACTTGATAAAGAGCATTTACAGAAAAAGCCCACAGCTACCATTATATCTAATGGTGAAAGACTGAATGCCTTCCCCCTAAGATCAAGAACAAGGTAAGGATGTCCACTTTCACCACTCTTAATTCAACATAGTGCTAGAAGTTCTATCCAGGGCATTATGACAAGAAAAGCAAATAAAGGGAATACAGATCAGAAAGGAAGAGATAAAACTGCCCCTATTTGCAGATGGCATAATTATCTATGTAGAAAATTCCAAGGAATCTATCAAAAAACAAACAAACAAAACTCTAGCTCTAAGTGAGTTCAGCAAGGTCACAGAATACAGAAAAATATGTTAAATCAATTGTATTTCTGTATGTTAGCAATGAACATGTGGACACTGAAATTTAAAATGCAACATCATTTATAATTGCTCAAATACCAGTATTCTGGAGGTGCAAATCTATGAAAACATGAACAGGATGTATATGATGAAAACTTTGTGAAAGAAATGAAAGAAGATTAAATAAATGGAGAGTATCTGTTCATGGATTGGAAAACTTAATATAGCAAAGATGTCAATTCTTCCCCCAACTGATTTACAAGTTTAATGTAATTTTTATCAGAACCTCAGTTACACTTTTTGGAGATATAGATAAGAGTACTCAAAGATTTACATGGAAAAACAAAAGAAGTAGAATAGATTTAAAAAAGAAGAAAGAAGGAGGAATCAGTCTACCCAATTTCAAGATTTATTATATAGCAACAGTAATCAAAACTGTGTGACATTGGTAGAGGGATAGATACACAGATCAATGGACGATAGAAAACCCAAATATACGTACAAAACTAAGCCCACATAATTTTTGACAATAGTACAAAAACAATTTAAAGCAAGAAAGATGGCCTTTTCAACAAATGTGCTGGAGCAACTGGACATCCATAGCCAAAAAGCAAAATAAAACAACAAAAAACCCCAGAAAACCTAATGTAAGTCTCACACCTTATGAAAAATTTAACTAAAAGACATCCCAGACTTAAATGTTAGATGCAAAGCTGTAAATCTTTAAGAATAAACATCCTGAAAATCTTCAAGATCTAGGGCTAGGCAGAGTTCCTGGACTTGACACCAAGGCATGAACCATAAAAGGACAAAAGAATCAATAAGTTATATTTCATCAAAATTTAAAAATTTTTGCTCTGCAAGAGACTGTTAAGTGGATGAAAAGACATATTACAGAGTGGAAGAAAATATTTGCAAATCACATTTTGCCATGTAGTATCTAGAATACACAGGGAATTCTCAAATTTGAACAATTTGAACGTAAACAGTTCAATTAGAACAAGGGCAAAAGACATGGAAAGATATTTTACCAAGGTTTTCACATGGTGGCAGATAAACACATAAAAAGATGTTCAGCATCGTTAGCCATTATGGAGATGCAAATTAAAACCATGGTGAGGTATCACTACATATCTATTAGAATAGCTAAAGTCAAATATGGCGGCAAAACCAAATGCTAGCAAGGATGTGAAAAACCCGGATCATTCATGCATTGCTGGTGGGAATATAAAATGCTATAGTCACTCAGTTTGGCAGTTCCTGTAAAAACTAAACATGCAACTACTTTGTGACCCAGAAATTGCCCACTTGGTTGTTTATCTCAGAGAAGTAAAGACATGTTCACATAAAAACCTGTACACCAATGTGTATTGTGGCTTTATTTGTAATAGCCCGAACTGGAAACAACCCAGACGGTGAATGGTTAAACAAACTGTGGTAAAGCCATACCATGGAATACTACTCAGCAATATAAAAGAATGGAAATACTCTGTATCAGTATCCTGGTTGTGATATTGTACCATAGTTTTGCAAGATTTTAGAATCGAGGAAAACTGGGCAAAGGGCATACAGGATCTCTCTATATTATTTCTTGCAACTTCCTTTAACTCTCCAAATATCTCAGAATAAAAGTCCCCTTAAAAAATCACGGAACATATACATATGTATGTGTGTCTGTGTAGTATGTATAGATATGCATACTACACGGACAATTCTCTCTCTAAGCCCTTAAAATATTAAGTAGACCTAACTTAAATTTTATTGTATTGTTATCTAACATTGTATGTTCTATACTTATATTCCCAACTATAAGCTTCTTGAGGTGACACATGAAGTGTCAGGTAGCACAGTACTGAATACTTAACAGGTATTCAATAAACATTTTATGGAATCATCTAGATATTTGCTCCAACAATTCCCCTTAGTTTACCAGCATAGACAACACACAACTTCAGACTTATTTACTCTCAGTTCCTTTAACTGCTTTGAAGTTCGGCAGCATTTGACATTTTTGGCCTCTTCTTTCTCAAAATTCTCTTTTTTCTTAACTTCTTTGACCAGTCTTCTTGATTCCCCTAGTTATTTCATATGTCTTATGACTCATTCTCTGAGACTTCATTTTTCCAAACTCTAAATATAAATGTTACCTTATTTTATTTAGCTTCTTTCTTTTTTACCTCTCTAATTTCCACTGATAATTTCAATCATGTTTCTGATCTTTTTTTTAAGACACTTTTATGGATGGCTTCCTAATTTTCAGTTCCAGGCTATACCTCAGCTCCTAAACTCTAATTCTTGACTGTTTGATAAACATTGCCATCTGAACTGCCCTTGACACTTCTAACTCAACATTCCCCAAACAGAACATATCTTTTTTTCCCCTTATCTCATTACACACCTCACCCTTGTCCTGTGCTCCCTATTTCTTATAAAGACCCCACCAGCATCAGTGATATGAAGTCTATATGTTCATTGTAGCCAATAAAACTTCCCAACGTTGTACCAGGAAACTGGCCATCTCTTTTCCGTGTGGGAGAGGCCATCTCTTCAGGCTAATTCCTGGTCTCCTCGCTGAGATTATGAACATGAGCTTTAGAGATACCTAACTGATTTTAAGACAAAGCCTGTATTTCTTCCCACTTATATTGGACCCCTAATGCCCTACCTCACATCACATTGCCCCACACATTTACTCCAGCCATTGCTACAGTAACAAGCTGAACAAAGGTATAAGCTAACAGCATCTCAGGTCAGCTCCACAACATTTCTTATTTCCTGATCTGGGGCTCCTAGGCCCATGGGGCTACATGCAGCACCTGCTCCGCCATTCTAACACACACATAGAGAAATGGGACAAACTTTGACTAATAGGGGATGGAAGATTGAGAGCTTAGGAGTAAATACCTATCTCTTCCCTGTCAGGCAGGCATTTCTGAGACCTATTCTCCACGGATCCTCAGAGATTCCCCAAGACAGTTGGAACAGCCCCAGTTGTCCATAGCTTTGATTTACACAGTAACACAACCTTGTAGTTAAGATGAGGTCGTACTGAGGGTGGGCCTCTAAAGCAATATGATTGATATCCTTATAAAAAGGGAAAATTTGGACACAGACAGCACACAGGGAGTACACCATGTAAAGATGAAGGCGGAGATTAGGGTGATGCTTCTATAACCCAAGGAAAGCTAAATATCATTAGCAACCCACCAGAAGCCAGGAGAGAAGCATGGAACAGGTTTCTCCCTCATAAACCTTAGAAGGGACTAACCCTGCTCACCAGCACATTGATTTTGGACTCCTAGTCTCCAGAACTATGAGAGAATAAGTTTCTGTCATTTAATCCATCCGGTTTATGGTACTTAGTTTTAGGAAACTAATATACTAGTAACTAGGTGCCAACTAAGAAAGCCAAGAGGGGGAACCCAACTGAGGTGAAGACAAAAATAGAGACAGGGACAGTGTTTTCATTTTAGGCATATTTGAGTCATTAAAAGAGAAATGTAGAGACATGAGTGCAAAGTGGATTTCTTGTGTGATAGAGCAAGAAACATGGCCCCCATTAATTTAGCTGGATAGAAAAGCATTATGTGAAAAGGGCAGAATTCATCCTCTGCATGTAACTAATGAATCTGCACTTGAAAAAGCATGCTCACTCCTTTAAGCCTTAGATGGATGGAGAAGAACCAATTAGGTAAATTGGATGAAATTCAGATAAGGAATTTATGAGAATGGAAGATTGGCTTTAGCAAAGATGAAAGGAAAGAAATGTACTTGGCTAGGCTAAGTGATGATTAAGTGGAATTTGATGATAAGGGACACAGATTTTAAAGGTGAAGCTTCAAAGTAGAAATAAACAGATGCAAAGAGAAAGATGCCTGCATTGTACCAGTTTATTATAAATACAAGGAAATATTTTTGATATGGAGGTGGGAGTAAATATGTTAATTTGTTAATAAGACAACAAAGTGAGAAACCATAAGAGTAAAATGAACAAATTGGATAACAGAAAAATTTGAGTCTGGAATTTAAAAAATCATTTGCATTAAAAATAATAAAGGAGAATGAAAATAGGAAAAGCATTTTATTACATATGACTGATAAATGATTAATATCAAAAATTTAATAAGTGATCCTATTAGAAAAAAAGTTATGTCAATTTATAAAACAAAATTTTTTGAAAAGTTAATATATTAATATAGATGTATAAATAGCTAACAGACAGTTGAAAAGGTACTCAAAGTCACTAATTACCAAAACATGCAAATTAAAAGTATATTTTCTCTTTTCACATTGGAAAAGTTTTTGGAGACCTAAAATACTTAATGTTGATGAAGATACAGGGAAATCAGTACTTTTGTACACTAGTGAAGGTATTAAAATAGGTCTAGCCTTTTTGAGCCAATTTCAAAATTATTTTCAAAAATTTAAATGTGCATATATTTTGTTTCAAAGTCAACTTGTAGGAATTCATCCTGCAGTAATGCTACCAAAAGTTATTAAAGAAATGAGTACCATAGTATTTTACTGCACAATTGTTCAGGTAATGCAAAATTAGAAGCAACCTAAATGCCACTATTAATAGAGAAATAGTTAAATAAATGGTGATGGTCATAACATAGAGTATTTGTGGCCATTAGAAAAAATCAGGTAGATTCTTGTGCAATTATTGTGACCTAGCAAGATGCCTGTGACATTTTCTTAAGTGCAAAAAAAGGGAATGACAACATGGTATTAATCATATGAACCTTTTTTTAGTAAGCAGACATCTTTATTCATCAAAAAGCCTTAACAATGCTTATCTCTGGTAGATTAATATTATTAATGACTTGTACTTTCACTTTGCACATATCTGTAACTTTTGAAATGTTTTGAATGTGAATGTATTTCTTTTATAATCAAACTTTTAAACAAATAGATAAAAGAAACCCTAGTTAAGAAAAACAAAAAACATAAAAGAGGAGATGCTCCAGGAATATATTTTTGAGAGGTAGGAGAAAAATACTTGTTGAGAAAATGCTTATAGATATGGGATGCATCTGGCAGGTGTGACACTCCATCTAGTTAGCATCATTTTTTAAAAGATCAGCAAATTCATGATGGAATTTTAGCTTAATAAATTAGGTACAATATATCTTTGTATTTTATGGATTTAATGTTTAGCGTTTCCATTGAAACTTTATGATGTAAAGTAATTTTTCATTTTTCCAAGGCATAAACTTGGGTTAGGTGCTGAAAAGCTGGTTTGTGGGATACAAGTCATTTAGCTAGGAGCAAAGTTTACAAATGGGCAAGGATCTTCATTTCAACAAGGCTTTGATTTTTTTTCTAATTGCATATCCTGTAGCTATACTGTACCACTTACCTGTAAAGTAATAAAATCTCACTTTGTGAAAAAATGACCAATATAGGAAAAGAAAGGCATTTTCAGATGTGGATATTCACTCAAGAACCTCATGTTATGTTAGTGTACGAGCCTTTAGATATAGGAAAAGGCCATATTATCTGTGTTTGTGTAGCACCTGCCTTCCCTCCACCTACTTCTGGTGAAAGGTCCTTTTCCCCCTGACAGCACATGTGAGCACGTGCTCAAGATTTGGACAGTTGATCAGAACACCTTTTTTTTTTCCTGATCACAGTCATTACTTAAGGCTTGAAATAGTCAGAATCTGTCTTAGATTGTGTCCGCCAGGAGTAGACCCTGAGATGAGGAGTGCTATGAAATGATTTATTAGGAAATAGTCCAAGAAACATCTAGAGAAAAGTTAGAGAGGAAGGGAGTGATATTGGAAAGGAAGAACACCAAGCAAGGCTGTGATGTCAAGCAAGGTCCTACAAAGGATATTGTGTCAGGGGTTCCCAAGACCACTCCCAGGTTTGATGATTCACTAGGAGGATTCACAGGACTCAGCATATAATTGTGCTCATGGCTATGATTTATTACAGTGAAAGGATACAAAGCAAAATGAGCAAAGAAAAAGGGTGTGTAAGGTGAGGCTCAGAGGAAACCAGGCATAAGCTTTCTTGAATCCTCTTCTACTGGAGTCACACAAGACACTCAATTTCCCCCATAAATGAGTTGTGACAACACATATGAAATGTTGCCAACCACGGAAGTTCATTAGAGGCTCAGTGCCCAAGGCTTTTGTTGGGGGCTGGTCACATAGGCACCCTCAGCCTGGCACTTACCAAAGTTCCAAACTCCCAGAAGGAAAGCTGGTGTTCAGCATGAACCATATTGTTTGTACAGTTTAGGTACAGTGACTCTTATCAGAGAATGGTGGAAACCCTTCTGAAATCCAAGTTCCCAGATGCCAACCAAGGGCCAACCTTGCAAGTGGACTTTTTAAGGTTAGCAATTTCAGTCCTTGATATGCTAACTCTTTCCTACACAGATACCTTTGGTTCAATCCCATAGGAAAGCTCTGAAAACTGTGTAGGCTA
The DNA here is from genome assembly GCF_026419965.1 of Kogia breviceps. Taxonomy (NCBI): domain Eukaryota; kingdom Metazoa; phylum Chordata; class Mammalia; order Artiodactyla; family Physeteridae; genus Kogia; species Kogia breviceps. Next base: position 88,935,542 of record NC_081314.1, on the reverse strand, counting down.
CACCTGACTTTTGGGTAAAGGAGCTAAAGATATAAATTTCCAGGCACTTCTAGCAATCTGTGTGGGCAGGCCAAGCTGGTTTCAGCTGTCTGAGGGCAAGTCCTCCAACAAAGAGATGCAGGTGCTGGCTGTTGAGAGTGACAGCCCACTGGGAGACATGTGCATAAAAAATAGTCCTGACCCTGAGGGGATATGGGTGAAGTTCTGACAGCATCTGCTACAGTGGTCCTTCCTGGGATTGTATATACTGAACCAGTGATAGAGAAATCATCCTCTTGAGATAGGCAAGCTGGCACATGAGCCTAATGCTGCCTGTAGGTATATTCTCCACCTGCTGGAGAAGACCCTTCCGCAGTAGCTGAGAATGGAATCTGCACTCAGAGAAAAGCAGAGAGAAGACAAGGATAGAAAATCCTAATAGTGTTTCAAGTTCTACTTGAAACCATCTCTAAAGTCAGTCCTACTAGTGGTCCTCTTTTTTTTCCTTCCAGTTTTATTGACTGGAACAGTGTTTGAGGGGTACAGCATAATGATTTGACTTACATACATCATGAAATTATTAACACAATATTTACTGAACATACACCATCTCATATAGATACAAAATAAAAGAAAAAGAAAAACAACCTGTTTTCCTTGTGATGCGAACTCTTAGGATTTACTCTGAACAACTGTCTTAAAACAACAGCAGATATAATTGTATTATCATGTTGTGCATTACATCTTTAATACTTATTTATTTGGAACTATTCCCCCCTCCCCACAACTCCCCACCTCTGGTAACCACAAATCTGATCTCTTTTTCTATGAGTTTGTTTTTTGAAGCATAATTGAACTACAACACTATGCTAGTTCCTGATGCACAAACATAGTGATTTGATATTGCTATACATTACAAAATGACACCATGTAAGTCTAGTTATCATCTGTCACCATACAAAGTTATTACAGTACTATTCACAATATTCCCTATGCTGTACATTATGTCCTCATGACATTTATTTTATAACTGGAGGTTTCTACCTCTGAATCTCCTTCACCTATTTCTCTCATCGCTTCAACCCTCTACCACAGATCCTCTTATCTTAGCCTGTAGCACTTCTCCTTAATTTAGCCTTTTATAGCTTGCAACCATTCTAGAGAGTTCTGTTAAAAATACTCTGTACATTATCTATTGCATCTCGCAGATCATGGATACCCGATTCAAAGATATTTGATAGTAAACTTTATTTCCTTTTAAAGTTAGGAACTTCAATTAGTGGATTCCATGTTAGGTATTTACTAAAACAGATTTTGACAAACTACAGCCAAATCTACCACTCTTGCCCCACTTCTCTCAAGCACCCCTCCTAGTCTGTTTTTGTAGGACCACAAGAAAGAACAGTTTTTACATTTTTAAATGGTTGAGGGAAAAAATTAAAAGAATATTTTGTGATACATAAAAATCATATGTAATTCAGCTTTCAGTGTTTATAAATAATGTTTTTAATTTCATGAATAAAATATGTGTGGAAATTTGTTCTCTTTCATGTCATATGAGCACCTACATAATAGTCTTGATTTTGCCTCTTGGTCAACAAAGCCTGAAATATTTATTATCTGGACCTTTTCAAAAATGTTTGTTAATCCCCATCTGAGAACAATGGAAGAGGAAAACTGACTAACCCTTCTTTGGGGAAGGGACCATTTGTTATTATATATTTTTAAATAATCATGTATAATAGTACTTAGAAAAATTCTCTGAAAGTAGAAACATGGAAGACATTGAACTGACAAAACTGGATAGTATTTGATATCCTACCCTGATAATGGCAGATGGAGGAGTAGCTTAATGATAGTGACCAACCATCACTAAATGATGACTACAGTGACTGAAGACAACTAATACTGCTATCTGCTTGCCCTTCAAGGCATAGTAAGGCGAAGGGGAATTGATGAACCTCTTCCTTGTGATTAGGTTTTGAAGACTCAAATGAGGACTTATATGGGGTATCCAAATCTAAGATACTGAAAACTCAAAAATCAGAGGTTCAAGTGTGTTAATTAGCTCATATTTTAAAAGCAGATACATCTCGAGAATACTAAGCTTCTCAGTCATTCATGCCCAATATGCATGGTTTTCACCATGATAATCAGATTGCTTTTTGTTTAGCTGTTGCAGGGAATGGCTGGTATAAGCAAAGGAAGAATAGGTGGGAAAAAAAGAAAATGTGATCTTGGATCCTGAAAAACTTTGAAAGAGGGTGACAGTGTGTGTGCCACTCCACTGGGTGGATTTTTATTTTTGTCAGCCTGAGAACTGTCCCCTGAGAGTAAGTAAGAGGAAAAATACTTAACTGGAAGATGTGGGAGAAAGTGTGGGAGAAGATGTAGAGGATACCAAGGAAACTTGTTTCATTTAACAATTTTATCTAAGGACCAGATCTCCTTATATACCTGTTATGCTGCCTGCATATAATTAGGAAATCAATAGGGAGATATTATTACATTAATTTCGATGTTGAAGATACTTTAATAGGCAAGTTATATATGGAATCATTTAAGTTTTATCATATACAGATATTTCCTAATACTTTTTCTGTGGTTGCATCATGTCCTTTCCTAAGGGATTACTTGAGACTAATAATCATTTATAAAACAATACTGTGGCACTATTTTCCAGGAGAATCTCTTAGCAATATGAATGAAGATGGAGGCCAAGCTGGTGAATGAAGATAAACCGTAAGCCCACTGACTCCTGTCCTCTCAGCCACCCATTGGGAGGAGTTCATTGTGATCCACCACAAGGAGGAGATCTAGATGAGTTTCTCAAAGTTCCTCAGCTTAGTGAAACTTATTAATTGGAATTACTTGAGAAATTCATTAAGTCTTACATTCAAGTTCCAAATTTAGGGATTCTATGTAGTACATTCAATACATATGTATGAAGAACCAACTATTTTGTCTTCACTGTGTTCCACCTTAGATAAAATGGTAAGCAAAATGGGAGAGAGCTTACCCTCATGGTACCATCATCTACCTGCCATCTAATGTGCTGTGACCCTCCAGTCTCCTGTAACTCATTAATATCCAGCATTAGTATGTGTTCAGTCTTTAATGCATGCTTATTGTTATCTTCATTCCCACCTAGGATTGATCTAATAAATTAAAAAATTATTGGGTTCATCAGAGTGAAGACAGATCCCTTTTATAATAGTAACAACTAACTTTATTTTATTTTTTGTGGTATGCGGGTCTCCCTCTGCTGTGGCCTCTCCCGTTGCAGAGCACAGGCTCCGGACGCGCAGGCCCAGCAGCCATGGCCCACGGGCCCAGTCGCTCCATGGCATGTGGGATCCTCCCGGACCGGGGCACGAACCCGTGTCCCCTGCATCGGCAGGCGGACGCTCAACCACTGTGCCACCAGGGAAGCCCAATAACAACTAACTTTAAAGAGCACTTACTAAGGGGCAGGCCCTATGCTAAGTGCTAAGTTCACCTGCATTATTTCATATATTCCTCTCAATAACTTTATGTGGTAGGTAGTATATTTTTCCATTTTATAAATGAAGAAACAGCAGCTTAGAGAAGTTAAGTAACTTGCCCAAGGTCACGTCATAAGTGAGCTGTGTTTCAACACAACTCTTGACTCTCTCAAGTCTGAGTTCTTAACCACTGAGATATAATGTCTTTCTATAAACCACCGATTATTGCCAGATAATAATTGGTTATCACACAACTGTCTGTTTTATAAGAAGATTAGAATCAGCCAATAGATACATTGACTAGGCAAAGTAATTCCACCAGAAGGAAAAAGCAAAATCTGGAGAGGTAGAACTGGTATGGGTGTTGGTAGAGTAGCATGTTCGCAATGAAAAGACTTTCTTTGTCGGCAGTGACTCCACATTGGAGTCATGGAAACCAAAATCAGGTAGATCAATGCCATATGTGAAAAATCTTGAAAGCCATTTACAGGAGGAGTTTGAATTTAATGCAGCAGACAATGTAGTGTTATGGAAGTTCTTAAACTAATACAGTAGCTTACAGGATGCATTGGAGTTGACTAAAATTGCTCTGTAGTTTGGTTTTGAGGCATGGTGTTTGGCAGAGATAGAAAGTGCATCCTAGTGGGAGGAGAGAAGGGAAAATGAGTAGGTAAACTTTAAGTGTATTGAAATTAAAGTAAATTTAAGATGTCATTGGCTGGTTCTCCAAGTAAATACGCTCCACAGACAATTTGAATTAAGATATTGTTTTTTCACTGAGCAGCACTGGGGTTGGCAATTGCAGTCTATATATAGGGATGTTCATTGAAGAGGAAAAGATGGAATAAGTGTCAGTGAAGAAGAGCAGATGACCAAGATAATAGAAACCCACAGTTTGGTCATGGGAGGAGGGAGAAAAGCCAACAAAGGAAACAAAGAAGAATCATTAATTAAGGTTGGAGAACAAAGGAGTACAATGTCCTGGAAACAAAGAGAAGGCCAAGAATGAAGGAGCAGGTACTGGACAGTATCCAAAGTCATAAAGAGGCTGAAGAAAACATTCAGGAGGATGAAACCTGAGGAGAGATTGGAGATCAATGGTAACACTTGAGAAAGAATTCAATAAGGTAGAAAAGGTAGGAACAGATTTCAGGGAATACTTAGGCAGGTATGTGAGTGAAGGCAAATAACATGAGTCCTAGCTTGAGAACTTTGGCACTATAAAAGAGAGAAATTGAACTATTCCAGCATAACACACCCTTGATTTCATAATAAAAGACAATAGAAAAGTGAGATTCATCTAAGAGAACTTCACTTGCCAGCTGCATTTGCTGGAGCCTCTATTGTTTTCTTGTGGCAGAAAAGACAGTGGTAGAAATTTGTCTTTTTAATAATGAATAGTGAAAAACACAATTCTCTATTTCTATGTTGCCTTTCCATCAGCATTAACTTTACATTTTCCTTAACTTGTCGTCTTCTGTGCTGGCAGTAGGAGAAAAAAAAAAACATGCTAATCTACTGAGATAAAAGTGAAATTTTCAAGACTGTCGATGTACATGATTTCTCTCATGACTTTTCATTGGCAACAGAGTATCTAATGTTCAAGGACAAGAGGAATCAGACCGCAGGGTGCCCGCCAGCTCTCCAGGGGACAGAAACCCACTTTTACATGCATATAAATGAGTCCTGAAGTAGGTTGTGAGATAAGAAGTGGTATAATGTAATAGAGCGCTACACTGCAAAGGGGCCTGGACTCTCCTGATGGAGGGGGACGGTAGATGCTGTATGGCTGGAGTAGATAATGACCTTAGAAAAGAATCTTTCCAATCTTTCAGAGGCATGATGTATTTTCCCTGAGTGCTGTGCCAAGATGGCACGTTGTTTAATTGTGTAAAATATAAAACAGAACAGCTCTTTTCCTCTCACCTTCCAAAAATGCTTACACTTGCAAGGGAAAAGTTTGGCATCAGTTTCCATTCATTTCAAAGGATTAAAAAAAGTCTAATGTGGAGATATATTGATCTTTTGAAAGGTCAGCAGCAGATTCATAGTTCAAGGTACTACTTCTGAATAGCCAAAATGCTAAGTAACGGGAGAAACCACAGGATGAAACAAGGGGAAAAAAAACACGGAGGAATGCCCCATGTAAAATCAACTACATTTTATTGTATTGTTCCTAAAGAACAATATAACATAGTGTATGTGTGTATACACAACATTATCATCATTTACATTAAGGTTAGAGTTCAGACAATTAATTCAGAGATTGCAAGGAATAATTAGAAATATATTTCAGTTTTGTGGTGTAACCTTAAAGTTAGGAAAAAAGAGAGACATACAGAGAAGGGCAAGGGAGGTGGAAAAAGAAAGAAGAAAGTGATAAAAATGGAAGAAGGGGATATAAAGAAAAAACTTAAGGAAAATGAGGGTGAGAGAGAAAGAGAGAGGAAGAAAGGGGTATGTATTCATTGAGCACTTCCTGTATTCCCAGAACTGCATAAAGAGCTAAGAGAGGGAGAATGGCAGAGCAATGGAAAAGAAGGCCTGATGAATTGTCTCTACATTCCAAGATGATTGTGCTGGTTGGCAATCGGTTGCCCTTTTTACTCACCTACTGTTCTTTGCCTGGTTAGGTGCACCAAAATAGGTGTGCCTGCTTGTCATCATCCTTTAAAATCAGGACTAGATCTCTAGCAGTTTAGATCAGTCCTTTCAGAGTTTGCAATAATACATCTTATTTTATTTTCAAAGTTCAAAGCAAATTTTTGAAATAAAGTTTTAGTTTCCTTTGGGATCTTTGAGGTTTCTGCTTAATCTGTGAAGGAATGACTGCATTTTAGAGGCTGACTTTGGAACCTCAGTGTGTCGTTGCACAAGGTGCTGCAGGAGAAAGTTGTTTGACATTCAAAAAGCAAGATATTGCATTTTAACACCTCTGATGGTTTCTTTCTGGAATCAGCTATTATTTTATTATGGTGAGCTCTTCCAGCTTCTTGTACATTCAAGTCACCCCACTTTTTTTGTGCTTTTGGTAGGTCTCAGTGAGAAATACCTCACTGGATCCATCCTTCCATCCATTCCTTTCTCCCTCCTTTCTACCTTCAGTAATGCCCACTATAGTTCATAGCTCTTTAACTGCTTCTCTTGAACAGTGTCTCAGGATTCCAGGGGAAGCATATTGATCTCTGACCTGCCTCACCTAAGTAACCTCATATGAAGCTTGGACAAAATCCATCAATGTGCTGCACATCACCTGTCAACTCTAGCCCAGTTACTGAAAATCAATGTACATTTTACCTGGTTCTTTTTAAAACAGTTTCATTCAGGCTGACCACAAACTTCTGAGATATTAAATACATTTTTATATATATATAAATATATTCTCCCCCTTTTAAAGTTACTGTATTATGTGGCGAGCATTGCCCTCTGAGGAAGGCGCCATTAAGACCCTCATAAGCCTCAGGGCCCGATTGTACTCTCCTTGGTATGCATCCTGGACTTTATGGTATGAACGTAAAAAAGGAGATGGCCTTTGGCCAAATCGCTCCAGGGACCTGCTCAGTTACTGGGAGTCCCTGGTTGTTCCCTAACGCTAGGAAAAGCAACCCTGGAGGGGAAATTGGTGCGTTTGAGGGAGAAGCCGAGAAGCCAATCAACCAGCTGATGCCGATAAGATGGTGACTAAGCAAATTCCCTGCTTTAGGGGTATATATACGGCTAGGCTATGCTTTGTTATTAAACTTGCCTTGCAACCATCAGTTGCTTGTGCCCTTCTGATCCCATACCTTGGTGCGTTCAGTTCCCTACCCCCTCTCGTCGATTGTTGCTGCACTTTGAGGACCCGCCGCGGCTGGCGGCAAGTGGCGCCCGAGCAGGGACCTGACGAGAGGGGCATCTGAATCTCGGTAGGTGAATCCCCGGAGTGAAGAGTGAAAGTGTGGCCACATAGTAAAGTTGATAGTAACTCGGGGCAATAGTCAGAAGTAAAAAAATATGGGATAAGAAGTATCCAAGAAGCGACCAGAGATCACTGATCAAGAGAAGGAGTTGTCCACTAGTTCTTTCCAGGCTTTCATAGCTGGAAATTATGATGTCTGTCTGCAACATCTTGCCTGCCTACAAGATATAAACAAAGACGATTATAAAATAATTTTGAATACGGCAGTAGCTGAGTTTTTCAAAAGTAACCAGGCAACAACAGATAGTTTAAGACAGACACTTAACCATTTGAAGAATCAGGTGCACTCGGCTGTTGAAGAAATGGATGGACTAGATGATCTTGAAAATAGTATGTTGTATTACAATCTAGCAGTCATCCTGTATCATGTCCGACAGTATACAGAAGCCATATCCGTTGGTGAAAAAGTTTATCAGTTCATAGAACCTTTTGAAGAAAAATTTGCCCAAGCAGTGTGTTTTTTGCTCATAGACCTGTATATATTAACCTACCAAGCTGAGAAAGCTTTACATCTTCTTGCTGTTCTAGAAAAAATGATTTCACAGGGCAACAATAACAAAAATGGAAAGAATGAGACTGGTAATTACAGCAACAAAGATGGGTCTAATCATAAAGCTGAAAGTGGAGCTCTAATAGAAGCTGCAAAGTCAAAGATACTATTTTTGTGTTGAAGTATATGTAGGAGGACAAGGGACTTTACTGGCCGGCCATAGTTTAAAGGTAGTTAAAGCTGTTATAAGTTTGAAGTTTCCCTCCTTTTTTCCTTCTGATTTTCCCCAATCTGATTTTGAATTCTCAAATCTGGTGCACCTTAAATTATAATAATGGTACCATTTTAATTTCTTCAGTTTCTGTTACTAATAATAGTTTGGTTTTTTTATAAGCATTGGGATTTGGGGAAGTTTGCATTGTCTTATTCTTATCAACCGGTTATTACTTGTGTTACACCCTCATATGGCTTGCTAATAGGAGATTTACAGATTGAGTTTATTTCTGGTTCCTTAGGATATAATATAACTTGTCAGAATTGTATTTTTAGTACTTGCATTCTGCCTATGAAAGGAACTTTTTCTGTTATGATGTTAAAACAACCTTCCTATGTAATGCTGCCTGTAAATATTTCTGAACCATGGTATCATAGTACTAGCATGCAAGCTTGGCTAGAATTATCTGAAGCTTTAAAAAGGCCTAAACGATTCATTGGAATATTAATATGTAGCATATTAGCCTTAGCCGCTTTAACAGCCACAGCCGCTACCGCCGGTTTAGCATTAAGTAAAACTGTACAACAAGCACGTTATGTTAATCAATTGTCTAAAAATACCAGTATTGCACTAGCATTACAAAGTCATATTGATACTCAACTAAAAACTGAAGTTGATGAGTTTAAAAAATGCTCTCATAGGTTTAGGAGACCAAATTATGGCTTTAAAATTGTAAATGAGTTTGATTTGCCATGCTAAATATACTTGGATTTGTGTGACTCAACACGCTTATAATGAAACTGACTGGGATTGGAACAAAGTAAAAATGCACTTTTTAAGTGTATGGACTGATGGACACATTAGTTTGGACATACAAAAACTTAACGCGGAAATACAAGCAATTCAAGAAGCTCATCTACAAGAAGACAGGCCCCAACAATTAATTCAAGGACTCTTGGATCAGCTTCAATGGTTAAACCCAATGCATTGGTTTCAAAATGGACTCACAGGATTGATTACCGTGGGGTCATGTGTATTGTTGATGTTAATTGCCTTACCTTGTTTATTACGCTTTGTTGTTGGCCGTCTCGCTGCTCTACGTCAGGAGGTGTATGGGTTGAAATTGCATTATCAAGCTTTAAAAAATAAAAGAGGGGGAAATGTGGCGAGCATTGCCCTCTGAGGAAGGCGCCATTAAGACCCTCATAAGCCTCAGGGCCCGATTGTACTCTCCTTGGTATGCATCCTGGACTTTATGGTATGAACGTAAAAAAGGAGATAGCCTTTGGCCAAATCGCTCCAGGGACCTGCTCAGTTACTGGGAGTCCCTGGTTGTTCCCTAACGCTAGGAAAAGCAACCCTGGAGGGGAAATTGGTGCGTTTGAGGGAGAAGCCGAGAAGCCAATCAACCAGCTGATGCCGATAAGGCGTGACTAAGCCGAGAAGCCAATCAACCAGCTGATGCCGATAAGATGGTGACTAAGCAAATTCCCTGTTTTAGGGGTATATATACGGCTAGGCTATGCTTTGTTATTAAACTTGCCTTGCAACCATCAGTTGCTTGTGCCCTTCTGATCCCATACCTTGGTGCGTTCAGTTCCCTACCCCCTCTCGTCGATTGTTGCTGCACTTTGAGGACCCGCCGCGGCTGGCGGCAGTATTACAAGTTCCACAAGTGTAAGGATTTTGGTTTCTATTAGACAAATTCCCCAAGGTGTGATAAATATGTGTTGCTTTTATCTCTGCACAGTACTGAATTGATATAACACTAAAGGTCTCTGAAATGACTTCCTTAAAAGTTGGATGCATATGTAACAGTCCATTCAGTGCATTGAATGTATTTGTATATATATATAGGCTTTTATGGCTGACTTCTTTCATGACCACTAAGAGCTACCACAGCAGCATTGAACTGTAAACTCTTGGCTACTAAAGTACCACATTGTTTTGTAAATATTCTCAATATATGAGAGCTCTTCCAAATTATCTTAAAATGAATTTTTTTTTTTTTTTTTTGGCTGTACCAAGTGGCAGGCATGTGAGATCTCCAACTAGGGGATCGAACCCATGCCCCCCTGCAGTGGAAGCATGGAATCCTAACCACTGGACTGCCAGGGAACTCCCATAAGATGAATTTTTTAAAAAATATGGCTGTTTCTCAACTGTGGCCTCTCCCTCTGCCATTATTTTGCTTTCTGGGGAGTAGTTTAGACTCTTATAGCTGATGAAACCTTTGACTCGATGGTCTACCTTTGTGACAACTCTAGTGCTATTGAACTGAATTGTAGCATATGGGTTTTACAGAGGTTGTAGTTGTCACCTTCAAGGAAATGATCAAAAACAAAGGGTAAACGACAGCAAGCATTTAGGAATTGTTAGGAGAACTTTGACATTACAAAGGGCTTCATAAACATCTCTGTAGTCTTGCAGGATTGACACATATTTATAGGTAAGGTGGTCAGAAGAAACCTTGTATAGGCCTGAAGTGACTTCAGTAGCAGTTTCCACTGAAAGATGAAGAGATCGTATCTCCACAGGGACTAAGTGGGACTAAGTTATGATGTACTCTAACTCTGCTTAGGTTAGTGCCGACTAAGTTAGCCCTTGCATTTCCAAAAAAGCTTTCTCCATCCTACATATATTATACCTTTAATGTAGAAATTGGCAAACTATGACCTGCCAGGCAAATCCAGTCTGCCACCTAGTTTTGTAAATAAAGGGATTTTTTTGGTTGTTTTTTTATTACTATTCAGAAAAGCTTAATCCAAATGGTGTTAACTGAGGCACCAATTAACTTTTGACCCAGTAGGAAAAGATGCAGTAAAAAAAAATAGTAAAACTAGGACAAAATCAAATACATGAAGTACTTACATACATAAGTAACATTCAAAAGCAAGCTAATTGTAAAATGTCTCAAAATTCTACTATTACATTATAAAGTCACAACTAATATAAACCTAAAAAATGTAGCTGGATACTTTTTTTAATTTTTGAATTTTATTTTATTTTTTTTTATACAGCAGGTTCTTATTAGTCATCAATTTTATACACATCAGTGTATACGTCAATCCCAATCTCCCAAATCATCACACCACCACCACCATCCCCCCCGCCGCTTTCCCCTCTTGGTGTCCATATGTTTGTTCTCTACGTTTGTGTCTCAATTTCTGCCCTGCACACCGGTTCATCTGTACCATTTTTCTAGGTTCCACATATATGCATTAATATACGATATTTGTTTTTCTCTTTCTGACTTACTTCACTCTCTATGACAGTCTATAGATCCATCCACATCTCAACAAATGACCGAATTTCGTTCCTTTTTATGGCTGAGTAATATTCCATTGCATACATGTACCACATCTTCTTATCCATTCGTCTATCGATTGGCATTTAGGTTGCTTCCATGACCTGGCTATTGTATATAATACTGCAATGAACTTTGGGGTGCATGTGTCTTTTTTTTTTTTTTTTTTTTTTGTGGTACGCGGGCCTCTCACTGTTGTGGCCTCTCCCGTTGTGGAGCACAGGCTCCGGACGCGCAGGCTCAGTGGCCATGGCTCACGGGCCCAGCCGCTCCGCGGCACGTGGGATCTTCCCGGACCGGAGCACTAACCCGTGTCCCCTGCATTGGCAGGCAGATTCTCAACCACTGCGCCACCAGGGAAGCCCGCATGTGTCTTTTGAATTATGGTTTTCTCTGGGTATATGCCCAGGAGTGAGATTGCTGGATCATATGGTAAGTCTAGTTTTAGTTTTTTAAGGAACCTCCATACTATTCTCCATAGTGGCTGTATCAGTTTACATTCCCACCAACAGTGCAAGAGGGTTCCCTTTTCCCCACACCCTCTCCAGCATTTGTTGTTTGTAGATTTTCTGATGATGCCCATTCTAAGTGGTGTGAGGTGATACCTCATTGTAGTTTTGATTTGCATTTCTCTAATAATTAGTGACGTTGAGCAGCTTTTCATGTGCTTCTTGGCCATCTGTATGTCTTCTTTGGAGAAATGTCTATTTAGGTCTTCTGCCCATTTATGGATTAGCTTGTGTGTTTTTTTAATATTGAGTTGCATGAGCTGTTTATATATTTTGGAGATTAATGCTTTGTCCGTTGATTCATTTGCAAATATTTTCTCCCATTCTGAGGGGTCCTTTTCATCTTGTTTATGGTTTCCTTTGCTGTGCAAAAGCTTTTAAGTTTCATTACATCCCATTTGTTTATTTTTGTTTTTATTTCCATTACTTTAGGAGTTGGATCAAAAAAGATCTTGCTGTGATTTATGTCAAAGAGTGTCCTTCCTATGTTTTCCTCTAAGAGTTTTATAGTGTCCATTCTTAAATTTAGGTCTCTAATCCATTTTGAGTTTATTTTTGTGTATGGTGTTTGGAAGTGTTCTAATTTCATTCTTTTACATGTAGCTGTCCAGTTTTCCCAGCACAACTTATTGAAGAGACTGTCTTTTCTCCATTGTATATCCTTGCCTCCTTTGTCATAGATTAGTTGACCATAGGTGCGTGAGTTTTTCTCTGGGCTTTCTGTCTTCTTCCATTGATCTATGTTTCTGTTTTTGTGCCAGTACCATATTGTTTTGATTACTGTAGCTTTATAGTATAGTCTGAAGTCAGGAAGTCTGATTCCTCCAGATCCGTTTTTTACCCTCAAGACTGCTTTGGCTATTCAGGGTCTTTTGTGCCTCCATATGAATTTTAAGATTATTTGTTCTAGTTCTGTAAAAAATGCCATTGGTAATTTGATAGGGATTGCATTGAACCTGTAGATTGCTTTGGGTAGTATAGTCATTTTCACAAAATTGATTCTTCCAATCCAAGAACATGGTATATTTCTCCATCTGTTGGTATCATCTTTAATTTCTTTCATTAGTGTCTTATAGTTTATTGCATACAGATCTTTTGTCTCCCTAGGTAGGTTTATTCCTAGGTATTTTATTCTTTTTGTTGCAATGGTAAGTTGGAGTGTTTCCTTAATTTCTCTCTCAGACTTTTCTTCAATGTATAGGAATGCAAGAGATTTCTGTGCATTAATTTTGTATCTTGCAACTTTACCAAATTCATTGAGTAGCTCTAGTAGTTTTCTGGTAGAGTCTTTAGGTTTCTCTATGTATAGTATCATGTCATCTGCAAACAGTGACACTTTTACTTCTTCTTTTCCAATTTGTATTCCTTTTATTTCTTTTTCTTCTCTGATTGCCATGGCTAGGACTTCCAAAACTATGTTGAATAATAGTGATGAGAGTGGACATCCTTGTCTTGTTCCTAATCTTAGAGGAAATGCTTTCAGTTTTTCACCATGAGAATGATGTTTGCTGTGGGTTTGTCATATATGGTCTTTATTATGTTGAGGTAGGTTCCCTCTATGCCCACTTTATGGAGAGTTTTTATCATAAATGGGTGTTGAATTTTGTCAAAAGCTTTTTCTACATCTATTGAGATGATCATATGGTTTTTATTCTTCAATTTGTTAATATGGTGTATCACATTGATTGATTTGTGTATGTTGAAGAATCCTTGCATCCCTGGGATAAAGCCCACTTGATCATGGTGTATGATGCTTTTAATTTGTTGTTGGATTCTGTTTGCTAGTATTTTGTTGAGGATTTTTGCATCTATATTCATCAGTGATAATGGTCTGTAATTTGCTTTTTTGTAGTATCTTTCCCTGGTTTTGGTATCAGGGTGACAGTGGCTTCATAGAATGAGTTTGGGAGTGTTCCTTCCTCCGCAATTTCTTGGAAGAGTTTGAGAAGGATGGGTGTTAGCTCTTCTCTAAATGTTTGACAGAATTCACCTGTGAAGCCATCTGGTCCTGAACTTTTGTTTGTTGGAAGATTTTTAATCACACTTTCAATTTCATTCCTTGTGATTGGTCTGTTCATATTTTCTGTTTCTTCCTGGTTCAGTCTTGGATGGTTATACCTTTCTAGGAATTTGTCCATTTTTTCCAGGTTGTCCATTTTATTGGCATAGATTTGCTTATAGTAGTCTCTTAGGATGCTTTGTATTTCTGCGGTGTCTGTTGTAACCTCTCCTTTTTCATTTCGAATTTTATTGATTTGAATCCTCTCCCTCTTTTTCTTGATGAGTCTGGCTAATGGTTTATCAATTTTGTTTATCTTCTCAAAGAACCAGCTTTTAGTTTTATTGATCTTTGCTATTGTTTTCTTTGTTTCTATTTCATTTATTTCTGCTCCGATCTTTATGATTTCTTTCCTTTTGCTAATTTTGGGTTTTGTTGTTCTTCTTTCTCTAGTTCCTTTAGGTGTAAGGTTAGATTGTTTATTTGAGATTTTTCCAGTTTCTTGTGGTAGGCTTGTAGAGCTATAAACTTCCCTCTTAGAACTGCTTTTGCTGCATCTCATAGGTTTTGGATCATCGTGTTTTCATTGTCATTTGTCTCTAGGTATTTTTTTGATTTCCTTTTGGATTTCTTCACTGATTTCTTGGTTATTTAGTAGTGTAATGTTTAACCTCCATGTGTTTGTGTTTTTTATGATATTTTTCCCTGAAATTCAGTTCTAATCTCATAGCATTGTGGTCAGAAAAGATGCTTGATATGATTTCAATTTTCTTATATTTCTTATATTTTCTTATATATTTCTTATATTTTCTTATATTTCTTATATTTCTTATATTCAATTTTCTTACATGAGGCTTGATTTGTGACCCAAGAAGTGACCTATCCTCAAGAATGTTCTGTGCGCACTTGAGAAGAAAGGGTAATCTGCTGTTTTGGGATGGAATGTCTTATAAATATCAATTTAATCTCTCTGGTCTATTGTGTCATTTAAAGCTTCTGTTTCCTTATTTATTTTCATTTTGGATGATCTGTCCATTGGTGTCAGTGAGGTGTTAAAGTCCCCCACTATTATTGTGTTACTGTCTATTTCATCTGTTATAGCTATTAGCAGCTGCCTTATGTATTGAGGTGCTCCTATGTTGGGTGCATATATATTTATAATTGTTATATCTTCTTCTTGGATTGATCCCTTGAACATTATGTAGTGTCCTTCCTTGTCTCTTGTAACATTCTTTATATTAAAGTCTATTTTATCTGATATGAGTATTGCTACTCCAGCTTTCTTTTGATATCCATTTGCATAGAGTATCTTTTTCCATCCCCTCACTTTCAGTCTGTATGTGTCCCTAGGTCTGAAGTGGGTCTCTTGTAGACAGCATATATATGGGTCTTGTTTTTGTATCCATTCAGCCTGCCTATATCTTTTGGTTGGAGCATTTAATCCATTCACATTTAAGGTAATTCTCGATATGTATGTTCCTATGACCATTTTCTTAATTGTTTTGCATTTGTTTTTGTAGGTCCTTTTCTTGTCTTGTGTTTCCCACTCAAAGAAATTCCTTTAGCATTTGTTGTAGAGCTGGTTTGGTGGTGCTGAATTCTCTTAGCTTTTGCTTGTCTGTAAAGCTTTCGATTTCTTCATTGAATCTGAATGAGATCCTTGCCGTGTAGAGTAATCTTGGTTGTAGGTTCTTCCCTCTCATCACTTTAAGTATATCTTGCTACTCCCTTCTGGCTTGTAGAGTTTCTGCTGAGAAATCAGCTGTTAACCTTATGGGAGTTCCCTTGTATGTTATTTGTCATTTTTCCCTTGTTGCTTTCAATAATTTTTCTTTGTCTTTAATTTTTTACCAATTTGATTACTATGTGTCTCAGCGTGTTTCTCCTTGGGTTTATCCTGTATGGAACTCTGAGCTTCCTGGACTTGGGTGGCTATTTCCTTTCCCATGTTAGCGAAGTTTTCAACTATAATCTCTTCAAATATTTTGTCTGGTCCTTTCTCTCTCTCTTCTCCTTCTGGGACCCCTATAATTCGAATGTTGTTGTGTTTAATGTTGTCCCAGAGGTCTCTTAGGCTGTCTTCATTTCTTTTCATTCTTTTTTCTTTATTCTGTTCTGCAGCAGTGAATTCCACCATTCTGTCTTCCAGGTCACTTATCCGTTCTTCTGCCTCAGTTATTCTACTATTGATTCCTTCTAGTATAGTTTTCATTTCAGTTATTGTATTGTTCATCTCTGTTTGTTCTTTAATTCTTCTAGGTCTTTGTTAAACATTTCTTGCATCTTCTTGATCTTTGCCTCCATTCTTTTTCCAAGGTCCTGGATCATCTTCACTATCATTATTCTGAATTCTTTATCTGGAAGTTTGCCTATCTCCACTTCATTTAGTTGTTTTTCTAGGGTTTTATCTTGTTCCTTCATCTGGTATGTAGCCCTCTGCCTTTTCATCTTGTCTATCTTTCTGTGAATGTGGTTTTCATTCCACAGGCTGCAGGATTGTATTTCTTATTGCTTCTGCTGTCTGCCCTCTGATGGATGAGGATATCTAAGTGGCTTATGCAAGTTTCCTGTTGGGAGGGACTGGTGGTGGGTAGAGCTGACTGTTGCTCTGGTGGGCAGAGCTCAGTAAAACTTTAATCTGCTTGACTGTTGATGGGTGGGGCTGGGTTCACTCCCTGTTGGTTGTTTGCCCTGAGGCAACCCAACACTGGAGCCTACCTGGGCTCTTTTGTGGGGCTAATGGTGGACTCTGGGAGGGCTCACACCAAGGAGTACTTCCCAGAACTTCTGCTGCCAGTGTCCTTGTCCTCACCGTGAGCCACAGCCACCCCCTGCCTCTGCAGGAGACCCCCCAGCACTAGTAGATAGGTCTGGTTCAGTCTGCCCTGGGGTCACTGCTCCTTCCCCTGGGTCCTGATGCACATACTACTTTGTGTGTGCCCTCCAAGAGTGGAGTCTCTTTTCCCCCCAGTTCTGTTGAAGTCCTGCAGTCAAATCCCCATAGCCTTCAAAGTCTGATTCTCTAGTAATTCCTCCTCCCATTGCTGAACCCCGAGGTTGGGAAGCCTGACGTGGGGCTCAGAACCTTCACTCCAGTGGGTGGGCTTCTGTGGTCTAAGTATTCTCCAGTCTGTGAGTCACCCACGCAGCAGTTATGGGATTCTATATTACTGTGATTGCACCTCTCCTACCATCTCATTGTGTCTTCTCCTTTGTCTTTGGATGTGGGTTATCTTTTTTGGTGTGTTCCAGTGTATTCCTGTTGATCATTTTCCAGCAGCTAGTTGTGATTCTGGTGTTCTCACAAGAGGGAATTCTGTAAATAAAGTTTTATTGGAACACAGAAACACCATTTCTTTGTGTCTTTTCTACACCTGCTTTCCTACCACACCAGCTGAGTTGAGTAGCTGGGGCAGAGACTGTTTGGTCCACAAAGCTTAAAATATTTACTCTCTGGCCCTTTATTTAAAAAAAAAAAAAAAAAAAAAAGCCAATCCCTGCTCTAAGGGTACAAAGAAGTACTAAAGAATTTTGAATCATAGAAAATATAGAAGAATGTTTTAATTCAGGTTCTTAGTAGAAATAAATTTATTTATGCTGTGTCACTCCATACCTAAAATGTCTCAGCATTAGGAGAAATCTTAGAAAACTAACTCCAACTCCCTACTAACAGGAATGCAGCTAGAAAATTTTGCTTTGTTTTTCATGAGGAGGTTAAGCTGGTAAGTAAAGTGAAAAGAGTAAACAGCTAACTGAGGGAATGATTTGCCTATTTATGAGAACTGAGGAAGCAGCCAACATATAGACAAGTATAACTGACATAAAGAGAACCAACACTGCTCTGCTGGCATTTGCTATATTAATAATAAATTATTCTTTAGTTCTAATTTATTTCAGTAGGGCTAGCACTTGGCAATATGTTCTCAAATTTGAGCTATTCTGGACAAGTAAAAGCAATAAAACTTAGTTTCTTTTATGTTATAATCCATAAATGTATATTAATTAATGTTCTCCTTCCTCCAGACACTCTGCATCAGTAAGTTTACTGTTTTTTGTTTTAACAAAAAAATGAACTTCTCTTCTCCATCTTTTATATCTGGAAGTCACTCTATAATTGCACAGTATGAAGTCACTCTATTATTCCACTATAATTCCACTCTATAATTCCTTTAATTCCAAGGAAATGAAGGTCTCACTGGTAGAAGGGTAAAAAATCTCAATTGCCAAAGATGACAAGTTGAGATGTATGTGAAAATCCTGGAGCCATGAAATATGTCTAGCTTTGGGAAAATATTGAAATTTGGAGAAATTTGTATTGCACGATTCCTTTTGTAGCTTTTTTCACTGTCCCTTACTGATCTAAATTGTTTGTGTACATAAGATAGATGTAGATATAGATATATACACCCACACACATATACACACAAACACACACACACCTTGGTTAGCTCCTAAAATATTTTTAGCATAATACTTTAAGAGGAAAAGTTATTTTTGACAAGAATTACAAATTCACTTGTTGAGTTTGTTTTTGTAGATTTTCAATTTTTATTACAAATAGAATTTTAAAGTGAATTAAGCTAATGAACATCTCTTAGTAAGCTGTTAAGTCATTCACAGAAAAAGAGTTAGAAAAAAAAAGAATGAATTCATTGATTAAAACCCTTGCAGTATAGAAAAGTCCATCTCTTTCTGGAGTCAGTAACTATCTTTAGCTACTTCTTCTCTCCATGCTTTATTATATCACCTTACTGAGTTCTGAAAAGTCAACATTTCTCAATAATCCAATATATTTTTCTTAATTTCAGGTATTACCACGAACTTGATTAATTCTGCAAAGGGTTAACTGAAATGGAAAACTGTAAGGTAGATATGCAGCAGAAGAAACAGATTGCTTTGTGTGGAGACTTAGGCTAAATCTTACTCCGCTCGTTTGGACCAGTACCTCTAAGATGTGCTGTGTTTGTGTCACAAGTTCTAAAAGTGACATTTCTTTGGAAATCCAGGTAAATGTAGTCTTAGTGCTATCATTATTTATATAAAAGCTGTTTTCAAATAACCAAGCTGCCATGATGTCAAACAGGGAATCTACTGTGATAAGTCAGAAGATGGAAAAATGGTGCCAATTGTCACTGAGTAAATGAAAAAAATTTCTAGGAGTTAGACCTTGAGCTGCCTTGTATGTTAATGAACTCTCTAATCCAGCAAATGTTCAAGCTTGATGATTTTTGCCAGAGATGTAGAGATGCCAATACTGAGCAACAAACTTGACCAGATGACTTAATGTCTTTCAACTAACTCTAATATTCCATAGTTTTATGTTATTGAGTTTCAATTCTTGGGACAAATAAATATTCAGCCGTATGCATTCAAATACAGAATAATAGGAAATAAACACCTTATGAAACACAAGTAATTTGGTTGTCAACAAAGACACATTCTCCAAATGTGTTGGTTTTATCTGGATTATTCAAATATAAATGTGTTAGAACAACAACTATCTGATTCAGATGTTATGAAAACTTTGGTTATAATGTTGATCTATAGGTAATTGAAGTGTATAATCTGTACAATATTGATTGTAGATAAACCTAGATAGCATAGTCACCATCAAATATTCATTTAATAAGTAATTGTTGCATGTTTCTTATATGCCAGCATTTTGCTAGGCTCTGGGAATCCAATGGTAAATGATAAAGATGTAGTGTTATGGATCATATAGTCTAGTAGAATATTCCATATGATAAAGAAATTAACAATCAAGTGAATAAGAATAAGTGTGAACTGGGATAAATGTCAAGAAGAAGAGCAACATTGTGCTAATATTAAAAATAATTGAGTGTTCAGGTGCCACTTCAGAGTATTTTGGAAAACCCTCTCTGAGGAAGTGAGATCTACAAGGTGTAATCATAGGAGAGGGTGGGGGAGGCAAGCATTACAGGCTGAAGGAGCAGAATGTGCTAAAAACCTGAGGTGGGAGGTGTTGAAGTATTGAAAAAAGGACAGCAGAGTTGCAGAGGTGGAGTCTGGTGAGCAAGGTAAGCAAGGGCAAGATGGACAAAAGATGAGATTGAAGTCATAGGCATTGAGCCAGGTGATACAGAGCCTTGGAAAAAGTTTGAAATACAAGGCCATAGAAAAATTTAAAGCAGAGGATCTATATGAACTGAATTACATTTTAAGAAGGTATCTCTTGCAACTGCTGAAATGAAATGTGAGGGAACAGAAACAGCAGAAGGACAGAAATGGTTAGGAAGCTGTTGCTGCAATCCAAGTGAGCACTGGTCAAGTCTTGGACTCAGGTAAAAACAAAGAGATAAAAAGAAGTAGTAAGATAAAATATTTAGTCTAGAGACAGACTCATTATGACATGTAAGAAGGGTGATGGAAAGAAAAGAAGGTCTATTGTTTTTGAATACCTTAATAGGCTCCTAAAGGGTTGATTTTTTTGTTTTTGGTATTTATTTATTTATTTTTATGTGGCCATGTTCTTAATTATGCAAAATTTTTTTCCTATTTATACTTTATACTTTTTTCTTTGTTTTGTTTATGGCTTTTGGTATAGCTTAATATTTTATTAGACAGAGAAGTTCCGTGTTTCATTATTTTACCTTCTTGTCTTGTTGAAGATAGTATGACAATATCTATAATTATATTGCTTTTGGAGTTTTATTATATTTGGATTTTCTGAAACTAATTGCATGATGTCATCATAAAGGGGTTGCACATTCTGCCTGAATAGTGTGAAGGTTTTGTTCATAGTAGTCTGCTTCCACCTGATTTGTCTACTCAGGAAATTATTCCAATATTTTATATCTCTTTATCTTTCATAGTATTTTACATGTTTTACAACTGAAATGTATTCTTTCTTATTCCACATGTGAGGATGTCCAGGGGCTATCCATCTGTACTCTTCTTAATATAGGGTTGGCCAGAAGGTGACTTAGGTTTTAAATAAAAATAAAAGACATTTTTCATTTTCACCAAGAACTTTACTGAACAATGTACTCACCCTTTTTTTCTTAACATCTTTATTGGAGCATAATTGCTTTACAATGGTGTGTTAGTTTCTGCTTTATAACAAACTGAATTAGTTATACATATACATATATCCCCATATCTCCTCCCTCTTGCATCTCCTGCCCACCCTCCCTATCCCACCCCTCTAGGTGGTCACAAAGCACAGAGCTGATCTCCTTGTGCTATGTGGCTGCTTCCCACTAGCTATCTATTTTATATTTGGTAGTGTATATATGTCCGTACCACTCTCTCACTTTGTCGCAGCTTACCCTACCCCCTCCCCATGTCCTCAAGTCCATTCTCTATGTCTGTGTCTTTATTCCTGTCCTGCCCCTACGTTCTTCAGAACCTTTTTTTAAATTCATATATATGTGCTAGTGTATGGTATTTGTTTTTCTCTTTCTGACTTATTTCACTCTGTATGGCAGACTCTAGGTCCATTCACCTCACTACAAATAACTCATTTTTTTTCTTTATATGGCTGAGTAATATTTCATTGTATATATGTGCCACATCTTCTTTATCCATTCATCTGTTGCTGGACACTTAGTTTGCTTCCATGTCCTGGCTATTGTAGACAGAGCTGCAGTGAACATTGTGGTACATGACTCATTATGTTTTTCTCAGGGTATAAGCCCAGTAGTGGGATTGCTGGGTCGTATGGTATTTCTATTTTTAGTTTTTTAAAGAACATCTGTACTGTTCTCCATAGTGACTGTATCAATTTATATTCCCACCAACAGTGCAAGAGTGTTCCCTTTTCTCCACACCCTCTCCAGCATTTATTGTTTCTACATTTTTTGATTATGGCCATTCTGACTGGTGTGAGGTGGTTCCTCATTGTAGTTTTATTTCCATTTCTCTAATGATTAGTGATGTTGAGCATCCTTTCATGTGTTTGATGGCAATCTGTACATCTTCCTTGGAGAAATGTCTGTTTAGGTCTTCTGACCATTTTTGGATTGGGCTGTTTGGTTTTTTTTGATATTGAGCTGCATGAGCTGCTTGTAAATTTTGAAGATTAATCCTTTGTCACTTGCTTCATTTGCAAATATTTTCTTACATTCTGAGGGTTGTCTTTTCATTTTGTTTATGGTTTCCTTTTCTGTGCAAAAGCTTTTAAGTTTCATTAGGCCCCATTTGTTTATTTTTGTTTTTATGTCCCTTTCTCTAGGAGGTGGGTCAAAAAGGATCTTGCTGTGATTTATGTCATAGAGTGTTCTGCCTATGATTTCCTCTAACAGTTTTATAATGTCTGGCCTTACATTTAGGTCTGTAATCCATTCTGAGTTTATTTTTGTATATGGTGTTAGGGGGTGTTCTAATTTCATACTTTTACATGTAGCTCTCCAGTTTTCCCAGCACCACTTGGTGAAGAGGCAGTCTTTTCTCCATTGTATATTCTTGCCTTCTTTTTTTTTTTTTTTTTTTTTTTGCTGTATGCAGGCCTCTCACTGCTCTGGCCTCTCCCGTTGTGGAGCATGGGCTCTGGACGTGCAGGCTAAGCATCCATGGCTCATGGGCCTAGCTGCTCCACGGCATGTGGGATCTTCCCAGACTGGGTCACGAACCCATGTCCCCTGCATTGGCAGGCGGACTCTCAACCACTGCACCACCAGGGAAGACCAATCTTGCCTCCCTTATCAAAGATAAGGTGACCATACATGCGTGGGTTTATCTCTAGGCTTTCTATCCTGTTCCATTGATCTATATTTCTGTCTTTGTGCCAAGACCATACTGTCTTGATTACTGTAGGTTTGTAGTTTCATCTAAAGTCTGTGAGCCTGATTCTTCTGGCTCCATTTTTCTTTCTCAAGATTGCTTTGGCTCTTCGGTGTCTTTTGTGTTTCCATACAAACTGTGAAATTTTTTTTTATAGTTCTGTGAAAAATGCCAGTGATAGTTTGATAGGGATTGCATTGAATCTGTAGATTGCTTTGGGTAGTATAGTCATTTTCACAATGTTGATTCTTCCAATCCAAGAACACGGTATATCTCTCCATTTGTTTGTATCATCTTTAATTTCTTTCATCAGTGTCTTATAGTTTTCTGCATACAGGTCTTTTGTCTCCTTAGGTAGGTTTATTCCTAGGTATTTTATTTTTTGTTGCAGTGGTAAATCGGAGTGATTCCTTAATTTCTCTTTCGGATTTTTCATCATTAGTGTATAGGAATGTAAAAGACTTCTGTGCATTAATTTTGTATCCTGCAACTTTACCAAATTCATTGAGTAGCTCTAGTAGTTTTCTGGTAGAGTCTTTAGGTTTCTCTATGTATAGTATCATGTAATCTGCAAACAGTGATAGCTTTAGTTCCTCTTTTCCGATTTTGATTCCTTTTATTTCTTTTTCTTCTCTGATTGCTGTGGCTAAAACTTCCAAATCTTTGTTGAATAATAGTGGTGAGAGTGGGCAACCTTGTCTTGCTCCTGATGTTAGTGGAAATGGTTTCAGTTTTTCCCCATTGAGAACAATGTTGGCTGTGGGTTTGTCATATATGGCCTTTATTATGTAGAGGTAAGTTCCCTCTATGCCTATTTTCTGCAGGGTTTTTATCATAAATGATTGTTGAATTTTGTCAAAAGCTTTTTCTACATCTATTGAGATGATCATATGGTTTTTATCCTTCAATTTGTTAATATGGTTTATCACATTGATTGATTTGCATATATTGAAGAATCCTTGCATCCCTGGGATAAACCCCACTTGATCATGGTGCATGATCCTTTTTATGTGTTATTTTTTTTTTTTTTTTTTTTTTTTTTTGTGGTACGCAGGCCTCTCACTGTTGTGGCCTCTCCCGTTGCGGAGCACAGGCTCCGGACACGCAGGCTCAGCGGCCATGGCTCACGGGCCCAGCTGCTCCGCGGCATGTGGGATCTTCCCAGACCGGGGCACGAACCCGTGTCCCCTGCATCGGCAGGTGGACTCTCAACCACTGCGCCACCAGGGAAGCCCCCTTTTTATGTGCTATTGTATTCTGTTAGCTAGTATTCTGTTGAGGATTTTTGTTCATCAGTGATATTGGCCTGTAATTTTCTTTCTTTGTGACATCGTTGTCTGGTTTTGGTAACAGGGTTATGGTGGCCTCGTAGAATGATTTTGGGAGTGTTCCTCTCTCTTCTATATTTTGGAAGAGTTTGAGAACAGTAGGTGTTAGCTCTTCTCTAAATGTTTGACAGAATTCACCTGTGAAGCCATCTGGTCCTGGGCTTTTGTTCGTTGGAAGATTTTTATTCACAGCCTCAATTTCAGTGCTTGGGATTGCTCTGTTCATGTTTTCTATTTCTTCCTGGTTCAGTCTCATAAGTGTGTGCTTTTCTAAGAATTTCTTCCAGGTTGTCCATTTTATTGGCATAGAGTTGCTTGTAGTAATCTCTCATGATCCTTTGTATTTCTGCAGTGTCAGTCATTACTTCTTTTTCATTTATAATTCTGTTGATTTGAGTCTTCTCCCTTTTTTTCTTGATGAGTCTGGCTAATGGTTTATCAATTTTGCTTATCTTCTCAAAGAACCGCCTTTTAGTTTTATTGATGTTTGCTATTGTTTCCTTCAATTCTTTTTCATTGATTTCTGAACTGTTCTTTATTATTTCTTTCCTTCTGCTAACTTTGGGGGTTTTTTGTTCTTCTTTCTCTAATTGCTTTAGGTGTAAGGTTAGGTTTGATATTTGAGATGTTTCTTGTTTCTTGAAGTAGTATTGTATTCCATAAACTTCCCTCTTAGAACTGCTTTTGCTACATCCCATAGGTTTTGAGTTGTCATGTTTTCATTGTCATTTGTTTCTAGGTATTTTTTTAATTTCTCCTTTGATTACCTCAGTGATCTCTTGGTTATTAAGTAGTGTACTGTTTAGCCTCCATGAGTTTGTATGTTTTACAGACTATTTCCTGTAATTGACATCTAGTCTCATAGCGTTGTTGTCAGAAAAGATACTTGATATGATTTCCATTTTCTTAAGTTTACCAAGGCTTGATTTGTGACCCAGGATATGATCTGTCCTGGAGAATGTTCCATAAGCACTTGAGAAGAAAGTGTATTCTGTTGTTTTGGGATGGAATGTCCTATAAATATCAATTAAGTCCATCTTGTTTAATGTATCATTTGAAGCTTGTGTTTCCATATTTATTTTCATTTTGGATGATCTGTCCATTGGTGAATGTGGGGTGTTAAACTCCCCTACTATGATTGTGTTACTGTCAATTTCTCCTTTTATGACTGTTAGCATTTGCCTTATGTTTTGAGGTACTCCTATATTTGGTGCATAAATATTTACAATTGTTATATCTTCTTCTTGGATTGATCACTTGATCATTATGTACTGTCCTTCTTTGTCTCTTGTAATAGTCTTTATGTTAAAGTCTATTTTGTCTGATGTGAGAATTGCTACTCCAACTTTTTTTTGATATACATTTGCATGGAATATCTTTTTCCATCCCCTCACTTTCAGTCTGTATGTGTCCCTAGGTCTGAAGTGGGTCTCCTGTAGACAGCATATATATGGGTCTTGTTTTTGTATCCATTCAGCCAGTCTATATCTTTTGGTTAGAGCATTTAATCCATTTATATTTAAGGTAATTATTGATATATATGTCCCTATTCCCATTTTCTTAATTGTTTTGGATTTGTTATTGTAGGTCTTTACCTTCTCTTGTGTTTCCTGCCTAGATAAGTTCCTTTAGCATTTGTTGTAAAGCTGATTTGGTGGTGCTGAATTCTCTTAGTTTTTGCTTGTCTGTAAAGGTTTTAATTTCTCCATCAAATCTGAATGAGATCCCTTCTGGGTAGAGTAATCTTGGTTGTAGGTTTTTCCCTTTCATCACTTTAAATATGTGCTGCCCCTCCCTTCTGGCTTGCAGAGTTTCTGCTGAAAGATCAGCTGTTAACCTTATGGGGATTCCCTTTTATGTTATTTGTTCTTTTTCCCTTGCTGCTTTTAATATTTATTCTTTGTATTTAATTTTTGATAGTTTGATTAATATGTGTCATGGCATGTTTCTCCTTGGCTTTATCCTATATGGTACTCTCTGTGCTTCCTGGTGTTGATTGACTATTTACTTTCACATGTTATGGAAGTTTTCAACTATAATCTCTACAAATATTTTCTCAGACACTTTCTATTCCTCTTCTTCTTCTGGGACCCCTATAATTCAAATGTTGGTGCGTTTAATGTTGTCCGAACAGTCTGTGAGACCGTCCTCAATTCTTTTCATTCTTTTTTCTTCATTGTGCTCTGTGGTAGTTATTTCCACTATTTTATCTTCCAGATCAGTTATCCATTCTTCTGCCTCAGTTATTCAGCTATTGATTCCTTCTAGAGTATTTTAGTTTCATTTATGTTGTCGTTCATCATTGTTTGTTTGCTCCTTAGTTGTTCTAGGTCCTTGTTAAACATTTCTTGTATTTTCTCTATTCTATTTCCGAGATTTTGGATCATCTTTACTTTCATTACTCTGAATTCTTTTTCAGGTAGATTGCCTATTTCCTCTTCATTTGTTTGGTCTGGTGGGTTTTGCCTTGCTCCTTCATCTGCTGTGTGTTTTGCTGTCTTCTTATTTTGCTTAACTTACTGTATTTGGGATCTCATTTTTCCAAGCTGAAGGTTCATAATTCCCATTGTTTTTGGTGTCTGCCCCCAGTGGCTAAGGTTGGTTCAGTGTGTTGTGTAATCTTCCTGGTGGAGGGGACCTGTGCCTGTGTTCTGGTTGATGAGGCTGGATCTTTTCTTTCTGGTGGGCAGGACTGCATCCAGTGGTGTCTTTGGGGGTGTTTGTGACCTTATTATGATTTTAGGCAGCCTCTCTGCTAATGGGTGGGGTTGTGTTCTTGTCTTGCTAGTTGTTTGGCATAGGTGGTCCAGCACTGTAACTTGCTGATCGTTTAGTGGAGCTGGGTCTTAGCATTGAGATGGAGATCTCTGGCAGAGCTTTCACTGTTTGATATTACATGGGACCAGGAGTTCTCTGGTGGATCAATATCCTGAACTCTGCTCTCCCACTTCAGAGGCACAGGCCTGATACTCGGAGCACCAAGATTCTGTCAGCCACACGGCTCAGAAGAAAAGGGAGAAAGAGAGAAAGGTAGAAATAAAGGAAGGAAGGAAGGAAGAGAAAGAAAAGTTATTAAAATAAAAAATAACTATTAAAAATTTTTTAAAGTAGTAAAAAAAAAGAAGAGAGCAACCAAAGCAAAAAACAAATCCACCAATGATAATAAGTGCTAAAAACTATACTAGAAAAAAGGACAGATAGAACCCTAGGACAAACAGTAAAAGGAAAGCTTATATAGACAAAATCACACAAAGAACTATACACATACACACTCACTAAAAGAGAAAAAGGAAAAAAAATCTATGTATAAAAAAACAAAGGAAGTGAGCAACCAAATCAATAAAGAAATCTACAAATGATACTAAACTCTAAATTCTAAATTAAGATAAACATAAAACCAGCAACAAATTAGATGCAGAAAGCAAACCCCACATCTACAGTTGCTCCCAAAGTCCACCACCTCAATTTGGGGATGATTCAAGGGCATCTGTTCCCTGTCCAGACAAGAGGGGGTTAAAGGACCAGCTGATTCAGGGGCTCTGGCTCATTCAGGCCAAGGGAGGGAGGGGTATGGAATGAGGGGCGAGCCTGTGGCGGCAGAGGCTAGCATGACATTGCACCAACCTTGTGCCTGAGGTGGGCCATGTGCTCTCCCAGGGAAGTTATCCCTGGATCACAGGACCCTGGCAGTGGCAGGCTGCCCGGACTCCCAGGAGGGGAGGTGTTGATAGTGACCTGTGCTTGCACACAGGCTTCTTGGTGGCTGCAGCAGCAGCCTTAGCATCTCTTGCCCATCTCTGTTGTTCGCATGAATAGCCATGGCTCACGCTGGTCTCTGGAGCTCCTTTAGGTGGTGCTCTGAATCCCCTCTCCTTGCGCACCCCGAAACAATGGTCTCTTGTCTCTTAGGCAGTTCCAGACTTTTTCCCAGACTCCGTCCTAGCTAGCTGTGGCTCACTAGCCCCCTTCAGGCTGTGTGCACGCAGCCAACCCCAGTCCTCTCCTTGGAATCTGACCTCTGAAGCCTAAGCCTCAGCTCCCAGCCCCCACCCATCGCAGCAGGTGAGCAGACAAACGTCTCAGTCTGGTGAGTGCCGGTTGGCACTGATCCTCTGTGTGGGAATCTCTCCACTTTGCTCTCTGAACCCCTGTTGCTGTGCTCTCCCCCGTGGCTCCAAAGCTTCCCCGCCTCCACCCTCTGTCTCCATCAGTGAAGGGGCTTCCTAGTGTGTGGAAACTTTTCCTCCTTCTCAGCTCCTTCCCAGAGGGACGTGTCCTGTCCCTGTTCTTTTGTCTCTGTTTTTTTCTGTTTTCTTTTGCCCTACCCAGGTACATGGGGAGTTTCTTGACTTTTGGGAAGTCTGAGGTCTTCTGCCAGCATTCAGTAAGTGTTCTGTAGGAGTTGTTCCTCATGTAGATGTATTTCTGATGTTTGTGGGGAGGAAGGTGATATCCACGTCTTACTCCTCTGTCATCTTGAAGGTCTCTTGAACAACGTATTCACTTTTTTGTTCCACTACCTTCTGCCATTTTTCAAGCAATGTCATAATTACATCTTCACAAAATTTTTTATCTTTTTGAGCAAAAAACTGTTCCAGGTGCCTTTTACAATTTTAAAATTCCTGGAAGGGAATTGTAAAAATTCCCTTCCAGGGAATTGAAATATTTTCCATTAAGAGAATTTTGTAAAGACCAAAATAAATGGAAATTCAAAGGTGCAATGTCTGGTGAATATGGCAGATGAATCAGAACTTCTCAGCCAAGCTGTAATGGTTTTCACCTCATCATCAAAGAAACATGAGGAATTGCATTATCCTGATGGAAGATTATGCATTTTCTGTTGACTAATTCTGGACACTTTTCATCTAATGCTGCTTTCATTTTGTCTAATTGGGAGCAGTACTTGTTGGAATTAATCGTTTGGTTTTCTAGAAGGAACTCATAACAGAGGACTCCCTTCCAATCTCACAATATACATAACAAAACATCACCTTTGGATGAAGACCGGCCTTTGGTGTGGTTGGTGTTGGTTCATTTCACTTGCCCCACAATCTCTTTCATTCCACATTATTGTACAGTATCCACTTTCCACTGCCCGTCCCAATTTGTTTTAAAAACAGAATATTTTCATTACATTTAAGTAGAGAATCACATGCGGAAATACAGTCAAGAAGGTTTTTTTCTCTTAACTTTTGTGGAACCCAAACATTAAAGCAATTAACATAACCAAGCTGGTACAAATGATTTTCAACACTTGATTTGGATATTTTGAGTATATTGGCTATCTCCCACGTGGTATAACATTGCTTGTTCTCAATTAATGTCTCTATTGGATCGTTATCAACTTTAACTGGTCTACCTGACTGTGGAGCATCGTCCAGCAAGAAATCTCCAGTATGAAATTTTGCACACCATTTTTGACACATTTGTTCAGTCACAGCACCTTCTCCATACACTGCACAAATCTCTTTCTGTATTTCACTTTATTTTTTACCTTTCTTGAAGTAATAAAGCATAATATGTCAAAAATGTTGCTTTTTTTTTTTTTTTTTTTTTTTTTTTTTTTTTTTTTTTTTTTTTTTGCGGTACGCGGGCCTCTCCCTGTCGCGGCCTCTCCCGTTGCGGAGCACAGGCTCCGGACGCGCAGGCTCAGCGGCCGTGGCTCACGGGCCCAGCCGCTCCGCAGCACGTGGGATCCTCCTGGACCAGGGCACGAACCCGTGTCCCCTGCATCGGCAGGCGGACTCTCAACCACTGCGCCACCAGGGAAGCCCCCAAAATGTTGCTTTTTTTCTTCCATTTTCAATATTAAAATGGCTACACAAAAATTCACCAATTTTCATAAGTTTTTTTTAAGTGCACACTGATATGGTTGTCAAAATACCATCTAACATTGTTTTGAATGAAGTTAAAGACAAATAAGTGCTACTAGAGCCATCTTATGGAAAAAAATGAATGAAACTTTTGGCCAACCCAATACTATAAAAAGCCTTTTAATTTTAAATGGTTGGAAATGGAAAAACAAAATGTGATGTAGCTATACAATGGAATACTATTCTACAATAAAATTAATGAAGTACCAGGGAATTCATAAAGCTCAACAACAATTCAACTCAATTCAAAAATGGGCAAAGGATTTAAAGACATTTCTCCAAAGAAGATATACAAATGGCCAGTAAGAACATGAAAAGATGCTTGACCTCACTAAATGCAGTTCAGAATATCTTCTTAAAGACTGGAACTTAAATTTAAAATACTTACCATACAAATCATGGTTTAATGACAATGATGTACTATAGCTTGATCTTACTTTAATGCATTATATTCATTATCCTTATTGTATATTTTCTTGTCTCTTCAATTGGATTATAAGTACATTTTTTCTTTTTTCCACATCCTTCATGTTATCAACAGCTTCTTTTTTTCCAAGTTATATTTATAAGTGTACCACTTTGTTTCTGTGCTTTATTGTAATTTCTCTTAATTTGGAAATTCAGCTTTCTCTTCCTTTTGAACATCGTTCCCAGTTTTCCCTTTCAAAGTTAGATCTACCTGAGAAATTATTTTCTCATAATAAGTCCCATCACTTTCCTATTTCTCCTGATTTCTCTCTCCAAGGTTGTTTGGAGATGTTGTTCCCAGGAAAAGAAGAATTGTGGGCTTCCCTGGTGGCGCAGTGGTTGAGAGTCCGCCTGCCAATGCAGGGGATACGGGTTCGTGCCCCGGTCTGGGAAGATCCCACATGCCGCGGAGCGGCTGGGCCCATGAGCCATGGCCGCTGAGCCTGCGCGTCCGGAGCCTGCGCTCCGCAAAGGGAGAGGCCACAACAGTGAGAGGCCTGCGTACTGCAAAAAAAAAAAAAAAAAAAAAAAAGAAAAGAAGAATTGTGATTATTCTGTGTAACTCCAGAAGACAGAATGAAGATTAATAGCGGGAAGTGAGAGGAAGAAAGATTGTAACTCAGTTTGTGGAGGACCTTGATAATAACTGCAACTATGTGGTGGTCTCTGGAAGTGCCCAGGTAGGAGCTGCCCATTTATCAGCTCCTGGAGAAGCAATGCCAACATTGCAGTGTCATGTCTTAGAAGAATGATTCCTTCCAGATTTTTCCTGACTCTAAGATTCCATCATTCAGAGAGGATTTTTTCAACTACCCCTCCCCCACCCCATCTTCTTCTCTAGAATCTATGAAATAGATTCTATGTCATAGAATCTCTGACATAGCCACCAAATTAACATCTTCAGGATAAATGCATTTCTCCTCTCTGACCCCCTCTTTGACTTTGCACTTTGCAGCGGTGGTCTTTATTTCCACCTTTCCAACATGTGCATTCCTTTCTGTTATTACTAGTGCGGTCAGCTCCCAGCACTACAATTAGTCTTAACTGCATTCTCCAAATCTCATTTTTTCTTTTCTTTTTTTTTTTTTTACATTTAGCGTGAACTGACTTGGAGAAATAAATGGCCACGTTGGCATTGAGAGACTAACAGGAAGTCTTGCCTTATTCCCATAATTTCTCAAATTTATTTTCCCATCTATCATTTTATTAAGTTGAAATACAATTTCTTACATATCTCTACTACTCAGTTGAAATACCACATTGTGTCATACTTTTGTATTGGGAAAAGAACCCTAGTTTGTCAGGTTAAAGGCTTTTCCTTGATTTAAACCATCTGAATACACTTTCTGCATCCCATTTTGCTATAATCAGCTTTCACAAGAGTCAGCCATGTTCCATACCTCTGAGAAGGCTACACTATGTTCAGTGTCTTAATATAAACTCCGCTGTTCTAGCCAGAATTTAAGTGTGATTAAAGCCTAAGTGTGATTAAATTCTTAATCTGATGCTTAATAGCACATAACAAAAATGATAGTAGACCTTCTATGCAAATACTAGAAGGTGTAGGAGTAAGATTGACGTAGGTTTAAGATTGACTCCTTTGAGAGAAGCATTATTACTGTGTTGAACTTAAATACATGTAAAGGTTTCAAAGGTGGAAATTATGTGCTCTTGCAAAGATTTAATGTGTGGTGTGAGAGAGCATACATGGCCTAGGATAATCCAAATGAGCTCAGAGAAGGTACTTGCCCACTCACTATCAGAATGACCACATTGTTAACTAGCCACATAGGATCTGCCCTGGATGTTAAATGTTAGAATCATAAAGGCCTTCATGGCTAATGTCACATTTGATTGTTATTGCTAAGACATAGTTTGTGGAATCATTGATGCTCTTTATCAGCCTAGTATTTCCAGGATGAAGGATATCATGCATGCAAAATGCCAATGCAGTAACAGGTACACTATAGGCACTTAAAACAAGCCAGGCCCTTCTCCCTCTTACCCCCAAATCCACTCACTAGCTTTCTATTTTTGCCTAAGCTCTTCAGCAATAAAAAATATACCTGGGCAATAAACAATATATTTTATTCCTGCCAATATATATATTCCTGCCATTTCCATTCTTTAAAGGTGGAAATCTGGAATTGGGCCTCTTTCTTTCAATAGGCTTATCCTGCATTATCTGTTTGAAGACAGAGCCTCTGAAGGGGCTCTCAAGACAAAAGTGCTACATCAGCCTTTTATGTAGTCTTTGAAAATCATTAAACCTGGAAAAATCTATTTGGCCTATCATGTTTACATTTGTCTCACTCATATCTTGCCAGGTTACTTCCTTTCTCAGGAGTTAAATTTGCTTTCCCCTATTCCCTTAATGTTTCCACGTTGAGTGGAAAAAAAGCAACATATACGTGACACCACCCCGATCATCACCACGTACACACTCAGACACACATTTGAACATCCATCTGTAGATTTACAAAGATTATTTTACACTTGATTTCTTTTATACTCTTGCTAAATCAGCATGTTAATTTATTTTCAAGGCTACTTATATGATTGAATAGATGAAAGCTTGAGAAAAAGTTTTGATTGTTGTGTATGTGTTGGCAGAGGGCAGGAAGGCTATAATCAGCCTTGAAGGAAGCTAATGTCACCATACATACTAGATCACCACAATCTCACATTTCTATTCTCATGATGGCTGCAAATCTTGGTGAAGTCTAGTCTTTTTTTTCCCCTAGGAGGGAGAAGACTTGAAACTGCACTCCTGAGCTGAGAGGATAAATGGCTGCTAAATTATCTCAAGAAATGTAACAGCAACATTCAAAATGATCCATCATTTTGAATAAGTTGTTTTCTCCTCTCACTCTAGTCCAGTGGGGAAGACGCTAACAGCTTGGAAAGGGGACAAATACAGGAGTACTTTGGGGGAATTTTTTCAGCAAATATAGTGAAGAGTGAAGTCTGGGAATATAACAATGAGCCAAAATAACAAGTGAGAGCAGTTGCTGAGGAGGGTGTGAAGTGAAGAGGAGGTGGACATCTAAACTCTGGCAGGTACGTATGCATATCAGCACGTCCCCTTCTTTCTCCCTTTACTTTTACCCTGAGTGGAGAAAGACTGAATATTGGAAGAAGTCTGGGAGAAGAGATGTGAGAGGGAGAGACCAAAATCCCAACCATCTACTCTAGTCCTGGTATCTATGGGTCATTGGGAACCTTGAGCACATAAGCCAAGCAACTTTCTGAAGCTTCTTTAGTGTCTTAATTTTCTTTTTTTCAAAAGAGAAATTTTTGTGCCTCTCTTTTACCTCATTTTTTCTGATTTTCTCTTTATTTTCCCAAAACTCTTGTGTACTTTTCATCTGCTATAGGGTCCTTCTTGGGATACCTCTCACCCAGGTCCCCTGCCATCCTCTGCCAATGCCCAAAGCTCCAAATGACCTCATCCTTTCAGAGTTCATTACAACTAACACCCAGATTCAGAATGCAGTTCATTTCATTTATGTAGGTATTCAACTGAATTAATTCACATGAAATTATAAAAAATGGAATTTAATGATTCCTGATTTTCTACTTTTATAATCTAAATGAAATACTAATTGATGGTCTGAATCTAGAATAGATGTTTGGAGGGAAGGCTTTTCCCAAAGTTCTGGTCTCTTCTTACCTCTACCCCTCCCATTTAATAAACCATCTTTGGAATGGTTCAGCTTTGCTTTATCTGCTCAACTTTTTGAGCCCTGGTAAATATTTCTGTATTCCATTGGACTTAGAAACAATTGTAGGGGTAAGCACATTTTCATATAGGCAAATCAAAAATCCAAAAATGGAAAATTTCCTTTTTTAATACCAAGATCTGGCTATTAATTTACTCACACATTACAGAGCACAACGTTTAAAGATGGTAGGAAGTTTATCATACATGTTTAATAAATATTCTTTATTTATACTGATAAAAATGCAGAAAAGAGCCTAGCAGGTTTTTAAATAAGTTAAATAAAAATAACCAAGAGCCATTGACTTCTTGCCTCTTTATCTCGCTATACAAATGTCTAATTTTAATTTTATTCTTTAAATGTATTTTAACTCAAAACTGAAATTTATGGTAAATAATACTATAGACACTGAAACATGTTATGTGCATTAATATATTGGCAACCACACCTGTTGGTTATTATTGTCAGGTGTACAGGGTTTTGTGCAATCCTCAGAATAATGCTTTTTCTGTCATCACTCTGCATCTATGTAAGCTTAGTGTAACATGTCATAGATTAGAAAAAACTCTAATTCCACATTAGTTTCTTTCTTTTTTTAAAATTCACACCTGCACATCTCTGCAGTGCATGTCTACAGAGCTCATTTAAAAGCGAAGCAGCCTCAAGCACATCTGTTTCGTTC
Organism: Kogia breviceps; assembly: GCF_026419965.1. Taxonomy (NCBI): domain Eukaryota; kingdom Metazoa; phylum Chordata; class Mammalia; order Artiodactyla; family Physeteridae; genus Kogia; species Kogia breviceps. Next base: position 88,900,786 of record NC_081314.1, on the reverse strand, counting down.
ATGCTCTGCTCCAGCTTCAGAAGTCACTCATATACAAAGACACATGAATATGGGAAATGCTATGTATTACTGGTAGCTTTGGAAATCATTAGAAAAAAGGCCTTTATATATAGCAAGATGTTAAAATGAAGTTCTTTGAAACTCATTGTTTAGGCTGAGTTCCCAAAATGTCAGGGACAAAAGAATGGTGGCAAATTCTGAATTAATAGTCCAACGTGAGATGGACTATCCTTCCTAGGATTTGCAAAGGAGACTTGAAAATACTGGTTTTATGACCCTTGGCTGACCATATACCTTTAGCCTATAAAGGGGGACACAGAGGCCTAGAGAAGGAAAGTTAGGAATTCGAGAAAGGCTTTCCCTAGAGAGATGCTCAAATTGAGTCATGTGTATTCACCACTTCACCCTCCCCAAAGTGGAGGGTAGGGAAGGCGGGATTTCATCCTCCCTTTACTATCGTGAGGAACTTCAGTGGGACCAATCAAAGGGTTTAAGTAACTTTCCTGTAGTTTGAGGAACAGTGAACTTCTGTCTGACACAGACTTGAGGATTGAGCAGGAGGCCATGTCTGAAGCTTCTCGCTTGCATAAAAAGCAAAAAGGGAAGTAGCTGCGGCAGGGACAGCCTGCATGCCTAGAGTTTGATGAGCTAAAGATCTGTGAATATTTCCCATGGATCTAGTGTGGACTCTCTCGAGGAACTTGCTTGGAGTAGTCTTAGATGCACCTTGAGAGATTTGTTTGGAAGAGCTAGGAGATCTCAGCCAGCAGGCCTGGGGCTAATGGAAGAATAAAGTTGCCAGCTTGGGGAGATGCATTTGTACTATAGAGGGAGCTTCAGGGGGAGATCCCTGGAAATTGAGAAGAGGGGGTGTCTGAGCAATCCACAAAGCACCTGATGAGAGGAGCCAGCACTAAACTACCACAGCTAGCAACCATGCTATACACACACACACACACAAACACACACACACACACCTCTACCTACAAAGGATCCAGGAATCACAGCTAATGTTTATTTTTTTTTAAGGGGATAAGTACTTTTTAAAAATAGGCTTTATTTTAGAGCAATTTTAGGTTCACAGCAGTATTGAGCAATTTCCCACTTACTCCCTGCCCCACACATGCAAAGCCGTCCTCATTATAAATATCCCCCACCAGATTGGTACATTTATTATAATTGATGAAGTTACATCGACTTATCATTATCACCCAAAGTCCATAGATTCCATTAAATTTCAATCCTGGTATTGTACATTCTATGGGTTTGGATAAATTTATAATTATATGCATCCACCATCATAGTATCAGTATACAGAGTAGTTTCACTGTCCTAAAAGTCCTCTGTGCTCTGCCCAATCATCCTTCCCATCTGTCAATCCCTGGCAAACACTGCTTTTTTTTACTGTCTCCACAATTTTTCCTTTTCTAGAATGTCACATAGTTGGAATCAGTATGTATCCTTCAAAGATTGCCTTCTTTCACTTAATAATTGCATTTATGTCTCCTCCATGTTTTTTCATGGATTGATATTTACTTCTTTTTAGCTTTGAATAATATTCTATTGTCTGGATGTACCCCAGTATATTTATCCATTCACCTACTGAAGAACATCTTGGTTGCTTTCAAGTTTTGGCAATTATGAATAAAGTTTCCATAAACATCTTTGTGCAGGTTTTTGTGTGTACATAAGTTCTCAACTACTTTGGTTAGATATCGAAGAGTGTGGTTGTTGGATCAAATGGTAAGAGTATGTTTAGTTTTATGAGAAACCACCAAGCTGTCTTCCAAAGTGGCTTTGCCATTTTGCATTCCCACCAGCAATGAATGAGAGTGTCTGCTGCCCCACATCCTTGCCAGCATTAGACTTCTTGTCAGTATTCTGGATTTTGGCCACTCTAATAGACGTGTAGTAGTATCTTATTATTGTTTTAGTTTGCATTTCCCTGATGACATGATGTGGAACATCTTTCAATATGCTTATCTGTCCTCTGTATATCTTCTTTGATGAGGTGTCTGTTAAGGTCTTTGCCCATTTTTTTATATTGGATTTCTTTTTTTCTTATTGTTGAGTTTTAGGAATTCTTTTTATGTAACAGTCCTTTATCAGATATGTCCTTTGCAGACATTTTCTCCCAGTCTGTGATTTGTATTCTCATTTTCTTGACAGTGTCCTTCATAGAGCAGAATTTTTTTTAATTGAAGTATAGTTTTTACAGTATTGTGTTAGGTTCAGGTGTAAAGCAAAGTGATTCAGTTATATATATTTTTTCAGATTATTTTCTATTATAGGTTTTTACAAGATATTGAATACAGTTCCCTGTGTTATACAGTAAATCCTTGTTGCTTATCTATTTTTTGTATAGTAGTTCATATCTGTTAATCCCATACTCCTAATTTATCTCTTCCTCCCTTTCCCTTTTGATAACCATGTTTATTTTCTATGTCTATGAGTCTGTATCTGCTTTGTATATAGATTCATTTGTATTCTTTTTTATATTCCACATATTAGTGATGTCATATAATATTTGTCTTTTCTGTCTGAGTTACTTCACTTAGTATGATATTCCATGGAGCAGAAATTTTTAATTTTAAGGAAGTCCAGTTTATCAATTATTTGTTCACAGGTTGTGCTGTGGTGTTGTATCTAAAAAGTCCTCACCAAACCCAAGATTATCTAGATTTTCTCCTATGTTATCTTCTAGTATTTTCATAGTTTGTATTTTACATTTAGGTTTATGATCTATTGATATTTTGAGTTAATTTTTATGAAGGGTGTAACGCCTGTGTTTAGATTTCATTATTATTGTTGTTGTTGTTGTTATTTTGCATGTGAATGTCCAGTAGTTTTTCTGGCATCATTTGTTGAAAAGACTGTCATTCTTTATTGTATTGCCTTTGCTCCTTTGTCAAACATCAGTAGACAGTATTTATGTGGATTTATTTCTGGACTCTCTATTCTGTTCCATTGATTTATATGTCTATTTTACCAATATCATACTGTCTTGATTACTACAGCTTTTTAGTAAATCTTGAAATCAAATACTGTCAGTCCTCTAACTTTGTTTTTTTCCTTCAATATTGTGTTGGCTATTCTGGGTCTTTTGCCTCTCTATATAAATTTTAGAATCAGTTTGTTGCTATCCACAAAATAACTAGCTGAGATCTTGATTGGGATTTCATTGAATCTATAGACAAGTTGGGAAGAACTGACACCTTGACAGTATTGAGTGTTCCTATCCATGAACATGGAATATCTCCCCCTTTATTTAGTTCTTTGATTTTGTATGTCAGTTTTGTAGTTTTCTTCATATAGGTCCTGTACATATTTTGTTAGATTTATACCTAAGCATTTCATTTTGTAGGGAGATGCTAACATAAATGGTAATTTTTTAAATTCAGAATTCTGCTTGTTCATTGCTGGTATATGAGAAAGCAATTGATTTTTGTGTATTAACCTTGTATCCTGTGACCTTACTATAATTACTTATTAGTTCCAGGAGTTTTTAATTGATTCTTTCATATTTTTGACATAAACGATCATGTCATCTATGAATAAAGACAGTTTTATTTCTCCCTTCCCAATCTGTATACCTTTCATTTCCTTTTCTTGTCTTATTGTATTATTAGGACTTCTAGTGTCATGTTGAAAATCAGTGGTGAGAGGTGATATCTTTGCCTTCTTCTTGATCTTAATGGGAAAGCATCAAGTTTCTAATAATTAAGTATGATGCTAGCTGTTGTTTTTTTGTAGATATTATTTAAGTTGAGGAAATTTCCCATTATTCCTAGTTTACTGAGAGTTTTTATCCTGAATGGGTATTGGAGCTAATGACTTTTTAACTTATGAGATAATATGAGACATATGGTATTATAATAAATGACTGACTTTTACAAAGCATATGTGCCTTAGAAAACCTGTTATTTAAATAGGTAAATCATGTAAATTGGTTAGAAAACATATGAAACAATGGTTGTATTTTCACATCCACCACACCACATGGGATGTTTTGAAAACAGAAAACTTTATACAATATCTTAGATTTTAAACAGTAAATAATGGGAATACAACAGATTCTTCTGTCTGTCTCTTCTCCTGCCAAAAATCAGAATTAATAATGTACATTCATTTCTTTAACCCTTATAAAAAGTATCATGCAATATTTTTAATGGAATATCTATTTTCTGAGAAATTCTTCTTCTGTATATTGGAGTGCACCAAAACTATTTACATTGGTATACTTGGCAGAAACTAGAGGAGAGAATGATGTAAAAGTCCCTGGGAAAAGATCAGACAAATCATGTTGTGTGCTTCTTCTTGCTCTAGTTTTCTTTAGTGTGTCTACTCTTAGTTGCACAAGAACTATCTCCACCCTATCAGTAAATTACTTTTGTTGCATGAAATGCAAGTAGTTTCCACTGCCTCTGAGAGAGTAATTTTTTATTCAGCTATTACTAATTTGGGTTATCTAATTCAATTATGTTTGATTGGGCCCTGCTCACTGATGAGTCAATTGAGAATAACACCATCAATATGTGCCAGACGTTATAGCAATTTTTTTAAAATTGTTACAGTAGTACGATTATTAAGACTGGGTAATTATTCAGATCATTTTAGGACAGTTCTATTGTTTTGATAATTTTAGTGTTTATACTTCAGTATAAAAGATCTTCCATTCATCTGCTTTTAAGTTTCTGGATGACTTAATTGAGAAATATCCTAAAGTGTTTTTTTTACAGTAATCTCAAAAAAAAAATTCAACTATTGTTGTTACTTCTTAGCCTTGTCAGATTTTTTCTGCTTCATACTAAAATAAAATCTGGAAGTGAAAAATATCGTTGAGACCAAGATTTTGCAGTTACTAATTAAATTTTTTGTATTCATAAAAAGACTTGTTCTCAATAATGGAATTTATAAGTTGCTTCAATTATATTATTATGAAATAATTTCATTATAATAATACATATTTATCAATTTTGCTTGAAGATATTTGTATAAATTTTATTTAAAAAGTTCCCACTGCTCTCAGAATTTTTTGAAAACTATTGATCTACATCAAAAGTTGAATAAACACTTTCAAAAATCATTTGTATTATAACACTCTGGGCTTGATTTTAGTAAAAATAGCTAATTCTGGCATTGCATTTATAACCTATTAATTTAAACACATGGATTTAGGTTTATGTTAATAATGTCTACAAAAATATGTTTGCTAAACGTTTTTATAAAGCAGACAATATTATAGAAGATAAAGTATTTTCAAGGCCTTTGCTATTGTCTGTTTACATACAAATAGAAAATGTTTATTAGATATGATTCTCACCTGTTCATTAAAACAGTTCCAGGAATCTGATATTCAGACATAGTAATAAAGGAACAAATCAAATACAGGAATAACCAGAGTAATGAAATCAGAATTTCTGTGTTGTTAGATAAATTATTGGTCAGCCAATCCAAGCACTCAAATTGGTGATTGAGCACCTATTATGCTAGGTACAGGACTCGTTTTGCAATACAAATAACTATAAGAAGTGGTCTTTGCTCTCAGTGAGCTTAGATGTGGGAAGTAAGGTATAAACATGTGAGATTTAACTTAAAACATTTAGTTAAAATTATTTAAATCAGTTGAAGAGATTGCTAAAAACAATGGCTCAAGAGAGTATATTACCAAATGCCAAAATAATTAATTAAACAATCTGTCCTTTTCAGAAGAAGACACTCAATCCATCCCGTAGATTGTTATATGGAGGAGAATCTCATATACATTATTTAAAACCAGCAGAACATCCATTTTAATAGTTCAACTTAGCTTTCTCTTAAGTTAGGTATTTTGGTGACATTTCTTATGTAGGGCATTCCTTGAGATACACTACAATACACATTTCGGTAAGTTAAATCATAATCTATGCATTGTTAAGGGTACCATTAGATTCTCAGATGCAAGGTCTCTTTTGGTTCATGTGAGAAGAAGAGCTAGGAAAATCTGACTAATATAGGAGAAACGGGAAAAAAAAAAAACTTCAGTTGAAATTTTCTAATTTTTGTGGATTATAGGTTGAATCTAAGTTTTTTCTCATATTTTTTTCCATTGTGGTTTATTAGAGGATATTGAATATAGTTCCCTGTGCTATACAGTAAGACCTTGTTGTTTAACTATTTTATAGTTTGTATCTGCTAATCCCAAACTCCTGATTTATCCCTCCCCACCCCATCTCCCCTTTGGTAACCATAAGTTTGTTTTCTATTTCTGTGAGTCTGTTTCTGTTTTGTAAATAAGTTCATTTGTATCATATTTTGGATTTCATATGTAAGTGATATCATATGGTATTTGCCTTTATCTGGCTTACTTAGTATGATAATCTCTAGGTCCATCCATGTTGCTGCAAATGGCGTTATTTTATTCTTTTTTATGGCTGAGTAGTATTTCACTGTATATCTTCTTTATCCATTCATCTGTTGATGGACATTTAGGTTGCTTCCATGTCTTGGCTATTTTAAATAATGCTGCTAAGAGCATTGGGGTGCATGTATCTTTTTGAATTAGAGTTTTCTATGAATAGCTGCCCAGGAGTGGGATTGCTGGATCATAAGGCAACTCTTTTTTTAAGGAACCTCCATACTGTTTTCTATAGTGGCTGCACCAACTTACATTCCTACCAACAATGTAGGAGCATTCCCTTTTCTCCACACCTTCTCCAGAATTTGTTATTGGTAGACTTTTTAATGATGGCCCTTCTGACCAATGTGAGGTTATACCTCATGGTAGTTTTGATTTGCATTTCTCTTAATAATTAGTGATGTTGAGCATCTTTTCATTGCCTGTTGGCCATCTGTATATCTTCTTTGGAGAAATGTCTATTTAGATCCCCTGCCCATTTTTTAATTGGGTTTGTTTTTTTGTTACTGAGTTGGTTGAGCTGTTTGTATAATTTGGAAATTAAGCCCTTGTCGGTCACATCATTTGCAAATATTTTCTCCCAGTCCATAGGTTATCTTTGCATTTTGTTTATGGTTTCCTTTGCTGTGCAAAAGCTTATAAGTTTGATTAGGTCCCATTTGTTTATTTTTGCTTTTATTTCTGTTGCCTTGGAAGACTGAATCTAAGTTTTTTAGAAATGATAGTGATGTTGGTGGTGGAATGGGGAGGATATTTGTTCCTTTTAGTCAAGGATTTTTGAGCTCTGGTTCATCCCATCTCCATATTCTCTTGTACTAATTAATTAAGATGAAATAGCCTCTTCTTCCCCTTTTCTCCTCCCCTTTTTCCATCAACCCCACCAAAAAGAAAGTTCTCTGATTCTTGTAGTAAGCTCCTATTGCCACTACTTTCTATTCTGTGTTAATTTCTCCTCCAAAGATTTGAGACTAGGATTCAAGGTCTTTCTCTCTTTTTCTCTTCAGATATCAGTATCTTGTGTAATCTTCTATAGTATGACATATTCTATTGTATTGGATATGACGTGACTATTTTACTTCAGTGCAAGGGAATCTGAGGGTTGAAATTATAATTGAATCAAATAAGTTATAGTTATACATTATCCAATTTCTAAGTCTATCTCCTGAGCTTTGCAAGCTAAATATCTAGTCACAACCATGCCCTCCTCTCTATTTTGTTCAATAAATAACTTTATTATGACTCTACTTCTACTCCACATTTCCAACATTTTGGCTCTCTGTATTAAGAAATTTAAGAAATGATCCTTCAAAATACACATAGTACATGTAATCTTAGATGTGTAAAGGAGAGATTGTCTAGACATCTCTTTAAATATAAAAAGGGATGATAGCTTTACTTCTTTTCCAAGTTTGATTCCTTTTATTTCTTTTTCTTCTCTGATTGCTGTGGCTAAAACTTCCAAAACGATTTTGAATAATAGTAGTGAGAGTGGGCAAACTTGTCTTGTTACTGATCTTAGTAGAAATGGTTTCAATTTTTCACCATTGAGGACAATGTTGGCTGTGGGTTTGTCATATATGACCTTTATTATGTTGAGGTAAGTTCCCTCTATGCCTACTTTCTGGAGGGTTTTTATCAAAAATCTACAAACAATAAATGCTGGAGAGGGTGTAGAAAAAAGGGAACCCTCTTGCACTGTTGGTGGGGATGTAAATTGATACAGCCACTATGGAGAACAGTATGGAGGTTCCTTAAAAAACTAAAAATAGAAGTACCATATGACCCAGCAATCCCACTACTGGGCATATACCCTGAGAAAACCATAATTCAAAAGACTCATGTACCACAATGTTCATTGCAGCTTTATTTTTATTTTTTTTATTTTTTTTATTTTTTTGTGGTAGATGGGCCTCTCACTGTTGTGGCCTCTCCACTGTAGAGCACAGGCTCCGGACACGCAGGCTCAGCGACCATGGCTCACAGGCCTAGCTGCTCCGCGGCATGTGGGATCATCTCAGACTGGGGCACGAACCCGTCTCTCCTGCATCGGCAGGCGGACTCTCAACCACTGTGCCACCAGGGAAGGCCTGCAGCTCTATTTACAATAGCCAGGACATGGAATCAACCTAAGTGTCCATTGACAGATGAATGGATAAAGAAGATGTGGCACATATATACAATGTAATATTACTCAGCCATAAAAAGAAACGAAACTGAGTTATTTGTAGTGAGGTGGATGGACCTAGAGTCTGTCATACAGAGTGAAGTAAGTCAGAAAGAGAAAAACAAATACCATATGCTAACACATATATATGGAATCTAAAAAAATTAAAAATGGTCATGAAGAACCTAGGAGCAGGATGGAAATAAAGACACAGACCTACTAGAGAATGGACTTGAGGACACAGGGAGGGGGAAGGGTAAGCTGGGGCAAAGTGAGAGAGTGGCATGGACATATATACACTACCAAATGTAAATTAGATAGCTAGTGGAAAGCTGCCGCATAGCACACGGAGATCACCTCTGTGCTTTGTGACCACCTAGAGGGGTGGGATAGGGAGGGTGGGAGGGAGGGAGATGCAAGAGAGAAGAGATATGGGGATATATATATATATATATATATATATATATATATATATATATATATATATGTATAGCTGATTCACTTTGTTATAAAGCAGAAACTAACACAGCATTGTAAATCAATTATACTCCAATAAAGATGTTAAAAAAAAAAAAGGATGAGAAAATTCAGACTCAGAGATAATAGTCACAAGAAAGTGTCAGTACTAAGATTCAGCAAAAAGTCACCTTACTCCAAACATAATGCTTATACTTACTAACTCCTTTTGTCACCAATACACTAGCATTTGCTTTCCCTATAGTATTAAATTGTACAAATTCCAATAATTAATACAGAAAGACTTCACTATTCTAACCTGTAGTAAGATTTTCAGGCGTCTGGTACTGAATCAAACAGTCTGGTGTTTTGTTATTTTATTAGGTAATAGAAAATTAAAACCAGATGTGACTAGCCTTGCTGTAAAACCTGCTAAAAAACAGATTTTCTTGATCTCATAGTAGGTTTTTCTGAGATTAGACCTCAAAACTTATGAATTATTAATGGCTAAAAACAACAATAGAAAGTTATTCTAAGATTTCCATACACTTGCCTCCTCTGGGTCTGGGATGGAGGCAGGAGCTTGGTGAACACAAATATATACTTGTTTGTGGAGTAGTCATCAATAGCACATGTCATGATTATTTAGGCAAAATACTCACTTTTCCATTTGTTCCTTTTCTACAGCTTCCATTTCCCACCAGCTTTTGCACCCGCCTGCCATTTCCTGAAAGCCAGTGTGACTAATGAGTGCCAGAGGCAGCAGATGGGAAGGTAAGCTTTTCCCGTCTGCACTCTTACATTAGCCAGTAGGATTTCTTGTTCTTTCCCGTAACATTCCACTCAGCTGATCACTAAACAGTCAGAATCAATGTGAGAGGCGTTTAGTACTTTAATACAAGGATCTGCATCAGAGATTATGCAAGAGTTAGATGAAAACATGGTTTGAATTTACTTACACCTCAGTCAGGAAAGTATGGTTGAGCCCCACCTGTGATGCAGTGTATCCATAGCTTACCTCCTAAGTTTTGCCCCTAACTTGGCAATTTTACAATAGATATACCCAATTCTGACCTCAGAATCAGCTTCGTTATGCTATAGGCCATATTAAACTGCTAGCAGATTCATAAAGAAATCCATCCTTCCAAATGTGTGAAAGGGCTCTGAATTCTGGTGGTCATGCACTCTCTGAAACAGTCAGCTTCCAATTATTCAGGGACTCATTTTCAAGTCAGAGGATCAGTAAGGTCTTTAGAATGTTCTTCTTTTCCTTCCTATAGTAGCTGTCCTTTTGGTCATTTCACTGCTCATTAGAACTTGCAGTAGGGGGCCAGAGAAAAAGAAGTAAAAAATCAATTCTGTCTATTTTGTGATAGTGGATAACAAAATAAGCTATTGTGACAATGCAGAAGATGTGGAAGCTACTGGTTATAATGAGGCTTACGGATTATCTGCACATCAGTTATTGAGGTTTATTTTATAGATGTGGGAAACTGGGAATTGTCTATGTAGAAAAAAATTTTCACTTCTGTAGCCAACTATATTTGCTATCATCTTTACTGATAATTTTCTTTTTATCATAAAAGCAGTGGTAATAAAAACCTAAGCATCATATGTAAGTGTGAAATAAAAACACATTCTCTCTCTGCCTCTCCCGCAGTCCCACTCCTAAGAAGTAATGCGTTTTGAACAATATTATTTTTAGATCTCCTATTGATGAGCTCCATTACCCTAAATAGTATATCTCTACTGTTTTATTTAACAACTCTAAACAGTTGTCTCTTACCTATCAACTCTGAAAGATAAAAATGAAGAAGGTAGCCCATGTATATGACCTCTCCTCTTTTCATGCTCATTTTAAATTATTTTAGCACTTCTATCATTACCTTTATAACTTCAAACCATAGATTTAAAGCTATATATATATATATAGCTATATATATGTATATATACATATATATATACACACACACTCTATCTCTCTCTACTATAGATACTATTTCTTAACTCAGCCGTATTAATGGCTGTTATATTTCTGTGTTTTGTTCATGGGGTTGATTGTAAGAATTGAAATTCAATAAATTCTATAAATATTATTCATTTAAGATGAAGCAGTGTGAACATACCTGTGGAGAAGGTAATACGTATTTTACCTTCTTGAATAAGAATGTCTGTAGTGAAAACCCTTTTTACTCTCCATTAGTTGTCCAAAATTACACACACACACACACACACACACAAACACAAACACACACACTTACAAATGCCATATAAACATGAAGTTTGCTCTACTACTTCCACAAGAAATATTTTCCAGAAGTGGTGGGTTACAGATAAGAAGTATAATCATGCCTAAGAATATTGTGCCTTTGCCTCATGCTTTGCTGATATTTTGGCTGAGTATAGTATTTCATGTTTATATGGTATTCATATGTGTGTGTGTGTATGTGTGTAAGTTTGAAGGCATTTGCTGCACTGCCTTTTGGTATCCTATGCTATTGATTAGATGATGGATGGCAATCTATTTATTATTCTGTTAATCTGTTTATTAACACTCTTCCCTATTTTTTTCTTGAAAGCTTTTGGGATTTTTTTCCCTTTATCTTTGAAATTTGAATTTTTCATTTATCCTGCTTGGCATTCTACCAGTCCCTGAATCTGACAACTTGGGTACTACTTCAACTCTAAACAATATACTCCATTATTTAAAATCTTATTCCTCCCTTTCATTTTCTCTGCTCCTTCTTTGTAGAACAGGCATTAGACATGTGTTGGATATCCTGCAATGATTTTCTAACCTTCAACTTTTCCATTAAATTTTCTATCCTTTTCTATGTTGATTTACATTCCAGGAAATTTCTTCAACTGTATTACAGCTTTTTTCCCAATTAAAAAATATTTGGTTAATCACAGTCTAAGTTTCTAAAACCTTTTTCTTATACTCAGATTTCTTTATTTTTATTTAGCAGCATATTTTTATTTTTTGGAATCAATATTTTCTTAAATCTTTCTGAGCATATACAATAAAATACTTTCAACCTCTGAATTATTCTTGCTTATTTTGAGGTCAGTGGTTTTTCTTTTTCTTTTTCTGTTTTTGTGCTACTAGTTTTCCTAAAATTCTGAGTGAAATCTGTTTTAAGATGGTGATTCTTCTTTTCAGTTCTTTTAATAGCTCTGAAATCAGGATGCATCTTAGAATCAATAGAATGTTATAGTTTAATTGGCCATGCTTTTTTTTCTTTTGTGATATATAAAATAATGTGTTCTACAATTAATATCATCTTAGTTGAAAGGAAACAAATGATTTGGTCATCTGCAGTTGGTTATTAACATTCATAAGGGTTAGATCAACTGACATGGTTTTCTTATGCAGTTATTTAGGCTTGTTACCTCTAAGGGCTTTTGTGTTCTAGGTAGTTCTGTGAGTTTTTTGGTTGGCACACTTCATTTTAAGCTGCACAAGTGGAAGAAAAAGACAGGTATGTGTGCCCCTCCCCGCATACCCTAGTACCAAATTTACTCTGGGGTGTGGCACTCACACATAAGAACCTGGCTTTTCCCAGGAAGATCATTCAATTTTTTAATGTAATTTTGAGCCTGAAGATAAATGCTTCTATTTTACTCAGGGACAGGAGTTGGAAATTAAGGCATTAAGTTTCATCACTATTCTCTAGAGAGATTATCATCTGGATTTTTGTCTTTCTTCCCATTCTTAATCTGTATACCATCTCATTGTCCTTAGAGATTCTGAATTCTACTAGATTCCACCTGAGTGGCAGCATTTTCTTGTTAGTGTTTTGACTCTGGTTTCCTCCACTTTGACTATCAATATGAGCATATTGATTTCTGCTGCTTCTTCATGTAGGTCTAGATCAATGCTTCTCACCCTAGTCTGCATGTTGCAGTCACCTGAGGAGCTTTATAAAACACAAATCCCTGGATCCCACACCCAGAGATTCTGAGTTTGGGGTGTGGCCTCGCTGAATCTAAGATGTAACTGAGATTGAAAGCTATTGGTCTAGAGCAACTCTGAAATCTAAAAGGTCAAAGGGGAGACAGCATAAAATATTGATTACGAGTACAACTCATGTAGTCAAATTGCCTAGGTTTAAATTCCAGCTCTACCACTTTGTATCTGTGTGATCACAAGCAAGTATATTTCTCTGTAACTCTGCATCTGTATATTGGGGGCCATAACCATAATGATGGTTCTTAAGGTTATTATATGGATTCAATAAATTACTATTAAACAATACTTAGATCACAGTGTTACATAAATGTAAAATAATAAATACACCAGCTACTGAACATTTTTCCTCCTATCTCTTAAACTTTTACCTTCTCATTCTCCAATACTTTGAACCCTGCCTTTTCGCTGAGTTCATCATTCCATTCACAGTTTTGCTTACTTCCAGAAGTCTGTGTACTAGACTCCATTGTCCATCACTTAGTCCTTCTCTTACCACTGTCCTTGATTTTGTAGCCCTGTTGTCGTTCTGATGAAGCAAACTACCCATTGAGTCATCCTTCATTCTTCCTTCTCTACTCCTTACTTGGACTATTGAATGCTACTGAGAAAAATGGTGTCCTTACAAATTCATGGTCTGGTACCCTACTTAGGTTCTCCACACCATCTGATTTTTTTCATGTGTTGACTCTTCTCTTCCTCACACTGTGATTCCTCCAAACTTCTCCTTCCACAAACTATTTATTGGGTCTCTTTTCCATCTCAGGAAACAACTTTTCCTCCTATCATATTGAAAAGCTAGAAGCTGTCAATTATAGACTTCCTCACCTTCCTACAGATGGATCAATAAGTGCATGTAGCCTTACTTCCTTTCCTTCAAGTCCCAAGGAAGTGACATATACCTCCTGCTGAAAGAGAATTCACAAATCAGTGTTCTTGGTCAGTCTCATTCCTTCTTTCCATTTCTCTCATTCTCTGTGTCTCTCTGCATCTCTCCTGTATTTCAGTTTTTTCACATCCTTCATTTAGATTCTCCCCCTTAACATATCAACATATTTAAGCCTCTCATGAAAAAATCCTTCTCTCTAACAACCACAACTTCTGTGTCCTTCACTTCATAGACAAGCTACTCAAAAGAATATTGTACACTTACCTACTTTCTTGTCTCAGTTCCTCTGTCCCACACACTTCAACAAAGCTCTCTGATGAACTAACTGCCAAATCTAATGAACTCTTTTGAAGCCTCATCTTGTTGTGTTTCTCTATGGCAGTAGGTGTAATGTGTACTTCTCTCTTAAAAGGAACATCTCCTTTGGCTTCTGAAATATTGTTTCCTTCTCGTTCTCCTTTGATAATCTTTCCCAGTCTTCTCCATGGGCTTCTTGTCTTTTGTCCACTCATTTAGTATTGGTGTGTCACAAATTATGACTTAAACTTTATAATCCTGGGTGTTTCCTCTATTACTATCCTCTGATACTGCTGTGTATAAGCAGTGGCTTAGAAATCTTTATCTGCAGCCTAGAACTCACCCCTGATCGCTACTTCTTTAGACACAGCTGTCTAATAGAACTTTCTCACCTGGATGGCCTAAGGAACCCCTAAAATTGAGCTCATTTTTACTTTTCCACAACCTTGTTTTCCTTCAAGTTTTACTAATTTTAGGAATTAATGAATAGTAATTTAGTGAATGACTTCCAACACAGGAATGACTTCCAACACACTTCCAATAGAAATCTAGGTCTCACTCTTGATATCACTCTCACTTTCACTTCACACTCCAGATGAGTTTTTAAGCCCAGTTGCTTCTACTTCTATAACCTCTTTCATCTTCCCTGCCTCCTATTATTTACCTCCATTGCTATTGTATTATATCAGAATTTGATCTTTTATTGGCCAAGTTTACTATAATTGTCTCTTAACTTGCTTCTTCCAATCTATCCTTCACAAGAGAATTTTTCCCAAAACTCAAGTAAAAGGAAATGAATGTTTACATATTTTAAAATGGAGATTAAACTTATTTTGTCTTATTCTTTACACCATTATAAAGAGTGATTTGACCCATTCTGTGGGAGAGGGTAAGACTATTTCTTCTCCCAGGGAACAGAGAGCAAGCAATTATGATTCTGAAGACACAGTCCATCCTGCACTGAGGAAAAGAGAAGCCAACTTTCTTCATGCTAGTAGTTTGAACTATTGAACTCCAGTTTTAATGGGTCACTGAGGTTTCTCTTTTGACAGAAAAGAAAATAATATAATTTTCAGGATAACAGAGATCTTTTTCTATGTGTACTATTGTTGTTTTCTTTTCCTAGTGAGTAGAACAGAGGTTCTCAAGGTGTGGTCCCTAGACCAGAAGCTTAATTATCACCTGGGAACTAACTGGTCGGAAGCACAAATTCTTGGCTCCTACCCCAGATCTACTGAACTCGAAATTCTGACCATGGGATGCTGCTAATATGTGTTTTAAAAAGCTCTCCAGGCAATTCTGATGCAAGCTAAAGTCTGAGGAATACTGGACTAGAACGATGTCAAATAGTGGGTATTGAATAATCATTTGTTGAAAAAAAAGGATAAATATTGGTATAAAGGGATAAAAGGGCCTTGAGGTTGCCGAGTTGCTCTGAAAGGCATTGTGAAAACTTCCAAGAACCTTTTTGAGTCAGAATTCTCTCTAGATAATCACTGTCTTCCTGTGAGAGGGACTCGCAGGTTTCCCACACCTAGGACCTGAGCCCTTCGGAGGTATGGTCTATCAAAGAGTAGAACATCTCTTCATGTGCACCAAGAACATTTCTTTGGTGCTGAAACTCCAAGAGCAGCCCCTGAACACCAGTCAGGGAAGGTATAGGAAGCTTTGGTTTGGGGGTGGCTGTCAGTAGTCTGAGCTGGGTTGGTAAGGGATGAATACATGTGGGTACAATTTGTGATAGTGTTAGCATATTAGTCTGATTGCAGCTTAAATTACATCACAGGCATCATAGCACACATACACTAGTCCTAAGCATTTTTCTCACATCATTTTTATTTAATTCTAGATGGGACTCTATCAGCAACACAGTGATTTAGTGAGACAGAAAGACACTTTCCCTAAATTCTTGGGATAGTAGAGTAACCTGCAATCCATGATTAAGACTGGAACGTAGCAGGCATCATAAGAGCTGAATTAGAATCACTGAAGACCTAAGCTTCTAGTGGCTAGTATTACTAGCAGCATAGTGATTCTGATGTGATTTTTATTAGGTGCTCCAGTCTTTTGACTCTAATTCATTTTCCCAAGAGAGTCATGAAATATGATCCACAAATCCATCCTTCTTTGATTCAGCTTTCTTAAAACAAGGATGACCTCATTTCTAAAGGAAGAGCCCTGGACAGCATATAAATATTGTCAGGGAGAAGAGCTCTATTTCCAATTAGGAATAGTCCTCCTCCACTACTCTTAAGAAAAGTTTTCCCCTTGTTTCTGAAAAATATAATCATTGAACGTTGAGGTTGGGGGAAGTGCTTTTCTAGTGCTAGTGAGGGAGTTTTGTAAACATTAACTAGGGAATACCACTATGACGCTTCAAAAATACCAGGCACATGAGCCCCCAGAATGCTGAAGGCACATGTCCCAGAAGCTCCCTCCCATCCCCTGCTGTGTTGAGGTTATCAGCATCTCCAAACTGATTAACCCTTCAATCTTTGTTCTTAATGCCTAAGCATTGGTGAGCAAGCCTTTGGACAAGATAAGAGCAGAAAAGCTGGCAAGTTACTCTCCTGAATGCCTGTGAGGTTAAGGAAAGGGGTTCTGCATATACGGTGTTGCCGGAGGCCTGGTTCAGAGGACACTAGCTAAGGGAAACTTAAACACAGGAAGTGTTAATTAGGTCCACCTGAGACTGATGTGTGCCCAATCTGTGTAAAGTTCTGTCAGAGAACTGTGTAAAGTTCTCAGTGAACTTTACATTTTAAACTCAGCCTCCTAAAAACTGAACACTCTCCCCAAAGCTGATAAATATTTGTTGGTGGGTGGGGTGGTATGTAGGGGCAAAGAAAGTGTGGCTACTTCCTGCAGAAAGTTTTGCCCCACTCACCCATCCTCAGGAGCTGATGTAGAGGAAAACAACAACAATAGCTGAAACCCTCAAACACAGCTGTCTGGACTTCCTGGGAGTCAGCTGCTGGTGTACTTGGCTACAGGCTATCAGACAGATGCTGAGGCAAGTGGATCCCAATATCCCACCGAGAGGGAACTCGCTCAGCCTGTTCTCACTGGCATGGTGGGGAACACCCACAGTGGGACTGTAATAAGGAAGGTACTCTAGGCCCAATATCTCAGGGGGAAGATGGGGAATGGGGGCAGAGCATGAGCCCTTCTTGGACAACTTCAGAAGTCCACGCTGGGCTGTCTTTCAAGATTAAATTTCTCCCAGGACTGCTGGGACCTCTGAGTGGAAGTGACCAGGCAGGGAGAAGAAAGTGGGATTTCTTAGTGGGTCACAAGAGATCATTGTAATCAAATTGTTCCACGAAAAAAAAAAAAAATTGTATCCTGAAGGATAACCTTACCCAGGCCTGTTGAGCCAGAATTTCTTGAAATGAAAGCTGTAGGTGGTCAATGGTTAAAGTCAATGAATTGTAGCCAGAACTTGAAAGCCAGAAGGGAGCCTCACTGTTAACTGGAACTGAGTGTAAGCAGTTTAGAATAATGCTAGGCCCATACTTTCAGAAGCATGCAAATTTGAAGGGCTTCCATGTTTTTCCTGTTCACATTCTGTGTTTAGATGCCTACAGAGAATCGAAGGCACATACTATGACACCCTACTCTTTTCTAGGAGTTGTACCTCCCAGACCCCTCGAGTTAAGCTCCAAGAACTTTGATTTCAGGGACTTCCCAATACCCAAGGAGTGGAAAGAAATGGAGAAAGGACTTTAAGCCAAGAGTAATGTTTTTTCTCACCATGATTGAAATATGGAATGTGTTCAGGGTGAGAACACAAACAGAACTGAATGACCCTGACCTTTTGAAAAAGGTCCAGAAATAGCTCATTTTGTGAAGTTAAAGATTTGAGAGTGAATAAATTAAAGAGTTGCCAAATAGTGGCATAACCTTTGAACCTATGCAATCCTTTTGTTTCCCACAATGACGGTGAATAAGAAAGCAATTCTGAGAAACTGATCCTATGACTCTCTACTCACAGAGTCTTCAGGCGTAAAGTCCAAATCCACACACAGTACATAAGGCCTTCTAAAGTCTAAACCCTCTGCAGCCTTAGGTCTTATCACATTTGTAGTTCCCCAAACGGTGCCCGGCCCATGGTGAACACTCAGCACAAAGGTATGTAAGATAAAGTTCTGTCTGGATAATACTTCATCTTTGAAGAACCACCAAGACTTATGAAGCCTTTCTCACACTCCCCTTTCCCCAGATATAGCAGTTATTATTACATATGTATGTCTATAATCGTACCCATGTGGCCGTGAGCTCCTATGCAAGAAGAATATCATTCTACTCTGTGTTCCCAGAACCTGGCATAGTCTCAGGTGTTCAGGGCATACACAAAAATATTGAATGAATGAATGAATAATAAACAAGCAACTGAAGCACAAGGATGTGTAGTGCCTTAACCAACAGCATTTTGTAGAACAACCAGGACCAGAAATGAAATATAAAAATTTTAGCCCCAGCTCTCTTCAGAACCCCACCACAAATTCTGTTACATGAATCCTTCTTTGCTTTGTTTTGCATTGAATTTCTATAGCTATATATAAACTGAACGCCTGGTGAGTGGGTGGGTAGTGGTGTTCACTTTTATTTAGTGAAATGTGAATATATCAGAATTACAGAAAATAGAAAGAAAATGGTTTATGCAAAGGTGTCAGTTCTCATGCCTGTTTTTTTTTAAATCTGCGATGGTGCCGAGATGGTTCAAACTTAATATTCACATCCATTTTATCACATCAAATATGATCATTAGCAAACAGTGTTTGATGGTAGCTATTTCCTGACTGACAATAGCCATCCGGTGGAACCCACTTTCCCATATCCTGGGGCTGATACATTTCAGATAGTGTGGAAAATAGTAGGAGGAAGGAAGTAATTAAAAATGAAGGGGAAGCTGCGGGCAGGGGAGAGGTACCAGTTTTACCTCACACAAGAATATCTCTATACCTATTCTCTTGAAAGTTATGGGTGGGGACAGAAATACTATTTTTAAATCTGTTTCATGTCCTCAAATTGGCATGCGGTCCTGCCCATAGGATGAGTGTCAGGAAACCCTGAGGGTGGGCACTAGTGTTTAAAATAAGCTCAGGCTGTAGCCTAAGAAAACAGGAAGAAATTATCTCTAGACTACTGTGGATACGGAGGAAGCTAGGAAAGGGGACTGGTAAAATTATAAATTCAGT
The DNA here is from genome assembly GCF_026419965.1 of Kogia breviceps. Taxonomy (NCBI): domain Eukaryota; kingdom Metazoa; phylum Chordata; class Mammalia; order Artiodactyla; family Physeteridae; genus Kogia; species Kogia breviceps. The sequence continues at coordinate 88,881,412 of NC_081314.1, read as the reverse complement.
GTCCCAAGCAATATTCTGTAACAGGTCTGTTACTCCCCCCAACCCTAAGCAGCACTTCACTCTCACCAGCAATACCTTCACCATGTGGAGTAGAGGGTGGGTCTGGGGGTAGCTGAGTGGGAGGAAGGCCTGGCTGGCAGGGTTCCTAAGCATTGCAGAGGCTTCTGAAGCAGCAGCATCACCCAGAAAGACAGAGGAAAAGTGTTCGGCAATAATTTGTGAACACTGAGGATGCAAAGTGAGGAGACTTTAACTGCATTCTTAATTTCAGGACTAGCCTGTTGCAAAAACTGACTGGTTATTCATTAAATTCCTTTCTTGATCTTTCTGATTCAGCATTCAACTGTATTACATTACCCACCCTTCCTCCACCTCCAATTAATGGGGTCATGTGGTGAGTTCTGGCCAGTGGAATATGGGCTGAAGTGATTGATGCCATTGTCAGTCCTGGCTCATCATCCACTACAGTCTCTTTCCTCACTCAGAGCCTGAGTGGAGAGGAATCTGAGCCTCCAGAGGAAGGAGGTGCCCCAAAATAGATAAGGTCTGGGTATGTAAATGATCTACTCATGAGGTGGCCGACCAACGAAACACTCCCTCCCGCCAGCCATTTGGGTTTCATATGTCATTTGATGAAGCCACTGACGTTTGGGAGTTTATCCTTTGCAGGAGAGATACAGCTGCAGCTTCCAAGTCTTTCACAAAAATGACTCAAATGGTCTCACATACCATGTCCTCCGATGTTCTCTGTCACTCTCAAGGAGCACTTTCTTGACCCTCTCCTCCTGTTTTGGGCACGCAAGCAAACTGTTCATTCAAAATGGCAAAAGCTCACTTGTGGCTAGAATAGTAATGACATTTAAATAGCTGAGGAATCAAAAGAGCAACTTTTTGGAGAAAAGGTATAAAGAATTGAGGGGACATGATGAGCAAACTTTTAGTCATCATGGCATTCTTCTATTAATTAATGTGCACATGTAATTTCAACCAAGTGCCAGGTCCCCGTGGTTCCTGAAAGCAAGCTCTGGGGTTTAACTAGAATAATTGGGCAACTTAAACAGCTTTGGGCTCTCAATTTAAAGCTGAGATGTTGAAGCGAGGTTATTAAACAAATAAATAGACAATCTCTGTATATCTGGAGTGTAGTCGTGGGAGATTGGAAGTTGGGTGGGGACTGGGGGACACATAAAACAGGAATACTGGTGAGCAAAGAATTTCCACAAGGTTCTGTTGCATATTTGAATCTTAATCTAGATACACAGCCCTCTTATTTACCCAAGTGGTGAATCAGGACACAGTGCTCCAGGCTAGGGCAAGAGTAATCTTGCATTTTGCCCATTGCTTGCTCTCAATCTCACTTTTCTGTTGCCTCTACCCAAGGATAAAAGGGAAATTCTTCCTTCAGCAAAGATGATTCCCTGGTTCACTGCATTTCCTTACTTTTCTACTTCCCCTGTGGCACTCGAGCCTTGTAATGAATATAAAGATAAAAGCTTATTTAAGAGCAGAACTACTCATGATTACAAAGCAAAGGAAACAGATGTAGCTGCTCGAGCAGTTGAGGGAACCAGAATGCTGAACTTCAGGAATATACCAGCTAGGTGATCCCTGCAGGATGGCTGGGACAAAAGGAAAGAGAATCTGTCTACTCATCTTTGCCTGGGGCAGCCAGTGAACTGCTAGGGATACAAAAACAAATTGTTGGTACCTCTTCCCTGTCTGATTTTCAGGGAGACTCCTCTGAGTGTCCTGAATGACCCAACACACAGGGCACCACCATCCCGGGTCAGCAACTGCTAAGCCATGTCTTTGACCTGCACCACTTCCCTCCCTTGACGTCTTTTTGTGAACTCACTTTTGGATTAGAAACCTCCCATCCCCATATACACATCTCTTGACTATTGCTTTCTAGCAGGTTTCCTGCCAGTTACTTCTCCCGCCATCTCAGAGAGACCCTAGACAATGGTACTATCCCAAGGTGGAGGAAAGGTCCCTGAGTGACAGTGAAAAATATTCCCAAGAAAATTTCTCATCGTAAACTATATTATGGTTTATGAGTACTTTCACTTCCTTATAAGAACTGCTACCTATTGCTGTTAAACTCAGCTGTGTGATATACTTGAAGTACAGGAATGTGAGCATACCTGGTATATGCTACTACCTTCCAGAAGCCCTAGGAGGCATTGTGAGTTTCTGCCAGTTCTTTTGCTTCTACCTCCTGCCATGAAATGGCCCATCCCACTCAGAGATTTCTTCTTTAGCTTGGGTCCAAGGAATAAAAAGACACATGGAGCAGAGCCAAATGGAATCAAGCAGAGACACAAGCATCTGCAGCTGAACTGCAGCCACCAATTATAAGGTGCTCTGTTGTTGAAAGCCACTAAGATTTTGGGGTCATTTGTGAATGCAGCAAAGCTGACTAATATGCCACCTGATCAGGAATACTAGGAATGGATTTTGTGAATGAGAGAGCGAATGTATTGAATTAAACCCCTGTATGGTTTTTGAGTTATTTATAAGTAATTACTGCAATATAACAATCCCTCCTCACTTCCAATAGCCTAAGACACTCATTAGCCCCTGAAACAGGAGGGCTGTGATGATGTAGAGAGGAAAGAACCTGGGTCCTCATACCAGGTAGGATTAAAAGGAACCAGCTTGAGACTTCTCCAAAAAGCTGAGACAGTGATGAACATCCACCAACCCGATTTACTGTAAGTCAATACATTACAAGAAGAGTGTGGCAGTTTTAGTATGTATCTTTGTAATAGCTACATAGATTAAGTTGGCTTTTCTTTGTATCTTTATCCTATTTTACTCCCAGATTTCCTAGGTACTGTTTCTTAGCAACATGAGAAGGAAAAAGGTCCTTTCAAGCTGGCACTGCAACCTGAAGATGCTCTTTTGATGACCTCTATATTCCCTGAGAAGCTCCTTAGATTCTCTATTCCTCACTCACATCCTTTGAGTTATTCTCTCTCCATGATTCAAGCATATGTCAACCTTTCTACCTACTTTTCTCTAGCTCTGCTCTTAATTAGACTTAGGATATATTCTGTGTTGGCTTCATTTTTCGGTATCTGCTTTTGTCAATTTACTCCTCCTTTTTATCTCCCTCTTCTTTATATATCCAACTGAACACTAGCTAGTACCATTATACTACTAGGAGACAGTTCTCCACAGATCCCTTGTGTTTCTGCACAACCTGTGAGCAGAAGCACTGATAATTTTTTGTTCTAAACTGTCTTTTCAAGGCTGTATATACCAAACCACCTTGGAAGATAGAGATAGTATCTTGTTCCAGAGGAGAGAGAAGGCTTGTTTGTTGTCCACTATAATAAAGATAATGTCTTTCTCCAGGGTAGAGGGTGGGTGGGTTTGCCTGCCACCCACTATAAAAGACTGGAGCTTCCTAAGCTCAGGATTCCTCAGTTGTGACAAAAACAACTGTGTCCACTCCACAGCACTTATCTATGCCTACCTGTGTCACCTTTGGGGGTCTTAGAGGACACAGGGAACTGGCACAAACATAAATCTCATGCTACTTGCTGTGCTGTGAGTAATAAAGTTCTTTGTCTCTGACCCAGAAGTCTCGTATCTTCTGCCAGCAGTCATAAAACTATGGCAGGCTAATTCGCTAGCTTTCAAGTTGGGCAAAATCTTGGATCATTCACAGTTCTTGACATATAGTACCTCCTAAGTAATCATAATTTAAATTATGACATATAATTTATCATAAATTAATATCTGTAAGTATCCATGTTTATATGTATCATATATGACACCTCTTTCTTTAAAAAAAATAAGGTTGTAAAACCACAGTATACCCACAACACACACAAACACAATTATCACTGTATCCCCAAATGTTTAGCACAGTTCCTTGCTCAAATAATAGTTCTGTTCAATGATTGAATAGAAAACTAGGAAAAGAATTGTAATTATTTACTATCAAACCATCAACCCATTTATACTTCCAGTTGCTACTGTGCTTCTGGATAGAATGGAGGAAAGTCAACACTGATTTTAGGTCCAAAACAGCAACCCAGTCTAATAGATATCTCCCAGAAGTGGATGCACTGGTTTTGTTAAGAATGTATGATGTCATCTCATTCCCACCTGTCCAGGATAGAGTGAGAGCTTTGTCCTTCTCAGAGAATGTTTTTGACCCTCTGGCCTTGACCACAGTATCATGTACAGTACCATAAATATTGGTTCTTGAGTACCTCATTCAACATTTCCTTTTGAGCATCTTTTCTTCATAGGAAGTACTAGGCCCTTGGAATTTAAACATGTAAATGGGTAAATTATAATTCAAAAAGTAGTAAATAATACTACATAGTAACAGTAATAGTGAATAATAATACAATTAAAAACTCTGCAGAAGACATAGAGAATGGACTTGAGGACACAGGGAGGGAGAAGGGTAAGCTGGGATGAAGTGAGAGAGTGGCATGGACTTATATACACTACCAAATGTAAAATAGATAGCTAGTGGGAAGCAGCCACATAGCACAGGGAGATCAGCTCGGTGCACTGTGAACACCTAGGGGGTGGGATAGGGATGGTGGGAGGGAGACACAAGAGGGAGGAGATATGGAGATATATGTATATGTATAGCTGATTCACTTTGTTAAAAAGCAGAAACTAACACACCATGGTAAAGCAATTATACTCCAAAAAAGATGTTTTTTAAAAAAAACCAAAAAACTCTGCAGAAGCCCAGAGAACAGCAACCAAGCCTAAGGATTGGGGTAGAGAGTATGTACAACACCAATATTTATATCCCAACCCAATGTGGGTGCCTCATCCACTTTTGTTTTACTTCTGGCTGCTTAGACCTTGATTTTACCATATGGTACAACGCTCCATTCCTTTTTTTCCCGGTCCTGACACCTTACTTCAGCTTTTCCTACCAGCCTTTTGCTCCTATAAAAAGTCCTTGTTTTGGCTTTTATTCCTTACAGAATTTTATTCCAAGCATCTTATTTTCATGTTCTGCTCTGGTTTTCCTGGTGCTGACCATGTAGCAGGGCCACCTGTTTGATTCTAGTGCAGTCTGGGGCAGGGCATCTGTGTTCCTAAAAGTCCCTGACATGTGTTCTAATAGCGGGCATGTTTGAGAATCTTCTACAACTCCACCAATTCTGAATTTAAATGGTTATGCATACCTGTCAGCTCATCCTAGTACACGGTTTTTGCCTAGTTAATTTCTCTCAACTGTAACCTAGCCTCTATTTCTTCTCACTCTGCATTTTGACTTTACAGAGAATAGAGAAGCCATGGCTAGGATTGTTTGTTTTCTGATTAAGGGTTAATAATGTCACTCCAGAGATAAGAACTAGAATTCAGGTGGGTTTTGTTTCTATCAGGGGGACTTGCACCAAGTCTCACAAGGTGTGGAAAATCACAAGTAGGACTTAGTGCTAGCCTCTCCATCCTAGCCCAGTGGCACAGAAAAGGGAGAGGGAGAGGAAAGGAGAAAAGATGACAGCTTTCCACCTCTCCTGGTAGAATAGCATACAAAGAAAGTGGAGAAAAAATTGGGAGTTGCCATGGCAGCCTGAAGCTCCCCTCAGAAACAAAGACCTTCCTTGTCCAGCCATGGGAGGAGTAACATCTTTCTTCAGCAAGTCTCAGCAGAGGCTATGGTAGCTTCAAGGACTAGGGAATGTACTCCTGATCCAGAGAAATAGCCATAAAGAGGGGCCCTCTTTATTGATGTAGCAAGCAGCATATTCCTACAGAGTGTGACTAGGCATTCGGTGACTAGGATACCAAACACAAGGAACCCACCAATTTCTTAAAAATATGTAACTATAAATCAACCACACTCTTACATTTCAAACATTTTTACATGTAAAGTCAAGCAGCTGAATTACAATCATGTTGCAGCAGTCTGATTAATATTTAAGTCTTTTAGTCTTCCAACTAATTTAGGAGATAATCCAAAAACCAGAGAAAGTATCATTACATTGTGGTATTTTTGGGGGGTATCCAGGCACCCTTAAAAGCATTGGCTTAAATATACCTTCCAATTTAAATTGCTAGTGGAGTACTGAGTGGGCTGAAAGTGTCCAGGGATCCCTATCCTTACACCACTGTAATCTAAGACCTGGGGGCTGCTGTTTAATCAGTTGATCAACCGACTATTTATTTGATCAATTAATTCATAAAACATTTATTGAGTGGCTATTATGTGCTAAGGACTATGCTAAGTGGTAAAGATATAGAGACAAATAATTATAAAAAATCACCATCTTAGTGAGCTTTCAATATATTAAGGCAGTTATAGTTTCAAAATATTGTGACAAGTACTATAATCATCAGAGAAGTATAAGTCTATATACAAAAGTAAAGGTATATATAAAGGAGCTAACACTCCTCTCTACTTAGGGTAAAGAGACACCAGAGTCAGGGGAAAAGTTATGGTGACAAGGATTTTGTAAAAATTTATCAGTTGAAAAATGTTGAGGAGAGCAGAAATTATACAAGCTAAAGATGGATGAAGCTATGTGATACCAATAGTCCATAATATTTGTTCAGGGAGGGGACACTGGTGAGAAAGAGACAAATCAAGGAGGACTTTGTCATCATGCTAAAGAGTTGGGACATTATTCCTTATATGATAGGGAAGTTTTAAAACCAGAGAGTGCTTTTATCAAGTTGTGTGTGTGCGTGTGTGTGTGTTTGGTGTGTATGTGTACAAGCCTGTGTGTGTGTGTCTCAGAAACCTCTCAAACTTTGGAATGGTGGTAGTCAAGGGGCTCTGGTATGATTGCAGACAGGGAGACCAGTTAAGAAGTAATAGATGATACAATCATGACCTATATCAGTGGTAGGGGGTTGGAGATATGAGAAGATATTTCTGCGAATTGACATGGTAAGATGGCTATGTGAATGTGAGGATGAGGAAAGGAAGGGGTTTTATGGCTTGAGTACTTGGGTGAAGAAGTTGTTGTTCACCAAAACAGGGAACCTGGGTGGTTGGAGATGATGAGTTAATTTTGAATGGGGTGAGTTTGAAATGTCTGTGGAATGCGTAGAGAAAGATGTCTGATAGATAGCTCTATATACAAAGAGTGATACAGGCTGAAAATATGGGGCTTGTGGCTAGAGATGGAGTAGTAGGTCAGCTCTTCTACAGAGCATTTTAAAAGACTGAATACAAAATTCTAGACTGGTGTTTCTCAAGATTTAGAGTGTGTACAAGTCACCTGGAGATCTTATTAAAATACAAAATTTGATTTAGTAGCTTTGGAGTGGGCCTGATATAATTTCTAAAAAGCTACTTAGGTGATGCTTATTCTGCAGGTATGAGACCACATTTTGAGTAGCAAGGCTCTAGAAAACACTAGTGTTTAAAGACAGGCAGATGACAAGAAGTTCACAAAAAGGACTGAGTAGAAGTCAAAGATGTAGGAAGAGAATGGAGGAAAAAGGAGTGTTTTCTTAGTATCCAGTAGAAGACAGGGTTTCATGAAGAAGAAAATATTCAACAAAGTCAAAGGCTGCTGTCAAGTACACTTAAGAATAGACTGGTAAGTGTCAACTAAAATGGGTAACTTACGGTAATTTTGAATTTGGACAGGACAGTTTTTGTATCATGAAGGGGGAGGGAACAGAGGCCAGTAGTAGCAGAGAGCTATGTAAATGGTAGGTGAGGAAATAAAGATAGCAAGTATGGACTAGTTTTTGTAAAAATCAAAACAAAAACTTGACAATGATGGGAAAGAGACCAATTGAGTGATGAATTAAGAGTAACAAAATGTTGAAAAAGCATCATCATTTTTAAGATATAAAAGACATACAGTTGTGGTAAACCAAATAATGCCCCTCCAAAAGACATTCCTATCCTAATCCCCAGACCTGTGAATATATTACCTTAGATGACAAAAGAAACTTTGTTATGATTAAATTAAAGTTCTTGAGATGGAGAAATTATCCTGGATTATCCAGGTGGCCCAATTAATCACAAAGGTTAAAAGAAGGCAGTAGGGTCAGAGCCAGAGGAAGAGTTGTGACAATAGAGGTGGGAGTGATGCTAATGCTGGTTTTGAAGAGGAAATAGCCAAGGAATGTGGGCAGCTTCTAAAAGCTAGAAAAGGCAAGGAATGGGTTCTCCCTTTAGAGCCTCCAGAAGGAATAGAGCACTGTCAATACCTTGATTTTAGTGCAGTAAGACTTCTGAGGTCCAGAACTGTAAGCTAATAAATTTATGTTGTTTTAAGCCAACAAATTTGTGGTAATTTGTTACAGCAGCACTAGGAAACTAATAAAAGGACCCTTAATATAGTAAAGAAAAGAACCAAAGGAGAATTGGGATGCGTTATCTCAAACAAGAGAAGGGGAAGTAGAGATACAGCAAGATATAGCTGTTACCTAACCTGGACTTGGGTCCACTGACCCGACACACACCAAAGCCAATCTGCTGATACCAGGTTGTGCAGAAAGAATGGATGGCATTTATTGCAGGGCCCCAAGCAAGATGAATGGGCAGCTCATGCTCAAAAGACCCAAACTCTTCAATTGCTTTCAGGGAAGGGCTTTTAAAGAAGGCAACATTAGGGATGTGGGTTGCAGGGTGCTTGATCACCTCATGGACATTCTTCTGACTGGTTGGTGGTGAGGTAACAGGATGATGTTTCGGGACTGAACATCATCATCCTGCTGGTCCCAAACAGCCTCAGGTCTCCATGTTTGTGGTCAGCAGTTTCCATCTGGTGGGAGTCTGATTTCTGTAAAACAACTTAGGAATGTGCATCAGACATTGCTATCTGTGTCCTTCAGGGAGGAACTAAATGTCCTGTGACTCTGCTATATGGCTGATCTATTGTTTAAATTGTTACCAGTTTCCTGGCACCACAGCTATTCTTTGTTATCACTTGTTCACATTTTCTTGATCATTAACTCTTGAGCCAGCCTTTTGAGACTCAGGGGAAGCCTGAAGCAAAGCCCTTCACTTCAAAAGATGGGGGACATTGGGGGGTGGTGAGGGGGAGACTCATGTATCTGAGAGGATCGCAAAGGGTCCCGCTAGGTTTCATAGCTACTCTGGAGGTCCAGTTTTCTCCAAGACTTTACATAAGGTGTGAAGCTATGGACAGAATAACTATCCACCACCTTCTCACGTACATTATGCCAAGAGCTTCTCTGAAAGTCTGCGTCATCAGACCATCTCTTGGCACTGTCCTGAACAGGTAACACCATTGCAGCTGTCCTGAACTCAGTCACTTCTAAAGCTTCACAGATGCAACCCAGTTTTCTTGCATGTCCACTCATCTCTTGGTGAACAGTTGTCACGATCTTCTTCTATCCAGTGAAGAAGTGAGAGAGATTCACTTACGGTAAATTTTTTATGAACAAAAATATGAGGCCAGGAAGTTTAGACTATAACTGGAGAAGAATCTGGACTTTGATGATCACAGACCTGGGTTCAAATTTCTGTCCTTAATAACTATCAACTTCAAAGAGTAACCTCTCTGAGCCGGTTCCCTTGTCTATAAAATAGGGGTCATGATGCCACCTTCCTGAGGATAAGATGAGTGAGTATATGTAGAATATCCAGGCACACTGGAGGAGTGCAGTGGTCTTGGCTCCCTTCCATTTCAAGTGCCTTCATTTTAAGTGCTTGAGTAGGGTGTGACAGCTGCTTCACTGTAATTAAACACAGAGACTGACACCCCTAAATAATCTCCACACTAGGCTGAGCTCTTCCGGGTACATAAGAAATTGTCCAGTGGGGGGACCCTGGGATTTCTTGGACTGTTTTCTCCTTTGAGGGTTTCTAGGCTGAAACCAAAATTGAGAGAGTATCTCGGCTCTTAGCTCTTTCTGTTTCTACCTCATTTTATACCCTATGCCTGAATACAGTTTATTCCTCACCAGGTTCACCTTAATATATAGAGGGTCTCCTTGCAGCTCCCCCAGACCCTGCCAAGCCTCTATGGCATTCCTTACTGGGGCTACGGTATGCACCTCCTGGTTTCCATGGAGACCCTGCTGGATGTCACTGGCGGCTCCGGAGCAGGAGGGAAACCTGAGCGTTTGTATTTAAACGAGGCAAAGTGGGGGAAGGGGACGTAAAAGAAGAAGGGAGGAAACCTGAGTAGGGAAGGTGGTGGAGGTGAGTATGTGGGTGTTCATGGACTCAAATGGGAAAAGGAAAAATCCCGTTACTGAGTCACCTCACGCTTGAGGAAGAAATCACAGCGAAAGCAGCAGGGGGCAGAGGGGTGTTTATTTCACGCATGAGAAATGTCTTCTAAAGACTCATTCCTGATTTCAGGTTGTAAGGGACAGAATTACCCGGGCAACTGGGAACCCCCTGTCCTTGTCTGCGCTCTGGGCTGATCGTGCTGCTCAGTTTCGTTTCCTGGACGCAAGGGAGACTTCACTCTGCCTAGAGTCCCGGAGTCTTAAAGGTTCACTGCTGCTCTAGGAGGGGCCACACCATTATCTTTCCCTCTCCACCCTTCCCCCTACAATGTTACTAAGTAAAAAGCTTTGAGCTCTGGATTACCTGCTATTTATTGGCTGAATCCCTAGTGAAAGGTTGGGGGAAGAGGAAGAGTTGGTGGTTGGGCAGAATATATGCTAAGATTGAATTGCACAAGGGCTCAGATGATGTCATCTTGAATAAAGGTCTGACCTACTGAATGTTAAGTGTGGCTGAGTGATAAATCCTCAGAGGGGATCCATGGTAGAAACCTTACGAAAGGACCATGCCGCTTCTTTAAAATATTAAGCAGGTGGCTCTGCTGATCTCTGGCTGCAACTCCCAGAGCGCTGGTGGAATCTCAGCTTTCTGCTATAATCACTTAAACATTACTTACTGCCCTAGATAACTGTGGGTCACGTGGAGCTTGCACCAAAAAAGGGAGTGTTTGAAAAAAGAAAAAGCCATTATAAGCCACCAGAGTGCCTGCCAGTCTTACAAAGAGAAAGCAATTCAATTTAATAAACACTTTCTGAGGTCTACTATGAGCCCAGTGGGTGCAGAGTGAGTGAGATATGCCCTTCAAGGGGCATACACTCTGACTGGGGTGACAGATATGCTTACAAATGACCAATAGTGCCAGGCAGCAGGTAATCAATACCATGGGAAGTCTAGGGAAGGTGAAATTAATTATAATAAGGAAAGAAAAGAACAATTTATATTAAATGCCTCTGAGGTCTAGCCTTTTATAATATACACAGAAGGGAGAAATACAGGGAAAACTTCTGTAGGGATAGAATAGAAAAAGAAGTTTTACAAATTGCCTGATATAAAATGCCAAGCCTGCAAAATTGTCAAGTGACATAGTGGGCTATTTTTCCACATTTTTCTCCTCTCTGATGACTTATTCTTTCTATTGCTGGGATTTATAAGGGACTTTTTGTTGGTCCTAGCTTAGCCTCTATTTCATTTTTATCATTCACTAAACCACAATATTTTGGTATCAGAGGTTCAAAAGGTTTAATGGTTTAATTTAAAAATAGACCCAGGGCTTCCCTGGTGGCGCAGTGGTTGAGAATCCGCCTGCCGATGCAGGGGACACGGGTTCGTGCCCCGGTCCGGGAAGATCCCACATGCCGCGGAGCGGCTGGGCCCGTGAGCCATGGCCGCTGAGCCTGCGCGTCCGGAGCCTGCGCTCCGCAACGGGAGAGGCCACAACAGTGGGAGGCCCGCGTACCACAAAAAACAAAACAAAACAAAACAAAAAATAGACCCAGAGGCTAGAACTGTGAGAAAGAAAACTTTAGTATACATTTGGGTTCAGGCTGAGTAAGAACTATATGACTATGAAGGGCATTAAGAAACTTGTTTAGTTGAGGTAGGACTGAAATAAAGGAGGAATTTGTGCCAGTTGGAGCTCCTTCTCAGTCATGGTATGTAGGAATGAAGAGATAGGTAATAACATCACAAATGCTGGAGAAAGTTTTGAAATACCTATCACTTATGGTCTGAGTTTAGTGCATATTGTTCAGTCATGAGCCTTCTAGTTTTCATTCTAAAATTAGGAAAAATTCAGAAATACATTAATGGACAAGGAAGCCGAAAGCTGTGATTTTTCGCTGTAAGCCTTCAGATGGAAGATATCAGAAGTTAATGGGATTAAAGGAGGCCGGTAATTTCTTAGAAAGGAGAGAAAAAGAAAGCCATATGTGCTCAAACTAGTCATAGTTTCTGTGTCATTGAGATATTCGTTGCTAAGGGTTTATTTTCTAGGTCCTACTCTCAGTTGATTAAGGAGCAAACCTATAGTAAAAACATCTCCCCAGAGCTCTGGCATGTAGCAGAATATTAGCAATGTTTAGATGAAAAAAAAAATGTAAATGCATAGAATGGCAAGAGTCTACTTGTTTTTACTCTTTTTATTTTTTCTTTCTCAGTTACATGGTTTACCACAGAATCTTTGGACTCCTAGTTTACTTCCTTTAAGGCTACTCTGCCAATCTTCTGTGTAATTGCTAAAACCCTCTGCCTTCTTCACTTCAAATAAACACCCACAGGCACATGGACGCCTCATTCATCTTAACATAGTGAAATGCACTTATACGGACATTTTGGTGGTGGTGGAATGTGACCTGACAGTTCCTAGAAAGGAGTTTGGTAATTTAAGGAGGGCCCACTTGATACCACTAAGAGCTGGAAGCAGAGGTAGTGGAGACAAAATAATAATCATAAAGGAAAACATGAATCATAAATAATAAAAAGATGGGGAGGGGAAAAGGTGGAGAAAGAAGAGATTAAGGGAAAAAGCTAAGTAGAATGGGGTGTCTTAAGCATTTAATGAATAGGTTAGGATATGCATAATGAATGAGTGAATTTTCCAATTTACTCTCATCTTGCTTTAAAGATGGAAATTTCAGAGCTAGAAAGGATCTGGTGATCATTCAGTCTACTTGTCCATTTCACAGATGAGGAAGTAGGAGTCAAGAAGAGATGAATGACTTATCTAATATCAGAATTGATTAGACATTAAGCCAACATTAGCACCCGGGTTTCCTGACGCCTGGTCCATTGTTAGTTCTGCTATATCGTTTCCCACACTTATAAAGGCTAACAACTTAATCCAAAGTTCCTTTGAAATTTAAATACTTTCCCATTTTTCCTTTAACTTCTAACAACATTTTTACATTTATTATGTTGCTGTATAGCTTATCCAACTCTTATGTGTGGAGTACTGAGGTAAGTTAAAGATAGACCATATTGTTGCTACTATTCCCCACCATATCACAAAACTAAGAACTCATTGTTCTTTGAGAAAATGAAACATATAAAAGTAGAAGGATCGACAGCCTGACAGTAAGGACAAGCAAGAAAGAAGTAATGATGTGGATGGCAAAACAATATTTGCAGGTTGGTACTATGGATGACAGTGGTTAAATCTGCTGATGGTTCTAGATATTTATGATAGGGGAAGCACTACCTTAGTTGTTTCTGTAATGGTGATCCTTGGTATTTCAAGAAAGTTATCTCTGAAGCTGAGAAATTTAGTTCCCAGAAAAAGATCTAGGACTGATGTTGGGGAAAAGGAGCACCTCCTCCCCACCAGGAACTGCACTCTCCGAGGCCCAGCCATCCAAGGCAGGATGGTTTCAATCACTCCTGCCATCCAGTCTCCGCTGACACTACTTGGCAGCCAGCCTGCCTCTAATGGAATGTGTCCTGCAGCTGGGAATTAGGTCATCAGTAATTCACTTAATAGCATTTTATGAGCTGGGCTGTGACACAAGAGAGTCATCTGACCTTACCAGTAAGAACTTTCCTTGATGTGAGAGGAAGAAGAGAAGAAAATATACCATCCTGAATAATCAGGCACTACATGCATTTCCAGAAAGTAATGGGTGAGCATAAGAAAACTGGGTGTTTCCTCAGACTCCCTGTGTGATCAGGCCAGCTACATGATATTGGGCAAGTCACTTCTCACTTCTGGACCTCTAAGGTCTCATCCAACTCTAACACTGTATACTTCTGACTCTAGGGTACTCTTTATGGAAGTGAGAAAATGTAGGATTTGTCAGATCACCCCCATCCTTTCCTAATGGTGCTCCCTGGAAAGGAAGATGGATGATTCAACTCTTCTATCTCTAGTCTCTTGGAAGAAAAAAACCCTGATTTGTAGTTTGCTAGCTTCCATGGTGTATTTACAACATGGCTGATTTCAAGCCATCAGTGATTTAATAATTGGCCAGCAAAAGTTCCGAAAATTGAACTAACAGTTGGCTCTCTCGAGCTGGTATGAGCCACTCCAGCACACCACTGGTTCTCCCCCAGCTAGAAAGAGCTGCACCAATGAATAAACTGTCATGTACACACACAGAGCTGGATTGTCTACACACCAAGTATGTAGCATATATATCCTTGTTTGGGTTTTGGATGAAAAGATATTTACAACTTCTTTTCTTTTTTAAATTCTACTCCAGCTGCTCTTCAGAATTTATTTGAAGTCCTCTCAGAACTGTGTCAAGAATTCTCATTAGCAAAGTGTTCATACTCAACCTGTACTCATTCAGCTCTTCACATGAATTTCCATTTCTTCTGCCACATATTCAGGAAGACATTTGCCTTTTCTTTTATTTCCTTCTGACCTCTGGACCCCCACATCCCTCTTGTTGAAAAACCCAATATGTACCTCATGAATTGTTTAGAAGGTTCACTGATATACAAGGCTCATAAGTTGAAAAAAAATCACTAGAGGCTTTTCTCATTTCACTTGATGTGAGGGAAGCCCTTCTGCTGGGTCCTTGAACTTTAGTGTGCAAAATCTTCCAGGTGCAAGAAAGTTGGGATGATTGAGGCTGACATCAGCATCTGGAATGGTGATGGATAAAAATATGAGTCAGTTCCCCTTTACCCCTTCAGTTGAATAGTGTGTATAGAAAATATTCAATTAGCAATTATCTACTGAGAATTTACTACATGTACTCAACAGTGCAAAGTATTGTGAAATATAAGGGAAAGTATAAGCTATGATACCAGCTTTCCAATTTATCATCTGGTTGAGGAGATATGAGTAACATGAACAAATTAATGAAAATCAATTAAAATCATTTTATAATCAAGTGTTTGATGATGTGGCACAAATTCTAAATGCGGCAGGAGCTACTCGAAGCAAGCATTATCCAAGAAAACTTAATGACTGGTAATGGGGCTTAAGCTGCCCTGACATGAGAATAGTGTTTACAGATAAGGTCAAGGTGTGGGACTAGCTAGGCTGGGGGAATTGCACTTAAAAGGTTGGTGGCATAAGACAGGGAGGGGTAGAAACAGGAGGTGGTGGAAAAAGGAGAAAAAAGTGAAATCCCTGGCCTAAAACTGGGTCCTCGTGTGGCTGTGTGTCGGGAACAGAGGGGCAAGGGATAATATACAAATGGAAAATGTCCAGATCACATATGATAATACAATTCTGATCTACACCCTCTGCAGCTACCAGTACAGGAAGCCAAACCGCAATCTCTGTAGCAACCAGTCCAGAAAGTTTGGGACTTACCAATGACTGTCAACTTCCCTAATTTTTGTCCCCCCCACCTCCAGATTCCAGTTTAGGACCAATGAGAGAGAAAGTCAAATATGCCCCCCAGAACAATCACACAGGATGCCCTGCTTCTAGTTAGTCTGCCTCTAGCCTCCCTGTGCCAACAGCCTTCAATCAGAGCACACCTCAAGTTTTTCAGTTTTTTCCCTATAAAACTTTCCCATGGGCTTCCCTGGTGGCACAGTGGTTGAGAATCCGCCTGCCAATGCAGGGGACATGGGTTCGAGCCCTGGTCTGGGAAGATCCCACATGCCGCGGAGCAACTGGGTCCGTGAGCCACAACTACTGAACGTGTGCATCTGGAGCCTGTGCTCTGCAAAAAGAGAGGCCACAATAGTGAGAGGCCCGCGCACCGCGATGAAGAGTGGCCCCCTACTTGCCACAACTAGAGAAAGCCCTCGCACGGAAACGAAGACCCAACACAGCCAAAAATAAAAATAAATTAATTAATTTAAAAAAAAAAAAAAACAACAACTTTCCCACTATGCTGCCTGCCCTGAGTCTCTACCAAACTTAAGTGACGGTGGCTGAATCCCTTGCATGTAGCACACACTGAATAAAAGCCTGTTTGTTCTCATTTGGGTGGTCTTTGTTTATTTCCACAGTGGAAGAGGAGCACACCTGTAATAGTTCTGTCTCTTATTGTTACCTAAGTATACACACATGTTCTCCTTCCCCCTCCTCTCCCTACCACCCTTCCTGTTTACCTCTTGTTATCTATACTTAAATAGGCTTTCTTACCAAAGTCTTAGAATGCCTATAATAAAGACAGACATCAAGAGAATTATTGCCTCCATTTCAGAGATGAATAAAATAAGGTGATCAGGGTTGTCTCTGCTGAGGACATTCATTTATTTCCTTTGGATCTAAAGTGAGGGGTAAATGCCTCAGTCCTATCCTTTTGACTCTGGTTTAGTTTTTTCCCAACACCAGACCCTTTTGTTATTATTCTTTTAATAATAGCTCAATGTAAAAGGTTTAGTCTAACAATAATTAACATTTTTCTAGTATATTTTAATTTAAAACATCTAAAATGGTTAATCTAAGGTTTCTGATCAACACAAGATAACAAGCATTGCTGTCATGCTAGATGATATATTTCCAGTCGAATCAATGAACATAAGTGTTTTAAATAGTCAATGCAACATGGTCTTCAATAAATATATAGGTTCTATTAGGGCTTCCTGAAATTCTGAAAATAGCTAATTATCCCCCATCTGTTCATGATTTTGTGGAATTGTTGTGATTCTGGGAATCCCAAGTTGGGAGCATCTCCTTAGATGTTATAATAATTTTGTTGTGATAACTTTACTAATTCCTGGAAGCCCAGTCTGTTGCAGCATATTCCACAACTCTAAGGCAAATTACCTTCTGGGTTTTACAGATAGAATTTGATCTTTTTGGATATTTAGAGGAATTTGATACCCCTACCTAACATATATGGATGGCCTGGAAGTTGACACGCAGCTAACAATGAATTTTCCTTATGTAATACCCTCTTCTTCTCTACCATCTAAACAAGGAGCTAGAAGCAATGAGGTGGGCAGGAAGGTGTAGCTTGATTATACTAAAGCTCCCCATAATTTTGCTCTCCATTTAAACTCTTGGGTCTGAATCTCAGGTTTGTGGACTTAGACACAGTTTTTCAGCTCTTCCTTGGACAGTTATGCTTTGGTACATTTCATGACATCCCCTGTTATATGTTCTTACCTTGCCCTGAGTGTTTCCTTCATTGCACCTACTCCCAACACCCTAATGACACCAGCAAGAGGTCTTTATTGTCAGTCTTAGGAAGGGGGTGTTTACTTTAGATAATGTCTGTTGGTTTTTTTTGTTTTTTCAGCTTGGGTATTTTCCCAGTATTTGTTATGAATCAATTGGCTTCCTGGAATTGTGCTATAGAATCATGATTAAATAAATAACCCAGGTGGTGCCACCCCTGTCTATGAGAGGAGCAGTTTGACTTCAAATCAGAATCTGTTGTTAAGAGATTTGCCCTTGTTATTCTTACTTTTTTTTTCCTTTCTTCCAAATTGAAGTATAGTTGATAGACAATATTATTGGATTGGCCAGAAAGTTAGTTCGGTTTTAAGTATTTTTTCATTTTCACAAAGAACTTTATTGAACAACATAGTCACTAACTGAATGAACTTTTTGGCCAACCCAAGTGTCCAACGTAGTAATTTGACATTTATATATGTTATGAATTGATCACCATAATAAAACTAGTAACCATCTGTTTACCATACAAAGTTATTATAATATTATTGACTATATTCCCTATGCACATTACATCCTCGTGACTTACTTTTTTTAACAACTGGAAGTTTGTACCTCTTGATTCTCTTTACCTATTTTGCCCAAAACCCCCTTCCAGGGGACAGTCCCTCTGGTGACCACCATTTTGTATCTATGAGTCTGTTTCTGCTTTGTTTGTTTTGTTTTTTAGATTCATATAAGTGAAATCACATGACAGTGTCTCTTGTTGATGATGACTCCCTTCCATAGCATGTACAATCCTGTTAAATGTAATCATAGAGGCTGGGCCTTCCTCACCAAGGGATCCTGTCTTCCTCCTGAACTTTGCTCACTCAAAGTCTGGGGGATGTATTTTGAGGCATGAATTAGTTAAGATGAGTTAGGCTGTTGTAACAAACAGACCCAAACTGAATAATGGCTCCACACAGCAAAAGCTTATTTCTTGTTTATCAACAGTCCAAGATCAGTATCCCTTGTCAGCACCTGACTTTCTCCATGTGGTAATTCAGGAACCGAGCCTTCTTCAGTATCATGGTTCTGCCATCCCCTAAGGCTTTGTCATTTTCGATTGGCTGAATTCAGATAGGAGAGAGAGTAAGGAGAAGCACATCTACTTCTTATAATACCTTAACTCTGAGTTGGCACATATGCCTCCTATTCATATTCTGTTTGTGAGAACTAATGCAAGAGAGGCTAAGAAATTTAGTCTACCTATGGACCAAAGATAAGAAAATGAAAATTTGGGGAACAGTTAGCAATGTCTATCTTAGGTATCTTGTAGCCTCTACCTACTTCTTGCAACCCACTAAAGATATTGGAATATGAGTAGAGTTGCAAATAAATCATTATACATATGATTTTTCTGTCCCTCTATTCACTAACCTATTCAGCAGGTAATTGTCATTGTCCTTATTGGGGAGGAGAATTGCAGTTTATCTACCATCTTTAATTTTCTCTAGTTTACGGTGAACACCCCGTGGCTGCTCTTGGCAATTCCTTTTAGCTCACCCCCACTTGTCTTGAGATCCCTCCACAGTGGAAAAGGGTTACACCTTCAGCTCTGCCTCTTGAGGGCCAACTCATGGCCTCTAGGTCTTTAGAGTCTCCCAAGACCAGCTACAACTTGGGGCCTACTTTAATTAATAACAAAAGAAAAGTGCAGGCAGAGTATCTGTCTTTGATTCTTCTTGGAATCATAGAATCACAGGCCTATCTCCCCCTTTCCTTTTCAACTCTGACCGCAGTCATGCCTCACCTAGCAGTCTGGGCAGAAAGGGATTTGATAACAAGAGTCTTTCTAAGTTCCTAATGATTGCCAAGAGTCTAATACACCTTTGCTAGTAGGGAGATATTTAGCATTTAGAAACAGACACCCTGTAGTGATGGGACACAGGCAATGTGAAAAGTGGATAGTATGTCATTTTTGGGCAAAAGTCACTGTTCTTCATTGCTATTAGATCAGTAGCTTAGGATATCACCCATATTTTCTACATATCAAAAGACCTTGAGAAACAGATGTAGAGAACAAACGTATGGACACCAAGGGGGGAAAGTGGGTGGGGGGGAATGAATTGGGAGATTGGGATTGACATATATACACTAATATGTATAAAATAGACAACCAATAAGAACCTGCTGTATAAGAAAAATAAAATAAAATGCAAAAAATAAAGAATACCTTGCATGTAATCATTTGTTCAATGATTCATTTATTTTTACATTCAACATATTTTTGAGTACTAATATATTTCAGGCACTGGGGATATGATAGTAAACAAGATAGATACAGTACTAGTTATTTTGCATGATGTTGTTAACACAGAGCCCTGGGTCCCATAAAATAAAAAGTTTCAGGGATGTGTGGATTATTAAGGGGCTTTTGAGCAGCTCCATCTCTAAGTTGGAGAGGTGGCCTCTATCCTACCTCCTTTGCATTCTCTTGTGTTTCATTACACAGACTTTACAGTAACCCAGAGACTCATCTTCCTGAGGAAACTGGCTTTGGTCTTAAATAAATCAACATATTTAAAGCACCTAGCAAGCTCCCAAAATAGTAGATAAGACAATTAAATGGTAGCTATTAATAATGGTAGCATTATGCTCTTTAGGAAATTATGGGGGTGGAAATTGGTCCAGGTGATAATTTTTAACTTCCTGTAAGAGCATGCTCAGGCCTCAATACCTCTCTTGTGTGTCAGATGATCCTGCAAATCGCTTCTCTAATTCCTTACCTCAGGTAGCAGTCACCAGTTGCTTCTGGACAGAGGCATGAGGTCAGCAGACTTGAGTTGATGGCTCAAATGGTACAATGCAGCTCAGTCACGGCTGGGATATTTAATGAATTTTACACAAAAGAATGGTGGAGATCTGTGGTGAGGGCACTGAGAACATAGCATAGGGAGGCCACCGGCCTCCGGCAAGCATAGCCAAGCACTATCCTCAGCATTCTGATAACGCCTCTGTAGGACACAGAAAAGGACAAAGGTTCAGAGGCTGGGAGGTGGTAAGTTTGGGGATTGAAACTGATTGTTTTGCTACTATTTCTACATGCTTCACCTTCCTCTCGTGTGTTATACTTGCTGCTGTAGCCAAGGAGAAGGAGGCTTCCAAATGAATGAATCATGAGGATTACAACCTCAACGTGAGGATGCTATGCAATTATCACCAGGGATCAGAATCATTGATCAATCTAAGTATTCAGTGAGGCTTCTTCTGTGTCCAGAACTGCATGGGGTGTGGTGAAAGGAGGCAAGAGAAATGTATGATGCCCTCTCTACCCTTAAAGAATGTATGTGGAGACCAGACAAACACAAAAAACCTTTACAGAACAATTCAACTCTGAACTGTTTGGCACTGACTCAAATGGCAATTTTAAGCTTTAGCCTGGCCTTTATAGCCACCTGCAGGGAGGCACTGCAGGGCAGTAGAGGATGACCAGTTTGTAATCCAGCTCACCTAGATTCAAAGTTGCACTCTGCTATTTAATGACCTGTATAACCTTGATCAGTTTACATAGTCTCAAAGCTTCACATGTAAAATAAAGAAAATGCCTAGAACTTTATCCTAGGGTTTGAGTGATCAGTGAATTAAAAAACATTAACTACTGGGGAAATAGTAGGTGCTCAAAACATATAGGTGTCCACCCCACATCCGCATGACTGTCCCACAAGAATCCTAGAGAAAAAACAGGACATCGTCTTCTCCACGCTTCCTCACATGCTAAGACTTACTTACCGATCTGACTTCCAGTTTCTTCCCCATTTCTGTTTATGGCAACACACCTTTTCGAGTCATCAAGGCTTGAAACCATCACATCATTTTTGACTCAAATGTCCTCACCTCACATCCAATCTCTTTCAAAGTTCTACGTATGTTCTTTGTTTTTTTAAACTTTCAGTGTCTCTCTAATCCAGAGGTTCTTACCACGGGATCATGGGCTTTAAGAGGTCTATGGACTATCTAATATTATGTGGGGAAAAGGCCATAATTTTCATAAATTCTTAAATGTATCAACTCAGATACATTTTATACCACAATCATCCCTTTACTCCTATTTCTTCTGCTACCTTGTAGTTGCAGGTTTTTAATACTTTCTGCCCAAATACAACAGCCTCTTACAGTCTTCCAATTTGTTTCATTCTTTGTACCACTGTCATAGTTATCTTAAAATATACTTCTAATCATGCCATTTCTCCAATCAACAATTTTCAGCACTTCCAAATTTCTTTCAAATAAACTAAAGAGTCTTAACTTAGCTCTCAAAACTAACTTCGGAACTTTTCTGTTCTGATTCTCTCTCCACATATTCTATGCGCCAGTAAAATAAACTGCACACTCTTCTTCGAATATACTATCCAAAAAATATTAGTTGAATCTTTTGTAATGAAAAACTTTAGGGAAAAATGCAGAACAAATCATCAATGGACAGAAAATGCAGATTTCAAGAGATTCCACCCCAGGATGCTTCTCCCACTTGCACACACCTTTGTGTTCTACACTCCTCCATGCATAATTCATCATAATCTGAGTTAGAGAGTGGATGGTTTAGATAGGCCTGCCCTAGACCAGCTGTGGTTAAAAAAGAGTCAACTTTGGTTGCTGTTTCAACATAAAACTGTCAAAGAATTCCTTTTTCTAAAATCCAAGATTGTTAACCCAAACTTCCCTATTTGCAGCAATTCACTGCCTTCTTTGGCAGATCTGATAGCTGATAGCTGACAGTGTTTGGGTGTCCACTCTGTTCTAGAGCCATGTCCCCTTATCTGAGAATGCCCTTACCTACCTCAACATACAGGGCAGGGCCGTCCACCAGCAGCCAGATTTGCACCATGTTACCCCCTCCTTCCTGATCTTGACTGAGTGGACAGTAAGTGATACCTGCCCAACCTGGGTCAATCACCTTCTTTCTCAGACATTTGGAATTGGAATAGAGTGACTCTGAGCCAGGCGTGACATGCAGCTGGAGGTCTAAGATGTAAATAGCAAGAGCCGTTAAGGGAATGCAAAAAGCTATTCTGCAGCCCGAAAGAAGGAAAAAAGCAGATGATTTGAAAAAAATAGACCTAAAAGAGAATAAAAGTGTTCTGATGCCTTTCAGTTCCTGGTTTCAGACCTTCCAGGGGCTGGGCTCCCTCCCTTTCCTGGTTTCTCTGAGAGGCACTCCTCTTCCTCCCCTTCCCACGTTTTTATAGTTAAACTAACTTGAGTTGGTATCTCATACTGGCAACCAAGATTCCTAACTTGTACAATAATCTGATTCCAGACTGATACTATATATTCCTTACTTCATTCATTCAACACACATTGATTGCGCATCTACCAGATGCCAGAGACTCTGTTAGCCTCCCTGCAGGAACATATAAAGAGAGATAAATAGGCAATTATAACTTAAGAAGACAAAGCCTCTGTCAGACCTATGTGCAAAATAGATAGATACGGCAAATAAATGGTGCCTTAACTAAACCTTAAGCCAAGGCTTTATCAAGAAGGAAGGAAGGGTGCCCAGACAGAAGGAACAACACGTGCAAAGGTGTGGAGGCAAGTGGAGTTTGATGTGTCCTGGGAACTGCAAGTCACTCTTAACATTTGGAATCTAGTGTATGTATGTTTGATTTCTCCATGCAGAGAAGGGTGGCAAAATGTTAAGATCTGTGACAGATGTAGAGTATTTTCTATCATACCATGGATTCTCTCTTTAGGTGATGGAGGGATACTGATAATTTTAGGCAGAGATTTTTTTTGGCTGTGTTGGGTCTTCATTGCAGCACGGGGGCTTTCTCTAGTTGTGGTGAGCGGGGGCTACTCTTTGTTGCAGTGCGCAGGCTTCTCATTGTGGTGGCTTCTCTTTGTTGCAGAGCACAGGCTCTAGGTGTGCGGGCTTCAGTAGTTGTGGCACGCAGGCTCAGTAGTTGTGGCTCGCGGGCTCTAGAGCACAGGCTCAGTAGTTGTGGTACACGGGCTTAATTACTCCGTGGCATGTGGGATCTTCCCAGACCATGGCTTGAACCCGTGTCCCCTGCATGGGCAGGTGGATTCTTAACCACTGTGCCACCAGTGAAGTCCCTAGGCAGCAGATTTAAGACCTTATTTACAATAGTTCAAGCTCATCAACTTTAGATGGCATGTTCCAATATTTTAGCAAGTGGACTCATGTAAAAAAGATGTTGTTATTAAATGCCTTAGAATTCAGGTATAATTATGCTTGTGCCTGTCTCTGGAGTAGTACTTTTGATACATGGGTAAAATTCCTGTTCTCCTGTATTTTACAAATTGCTTAGTTTATGATTCTCTCTTCAACATGTTCTATCTCTTTCTCTCTCTCTGTACATACCCATATCTTTTCAGTCATTTTTATAATTCTGTATGTTAATTTCTTTCATGATTTATCTCTTAACATAAATCATTTTCTAATTTATTTTACAGTAATTATTATGATTAAATTTAATATTAACCACATACCAATTAATCTCATTACAATTTAAAATGACATAAAACTGGGAGGGATATAAAACATTTTGGATGTCAAGCCAGGACCCCCAAAATTCCCACAAACTAGAGTGATTATTGGACTCTAAGAAAAATCCATATAATCATGATAAAATGTAAGATCCACACTTGGGTCCTAAGAAACCAAGCCCCTACAGTAATATGGGGGATAGCCCAAGCAAGAGAGCTTTTAGCTATCCATTCACTCCATGTGAGTCAGCAGCATACTGTGGCTTCCCCAAAAGCAACTATGTCTCAGAGTCCATTTAGTGGACATATGCCTCTCTTAAAGCAGGAGCCAACGGTCCCACCATTCTTGCTACTGTGTCTATGACACAAAGAATGTTGAGCTTATTTAGGCTTATCACACTTTAAGAAAGATATAGAAAGGTTTTTACATGTTCCAAGAACTATGATATCATGAAGAGACTCCAAAAAAGTGGGAATTTATGACATTCAGTTTGGAGAAAAGAAGAGTCAGTTGTTTTAAAATATGCAGAGAATTGTCATGCGCAAGAGGAAAGGGAATCAAACTTGTTCTTTACAGCCCCAAAGGGAAGAAATAGGACCAACGGGGTTAGGATGAGAGATATATGTAGACAGACTTTGGTATGGAATAAGAAAGAATTTTCTAAGCATCAAGTCTGTCTAATGACAGAATGAGCTGCCTCAGATAGAGTAATGATTTCTCTGTCTCTGGAAGTATCCAAGCTCAGGATGCATGACTACCTGTGGGGTTGCTATAGAAGGGATTTGAACTTTACCACTATTTTTGGCTTAGATTCCTGAAGTTTCTTTAGGGAGGCTATTTTTACTGACAGGAGTAACCTCTTATACCATCTTCACTTTTAAAAATATTTCCTATCCTTCGAGACAAAGATAAAAATCCTCCAAATAAGCTTTGTATGTAATATAGAACCACTCTTTGGGTATATAAATTCATTTTGTATATATTGAATTTTTCTTTTAATTTTTTCACATTATTTCAATGTAGTGGCTATGAATATGTTTTATCACCTCTCATAGGTGGGTATCCCTTAAAGTGCTTTGTACAAACTAGATACTTAGTAAGTGCTTGCTGAATGAATGTTGATTAAAGACACACAAAGGCACACATCCAAAGGATTTTTATTAATTTTAATTCTTCTTTAAACTATTTTGAAATTATTTCAAATTTGAAGTACAATTCAAAGAGCACCCATATTCCCCTTACCCAGATTTCTCACTGTTAACATTTCATTGTATTTGCTCCATCTCTCTCTTTCTCCCTCCTTCAGGAACTCTCTCCCTCTCTCTCTGTATGTACATATACATTTGTATAATCTACACATATATACATATACATTTATATCATCTACACATATATTTACATATATATACACATATATATTATATTTCATTATCATTAGTCATTTTTTAACCATTTGAGGGCAAGCTGAAAACAGTATTCCCCATCGTCCCTAAATATTCCAACTTGTCAAAAACAGGGACATTATCCTACATAACCATTGTACAGGCCTTTAAATCAGGATATCAGTAATGATACCACACTTCTGTCCAAAGAAGATACTGTATTCACTCTTGCAAACTGTCCCAACAACGACTCTTTTGTCTTCTGGTCCCGGATGGCATCCAGGAACTCACTGCATTTAGTCGTCATGTCTCTTTAGTCTCTTCCAAATCTGGGTATAGGGCTTCATCCTTTCCCTGTCTTTCATGTTCTCAACAGATAGTGGAGGGTCAATAGCTGGATAGTTTAACATGGTAGCCACTAGCCACGTGTAGTTATTTAAATTAAAATTCATTAAAATTAAATAAAATTAATAATTTCACTTCTCAGTCACACTAGCCACATTTCAAGTGTTAAATGGCCACATGTGGCTTATGGCTACCCCATTGACAGCACAGCTCAAAGACATTGCCGTCACTGCAATAAGTTCTTTTGGACACTTCTGGTCTTCAGAATGACTTTCAACCTGGCTATCCTTAAAGTTTCCTCATGACCAGTCACAAGTCATGCTTCTTTGCAAGAATTTCACACAAATGATGCTATGCTCTTCTCAGTGCATCATGTAAGGGAATGTTTTCTTTAATATCTCTGTTTAACTTGACTCTTTATTCCATACTATCATGAGCAACACTTACTAAGTTCTGCTCGATATATGGTAATATGACATTATAACAAAGCACATAATCCAGCCCTTGATATCAAGAAACTTGTCACCTCGCAAGCTGGATATAGTGTAGGTTCTAAGAGTCCAAGCTTCAGCCACAGAGAGCTCTATATATGAGTTCCAGCACTGCCATTTTACAGAATAATCTCCCTGTTCAACCAACGTTCATGTGTTGAGTGCATACTCAAGTGCAAGCCATTGCAGGAAGTAAGTTTGTTGAAGACAGAGACCACGACCTCCTTGGTATCCTTTACAACACCTGAGTTAGTTAGGCTTCACAATAGCAGTAGATTGACATAATGGAAGAACACTTAAATGCTGCGATGATTTGAAGACAACATAAAATTTTGTCACAAATAAAGTTTAGGAAAGCTGTGTTGTGTCAAACACTATTGGTAATTTTAAATGAAAGTTGTGTATTAATGGAAAGGATTATATTTAACTCATCCATCCTGGCTGCAGACCTACTTAGAGCTGACTAACCCTACCCGACTCACCCATATCTCAGCATGCAGTGAGTCTGGTAAAAAGAACTAGAGGATCAAATATTTATGCCCTCCCAAAGTCCAGGAGAAAGGGAAGGGAAGGATATTATATAGTTACACAAATTAGATTTTCTCGTAAGAAATAAATCATGTTATTAATCTATCATAAGTATGTACATGCTATGGGCTAAATCTCCATTTTTGGTTTGCTGTTAAACACAGCTATCTTCCTGAGACTGTGATTATGTAGAGTCCAGAAAGGTTTGTGACTGAAAAGCACAAACTCCATAGTCAGACTAGCTCTGTGAACTTGTCCACGTTACTCACCTCTCTGCACCTCAGATTCTCCATTTGTGAAATGTGGGCAGCAATAGTTCCTAGATCATAGGGTTGCTTCAAGAATTAAAAGAGAAAAATGAACGTAAAGACCCTTCTCAGCACGGATCCTGGTGCATGGTGTTTAATACATGCTTACTGTTGTATTTTATGTTTTATTTCTTCCTTGTTTGCCATAACCCTACCTATTTCCTTCTGCTCCAATACTTATACTTACATAAAATCATAGAACTTTAGAACTGAAAATGTTATTACAAGTCACCTTGTGACCCATTCATTTGTTTTTAGAATAATAACCTGAAATTTGGTTTATTAGTACATTTCTTGGCTGAATCTGCTACTCAAGGGCAAAGCCCAGGATAGAACCACTTTCTGCTATATCATACTGACCGTGAACCAGAACTCTGTTCTTTGGTCTGCATATTTATTAAGTACTACTATAAGCCTAGCATTAGGCTAAGCCCTGGGGATTAAAAACAAAAAATGATGATGTAGCTCCTTCTTGGGAAGCACTCACAAGGGGCTGGGGTGGGGGAAGCAGGCAGGGAACGAAGGTGTAAATCCATTAAAATGCAGTAAGATAGCATGGCTAATATACAGGTGTGCAAAGGGAGCTGTGAGACAATTTGACTCCCTTAGAGAGTCTGGGTTTTGACAAGTCTTTTTCATAGATGCCAGAAATTCATGAAAAACCACCTGCAATCATCTATTTCAAGTAAAATACCCATCGACACACAGGTAGTCAGTCCCCAGCTAGGATATGACTCATTTCTGCTAATATCACACCCCATCCTATCAGAGCTGTTGGATTAGTTTACCAGTGTGCATCTATGACCTCTTCACTCTCAGCCTAAATATGGTTTTTAATTTGAGAGAGGAGATAGATGAAACAATGACCTGAGAGCATAGATTTGTTAGAGTGAAATCTAATTATGCTACTGACTTGTCGTGTGACTTGGTAGAAATCATTTCTTCATGCTGCTTTTATCTACTTATCTCTAACAAAATCTCTTACTCCCCAGGGCTATTGTGGGAAAAATTTTGCCCAAGTGATGCATGATGCTTTGTAATTATGAAACATTTTTCACTAAAAATACTAATTTCTTATGTCTATCTATTCTATTTGATACAATTATGATATTTGCAAATGTGCAAATATACCAGGAAGAAAAGTTATAAAATAGTATTTGAAGGACTTTAGAGTCTCCTTTGTTTCTGAATGAATATGTTTAATCGTTCTGCAGATGGGTTAAGAGTTTTCTTCATACAAGATTTGGAATGTATATTCAACATGATTGCAGCTTAACTTCTGAGGCAAGAAAAGATGGAAGTCCTCAGGATAATGGACAATACCAATTTAAAAAGCTATCATCCTGAATCCTATGATGAATTGCTGAATTCACCTTATTCATTTATTCATGCTTCCACTCAAGAGCAGTACGCTGAGTTCTTATATGTCAGTTGCCAGGCCAGGCATAAAAGATACAAGGTTGAATAAACATCTGTCTAGTGGTTAGTTAATGAGTGAATGAATAAATGAATCTATAAATATCTCTCTCTCCCTACTCCACAAAGGTCCTCACAGTCTAGTAGACAAGACAGAAATATACATAGCTAACTATAATACAATGTGATAAATGCTGTAACAATGATGTCCAAAGTGCCAGAGGAGACATACAAGTTCTGCCTGACAGCTATGTCAGATAATGCTTTGTACTGGCAATATTTAACTCAAATATTAAAGAATTAGCCAACTCAGATAGTCCCAAAGCCAATTATGAAAAGTCCATCTTACACTGATTTATTTTAATATTAAAGTATTTTTAAATTTATTTACAGCATTATGGCTACATGGTTCAAGATTCAAAAGCCACAAGGGGTATGTGAGACAAGTTCCTATCTCACACTTGTCACCCAGCTATCCAGTCATCTATTCCCTTTGCTGAAGGATCTAATGTTATCAGGGTTACTTAGAAAGAAGTTAAATATATATATATATATATATATATATATATATATATATATATATATTTAAATAAATAATTTATATAAATATATATATACACACTTAACTTTTGCTGTAATAAAAAATCTTGCAACAAATATTTCTATACATATTATATTTTGTAGCAATAATACCAAGAAATAGGATTATAAGGTCAAGGGGTAATTATGTGGAATTTTGATAGGTATTGCCAAGTTGCATCATTTTGCGCTCCAACCAGCAAGTGTGACAATGTCTGTTTCTCCATATTAGCATTAGCTATTTATTCAGCATTAGCAGTCTGTTGCAAAAACTCCTTTGGGTTTTTCTAATTTATTACATCCCCACTGTTCTTAAACACCTTAATTATCAGACCTTTAATTGCTGTCTCTGACCTGGATCTGTTTTTGGCTCATGCCAGAATCACTGAAACTTTATGGTAAATTTCTATATCTGGATAAAAAGACGGCCTAAATGTATTTACAATTCACACATATTTGCTCTTTGGAACTTTAGAACCATTTGACCAGAATATTATATTTAAAATGTTGCATCTTATATTTTGATATAAATTTGGGAAATTTGCCATCTTTATAAAATTGAATATTTTTAGCAAGGTACATGTATATCTTTCCTTTTACTCAAGCCTTCTTTTATTCTATCAATAAAGTTCTTTTGCTTTATCATTCAGATCTTGCACATTTCTTAATTTTATTTTAGTTAAATCCACATTTAGTGTTTTTATCATTATGACTATGTGAGTATGGTTCACTGTTGAGGTAAATAATAAATTATTATCACTTTTTTTTTTTTTTTTTTTTTTGCGGTATGCGGGCCTCTCACTGTTGTGGCCTCTCCCGTTGCGGAGCACAGGCTCCGGACGCGCAGGCCTAGCGGCCATGGCTCACGGGCTTAGTTGCTCCGCGGCATGTGGGATCTTCCCGGACCAGGGCACGAACCCGTGTCTCCTGCATCGGCAGGCAGATTCTCAACCACTGCGCCACCAGGGAAGCCCTATTATCACATTTTTATCCTGACATAACTCTTTGTTTTTCTGGAGCTATCAATTGCCTCATATATTTTTCTATATGCTAAAGTGTCCTCTAAGTCTTCCCACATTCTCCTATGGCTCTGTAAAACTTCTCTAATGTATTCCACATGTTCAAACCTGTCAGGTATACCAGAAGTTCCCATTTGTTTTCTGTGGTGATCTGCCTCCCAGTCCTCTGTCTTCCTATTCCAATCATTGTTGCTCTGCTACAAAATCCTGGGCCTTCCCTTCCCAGTTACCTGGAGATTGCCTTTGGCTCTGTACTACTGCATCCCCTGTATCTTCCTCATTCTTAGTTTTCTCTCTCACTTTGGTGGAGTACACCCTTTAGTAGCTTCATGAAGAAAGTTTTGTTCTCTCTTCACACTTGATGTCTAGCTTGTCTGGGTAAAGAATTCCAGGATAAACATATTTCACTCACGTTTGAAGTACTTTGGAGTAGGTCCCCATTATCTTCCAGATTCTTGTGTGTGGCTACTGAGAAGTCTGAAGCTGCTCTTTTCTACGTGACCTCTTTTACTGTCTGCAAGTTTTGAGGATCTTTTTTTTCCTCCTAATGTTAAGAATTTCCATGATAAGAATATCTTTTTTTTTTTTTTTTTTCAGTTACTATTGCTGGGGATTCAGTGGACTTAAGATTCATGTCTTTTTTCTGAAAGACATTCTTTCATTACTTCTTTGAGAAATTATTTCTCATCACCTCCTTTTTTCTTTTTCTGGGACTCCTACTAATTAGATTTTGGATCTCCTAGTGTGATAAAATGAATGTGGATTAATTCACCAAATGCTAACTTAGATGAGTTACATTATACATTATTAAATTTGAAAATACTCCTTTTATTAGAGGCATACCAAAACAGATTATCTTATAGTGATAATATGGAAATTGCTAACACCAATAAGTGGTTAAAATTGAAACTGTTGATATGTATATTTTAAGGGTTTTAAATGTATGCATGGGTTATGCACAGTCATTTAACGGGCTATGGAGGCAGACGGAGCTGTGTAAAATTTGGCTCTACCACTTACTACCTGCCTAAATTCTCTGAACCTGTTTCCACATCAGCAAAATGGAGATGGTAATGACACTTGTGGTATTTAATTGTGCTATTTAAATGATAAAATGTACTCAAAGAACTTTTCATAATGCCTGCCGCATAGTATATAGTCAATAAATAGTGTATGTTTTTTCTAATGGAATGGGTTAAGGGGAAGTTGACAATGTTTAAAATACTTGGCCCACTAGAATCTGATTTCATAGAGAGCTGCCATGTGTTTCTATAAACATTCTAATGTTACTTTGTAAGACATGAACACTATACAAAGTGGGCCATTCATCTGACTTTAGAATAGCATGTCTTATATTCTTGTATCCAGAAAAGCCCTTTTTGTTGCCATACTGATGAATAACTCAAGAAGTTCTTTATCAAACTGTGTAGTTTAGTCCCCTAGTTAGATACTCATTAACCTATGAAGGAAAATAGGCAACCAAAAAAAGCAAGAAAGATGGACCCAAACAGAAAAAGGTGGTGAGATCAGAGGAGGAAAAACAGATATAGAGGGAACCAAGACTAAAGGCAGGAAATGAGGAGAGACCCGAAAGAACCCTTGGGTTGGGATAGTGTTTAGTGAAATGGTTCTGTCAGTGTGATAAGTGGCCTTTCCCTGGAATAATCCCAGAAGCAGTCTCATGGGTCAATCTTATTAGAGGTAAAAATAAGAAGGCTGTTGGAGATGGAGGCACAAATCCATCAGAAGAGTTTTGACTGCCAAGGCCGTTCCACGTGCAGCTAAAACCAAGAGAGATATACATAAGATACAGATGGCTGCTACCTCCATGGTATATGGAGCAAAGGTTTTTCTGGGAAAGCATCTTGTTGATAGAAACAAATGTTAGTTTTTTTCATCTGTAGTCCATCCACTTCCTTGACCCTATTGTCTGGTTATCTGGTTAGCCTAGTTTATCATGTTCTCTCTGAGACCAAGATTAAGAGAATGGAGAAACACAAAACATGGAATTACTTCTGGATCCTGATTTAAAGTGGTGTGATGTTGACACTAGCTCACCTGATCATCTGAGAGGCCCTTGTTATGGGCTGAATGTTTGCGTCTGCCCTAAAATCATATATTGAAATCCTAACACCTAATGTGGTAGTATTAGGAGGTGGGGACTTTGGGAGGTAATGAATTAGGTCATGAGGGTGAAGTCCTCATGAATGGGTAAGTGCCTTTAGAAGAAGAGGTATGAGGGCTTCCCTGGTGGTGCACTGGTTAAGAATCTGCCTGCCAATGCAGGGGACACGGGTTCGAGCCCTGGTCCGAGAAGATCTTGCATGCCACGGAGCAACTAAGCCCGTTCCCACAGCTACTGAGCCTACACTCTAGATCCCACGAGCCACAACTACTGAGCTCGCATGCCACAACTACTGAAGTCTGTGTGCCCAGAGCCCGTGCTCTGCAACAAGAGAATCCTCCTCAATGAGGAGTCCATGCACCACAACGAAGAGCAGCCCCCACTCGCCACAACTAGAAGAAAGCCCACGTGCAGCAATGAAGACCCAACACAGCCAAAAATAAATAAATAAAATAAAATTTAAAAAAATTTTAAAAATTCTTCAAAAAGAAGAAGAAGAAGAGGTATGAGAGAGAGATTTCTCTCTGCCATCTGAGGATACAAGGAGAAGATGGCTATCTGTAAACCAGGAAGAGGATCTCACCAAGAGCCTGACTCTGCTGGAACCCTGATCTCATATTTCCAGCCTCCAGAACTGTGAGAAGTAAATGTTTGATTAAGCCACCCAGCCTATGTTGTTCTGCTATAGTCTGAATTGACTGAGAAAGCCCCTAAAGTATGTAGTTTCTAGGGTTTAGTGGCAAAAGTAGTGAACTGGTGATGACTAGAACCGTTTCCTAGTTGTGGTTCTGCTAATTGTCCTTGGGTAAATTTCCTAACTTCTTGAATACTTCACTTCCCATATGTGTAAAATTATTTTATTCATCTAGCTGCTAGTTGGTTCTTAAATCCTTTGGGTCAAGGACCCCTTGAGAATCTGATAAAAGTCACAGTTCATCTCCTCAGATCATATGGGTTACAGTATTAAAGATTAGCAAGAAGTAAACACACACTTGAAGACATCCTCTAAAAATTAGATTGGATTTCTCATGTATTTATCCAAAAACACAAAATATTTGGGAAACAAGTGCTACCCAGAACAGGAGCAGCTGCAGTTGATCCCAGTGTAGGTTCTCTTGGGTCTAGCCTTCTAAAAGGGGGCTGGTGACACTATTTATGCAAAACAGGATCTTACCTGATCCAAGAAGGGGAATGCTTGCTGTCCCACTTCTCTTTTATGCTGAGGGCTTGCTTCACCACTGGTGAACTTACAATAACAGCCTGTGAGCTTCCAGTCGGCACAAATTTTACAAAGAACTTGTCCTTAATTCTTTAGTTATGTGTCATCAGCTTGACCACATCCTTACCTAACTTAGGAGAAATCAGTCAATGCCCTGATTTCCACCTCCAGCTTTCCTGCATTTCAGAAAACACACACACACACACACACACAATTTGGCACATAATTTCAGAGGGTTCACAGATCCTCCACCCCTGCCCCCAGTTTATCCCATGGACTCCAGGTTAAGTCTCTGATCTGGATGATCTTTATGATGTTTCTGACCTCTAAAATATTATCGTTTGGAGCAAGATATTTTACTTGTCACCAATATTCCTTCAGACTGCAGTGGGAGGATTTGGGGGTGGAATGAATGACTTTCATTTTGTAGCTTTCAGACCAGCAATATAACATTTTCTTTTTGATCTGTTTATTTTCCTATTTTAATGGTAAAGTTGACAGAGTTTAGAGCTATCATGCAAAGCTCAAAACAACTTCATTTCTCACTCTTGTTCACATTAAAGATTATTGTGTCCCAAAATAATATTTCTAAAATCCAAGGTAAAAGATTTGGGGGGGTCATTCTGTGCTGACTTCAGCTGAGAGTGAAATTAATGTCTGTACTGTGGTTTATATCTCAACTTAATTTAACCTACTACTGTCTTGAGAGAAGTACGATATCCTACCTTTCGTGTTTCATCTGAAATATCATCTCGGCAAACTCTTATTTAACCAGAAATGGTTTCATGTGCATGGTCACCATCATTATCAGTTCATTTAATACTGTTCAACTAAACATCCAGTGGAGCCCTTACTGACCTGTTTAGCCATTCATTCCGAAAATAATGTATGGGAATGGGTAACATTTACTGAGCACTTACTGTGTGTTGGGCACTACACTAAGCACTTTGCAGATACGTTTAATCCTATTTTGATTTCATCTTTTCAGGGATCTGGAAGTCATCTTCTGCTTTCCCATGGTTTTGGAGCAGCAGGTCATAGCCGTTTGTGAGGAGGCGATGCTTTTCATTTCCCTAAAGCCTTGAGGTTACTGCAGTTGCAGCTACTCTTATGGTTAGTGAGAATGTGGAGCTAAGGATGAGGCCAGCAGCAGCTGTCTGGGTGGGAGGACCCCTGGGCTTCTGAGTGCTACCAGGAGGCAACCACTCTAACCTCCAGTAGAGGATCCTGGAAAACCTTGGAAGTAGAGAAGGATCACAGAGTGCCTACTGAGTAGCACACTTAGTAATGTCTACTTTACTACATTTCATCTTCACTTTACTATGTGAGATGGGTGTTATTACCTCTCTCTGCAGAGACCTGAGAGTCAGACAGGTCCCCTGGCTAATGCACATAGAGCTGGGATTCTAGCTAATCAGGTTACCCTTCAAAGCTAACCCTCCTTCCACTGCCTCACAATGAAAAAGAGAGGAAAGGGGAAAGAAAGGAATAGAAGAGAGGAAATCATGCTTTCCAAAAGCAACATGGATCCCAGAAGTTGAGATTTATGGGTAGAACCTGATCTGCTGCTCAAAATTGCTGACTTAGATGCTGTTGGGTTGACAGGAGGCTGGGTTAACTCCCTGATAGGAAACACTAGATGTCAAGTAGCAAAAGACAGATAAACAAACAATACATGTGCTCACATGACTGACAGGAATGCTCCTATTTCAATCGTTTTAGACCGTGAGCTACACTCTCTCATAATATATCCTATCAACCATTTTGAGCAGCTAATCATATTCTCTTTTCAAAATGTAGTTGAGTTTGTTTGTTTTTTTTTTCACTTACCTTAAGGGTTTAATCACATATATCCAAGGGATGATAAAACTTAACTAAGCTAGTTTCTGAAAATTATTTTGCTCTTTGCAAAGGAATCTTGCCAAGGAGGGAGACTCTTGTTATAATTTAGGGTCTTTAAATCAGAGCGATGAGAAATCATTTTAATTAAGGAAAATCCCTATGTCTTCCCTAACAGCTGGTTTGCTTGCAAGTAAGAAAGCCTAAAAATGAATCAGAGAAAAAGGATTTGCACAATTTCAAAAATAACTTGATATATTTAGAAGTGTGACTCTGTGTGTATGTGTTCTTGTGCAAATGTAGAAAAACAGAGAGCTTGTGTGAGAGTTTTAACCATGTAGTAATTTTCAGGATCTTCAAATATCACATAAAATACACAGCACATTTCTATAGTTCTACATGTAATGCTCAATTATGCCTGGCTGTGAGCTCCATATGGCTATAGCAGTGTATGAAAGTATGGATTTCAAGTTTTTAAATTCAGGAAATAGATCTGCTGTGTGTGCCAACATGATAAAGAGGTTATCTTAGGTGTATGATAGTGTGAGGTTAAATAGTGAGAAATAGTAATTAGGGAAGTACTATTTGTAGAAAGATATATGCACCTTTTTTTCCTCTCTATAATCTGTGGTGTTATTTGGTGGTTTGGCCACAGAACAACAGGTGGTACCTAATGTTAAAAGCTGAAAAGCAGTTACTATGGAAACCAGAAGCAAATTTAGATCTCTGCATCCACTCTTTGCTGCGTATAGAAAAAAAATGTGTTATAATAGAAATGAAAAAAACTGAAGTATGATTCACATCTATGTCTTCTGAGTCTTAAAATATCTACTAAATACTGTGAGATGTTGAGTAAGTTACAACTTCACAGCCTCAGCTTCCTATAAAATCTGTAAGAATGGTGGAATCAGAGACCATTTCTAAGATCTTTATATTTCTGCATTTTTCCAAATTCCCTTTTCTAAGTGTATGTCTAAAATATAGCAAATCTATTTTTTAGAGTATATAAAATTCTACAAATGCATAGATAGTGAAAAATAGAATTTAAACTGCCAAGTCCTTCTTAAGTAGAATTTACAAAACATAGAAAAACAAAAGAAAAAAGTTCAAGTCACTCATAGTACCAAGACTCAGAGAAAACAGCTGCTAATATTATCTTTGTGTCTTCTTTTTATAGAATGATTTCATATACTTGAGATCATTTTGTATGCATGTATACTATAAATATATGCTGTCTTTTTTATTTGATATAAACCAATACATTAAAAATGCTTAATGGGCATTGTTTTAATGACAGCATAATATATGGCTAGATGGACAGACCTTAAGGTATTCAACAGTTTTTGGTTTTTTGGACAATTAAGATGTTTCAAAATTTTTTATTATAAATAATGCTATAATGATTGAATTCGTGCATAAACTGTATCCACATTTCAGATATATGCCCATAAGTAAAATAACTGGGTAAAGAGTACAATATCTAGATTACTATATATTACTTTTGAGATTTTATATACATATATATGTATGTGTATTTATATATTTAGAGAGCAAGAGACTTTTTCAAGTTACAAGTGACAGAAAATCAATTAAAACTGACTTTAAAAGAGGGTTCAAACAATGTTACTAATAATAGTAGTTAACATTTATTGAGCACTTCCTATATATCAGGCACTGTTTAAGTACTTAATAGTACACATTTATTTAACTCTCACGGCATTCGGTAGGCAAGTAACATTATGATTCCTGTTTTCCTACTTTCCTATCTCTTGCCTCTGCTCCCCTACATATGGCTGCATCTCCAGACAAGTTTACTCTCTCCAGCTGCTCCAGATAGATTCGCATCCTCTCAGACCCAAGTCCATAGGATGAATAGAGCCTATTTTCTGGTTGCTCAGGCAAAAATTCCAGAATTGACTCTGGACCCAGACTCCTGGTTTGCCCTTGGCCCCATTCTCATCCTTAATCCTGTCACCAGGGGAATGTGAGGTCCTGATTGGCCACACCTAAGCTAAATCCCGACCCAGCCCTCGAGCTGGGAAGAGAATCACCTACACTGCAATGCATGCCTGAAAGTGGGGATGGAATCACTCCCCAAAGACAAACCAGGTACTGTTGTCAAAAGCAGAGTGAATGGAAAGCAGAGAGTTAATTCCACCACAGCAGCAAATTCTACTACAATGAGGACCCAGAAATTTGGGGTGCGTTTTGAGAAG
The DNA here is from genome assembly GCF_026419965.1 of Kogia breviceps. Taxonomy (NCBI): domain Eukaryota; kingdom Metazoa; phylum Chordata; class Mammalia; order Artiodactyla; family Physeteridae; genus Kogia; species Kogia breviceps. The sequence goes on along the minus strand of NC_081314.1, from coordinate 88,844,206 downwards.
GGAGGAGTGGTGACAAACTTTCCGGAAGAAAAATATCTTTCTGGTTCCAGCTTCTAAGGAGTAGTGATTATTCTTTTTCACATTTACAGTACAGAGTACTGGTTTTAGTCTAAAAGAACTGTTCAGATGCTAGACACACCTAAGATAAATGTACTCATTTACCTTCAAAATTAAAATATATATGTAAAAAAAGAAATTTAAAGAAACCCTAGTAGATTCACTTTTTCCAACTTAATGCCATTATTTTCTTCACCCTCTGTGGTATGGTCAAGAAATTATCTAGATAAATCTCATTTTTCCCAACTATAAGACAAAATATAAGTTTTCTTTGCTGCTTTGCCAGTGCTTGGGGGTATAATAGAGACTGTAGTTATTCTTCAATTAGAATAATCATCCACAACTTGATGGCTGCAGTACCAAATTGCATTTACCAAGTATGTCTGTTTATTAATCTTGCTGTTGTTTATGCTGTGTAATGGAGGTAGTGTAGGATAGGCAAGAAAAGATGTCCGAGCTGTACATGGATTGCCATGGAAACATCAGCTGGCCAATCAATGGAGAGTACTCAGAACATATGCCTCTTGTACTAGACAGTCTTGATAAACTGATGTTCTGATATTGAATCCTTTTGGCTCTCATGCCATTTGCAGTGGTAGTTTTTTTTGACATCTAAATCTATGACACACACCTGTTATAAGAAAATTCAGATGTATACATTTTTGGTCTTAAAAAAATTTAAGCTCTATGTACATGTACCCACATAGGCAGTTATTTCTCCCTCTAAAATGTTCCCCAAATTTCTCATACATTCTCCTTTCCCAGTCATTTAACCCAACATTTCCTCACACCATCTGCTTGTCTCTACCCTTCCCACCTTTACATCCCCAAACACCTTAGTCTAGTTGGCATAGAGCAATTTCCACAATATCAAGAAATATGTAAACATGAGACTGTTTAAAACTCTTTTCAATTTTAGATGTAATAAGAAGACCAAGTGAAAAATATACTCAGAAGTACTACCAAAGAGTCAACCACCAAAACCATGAAAATGCCAATTTCATATTTCTCTACTGAATTCAGAAAATAAAAAATAGATGTTTTTCAGGAAAGCTTGAGAAAAATGAATGAAGGAAAAGTTAGAGTCTTTGGGGGCATAGTCTAATTTATAAAAATGAGTAAATGATATTTTGCAATAATCTGCCAGTTCTGAGACTAGTCCCACTGATTAGAAAAAGTGTTTGTAAATTTCTCTCATGTGGTGAGCCCTTCATGTGCAGAAATATTCAGGCTTTCTGGGTCTTAAATGAATTGCTCATGGAGTGACATGTTCTCAACAATAGCTTCCGTGAGCAAGAAGAAGAATGTGCCATGATGATAAAGACAAAATCAGGCCCTCTGGTCTTTGCTATTGTTGTTGCATAAAAGACTTAAAGGACTGACTTCCACTGAGCAGATTGAACAATAAACAATGGCTGCTGACATTTAAACCTATCTCCAGATCACACAGTCAATCTGTGGTGAGGATTGAGCACAAGGCTTAAGACCAGTTAATGTCCAACTCATTCACTGGTAGAACAATGGCTGATTTGACAATATAGTACTAATGCTCTTATTGTTTGGGCTCACTAAAGAACTAAACATCATGAAAAACAATTCTTTTTGTATATAAACCAAGGCTTTAAAAATGTCCAGGGCTTCCCTGGTGGAGCAGTGGTTGAGAATCTGCCTGCCAATGCAGGGGACACAGGTTCGAGCCCTGAGTTGGGAAGATCCCACATGCTGTGGAGCAACTAGGCCCGTGAGCCACATCTACTGAGCCTGCGCGTCTGGAGCCTGTGCTCCGCAACAAGAGAGGCCGCGACAGTGAGAGGCCCGTGGACCGCGATGAAGAGTGGCCCCCGCTCTTCATCTAGTTGCTCGCCGCAACTAGAGAAAGCCCTTGCACAGAAACGAGGACCCAACACAGCCATAAATAAATAAATAAATAAAAATGTAAAATGTCCAATACTCACCTCCTTGACTTTGTGCAGGAGTTGTTCTAGCAGCTTGGGATCCATCAATGAATAAAGAAAGATTTCTTGTCCTCATGGAGTGTACATTCTAACAGAGGAGGCAAACAGTAAGAACGAACATATTAAGCATATTAATTATATAATATGTTAGAAAGTGAAAGTTTCTGTGAAGGTGATTGGTAGCCTCTTAATTACGAAAACCTTATCTTTCTTGATTTCCTCAGACATTTGTTATGTTGAACCCATTCTTATTCTTTCATTCCATAGATGGACATATGTTTTTGGAATGCCTAAGCATTCTGCTAGGGATCCAACAGAGCATGTGGCATGTTTTACCTCTCCCTTTCTCTGGCAGTTCTCTCACTTTTCTTAAGCCACATCCTCTATTTCTTCAGCAGGCTCTTTCTCTTCTGTCTGCTCCATAAATATTAGGGTTCTAACTTCTACAAGGTTTTATCCACTGTTCTCTCCTTGAGCCAAATGCTTTTTTTTTTTTTTTTTTTTGTAAACTCACTGACTCTGAACCTTCAGCAATATGTGAATGACTCTACACCTTGTCTCAGTAATTCATTCATTTATTCATTTAATAAATATCTATTGAACATTTACTATTTTCCAACCACTATACTATGAGTTGGGAATTCAAGAATACATAAGAAGGACATGGTCTCCACCCTCATAGACACTACAGTCTATGGAGAAGACCGACAAAAAGCAAGTGAAGAAACAAATGAATAAAAATAACTGTAGCATAATGACAATTTTCGTGAAAGAAACAAGCAAGGAGAAGAGAATAAGAATATGGGAGACCTACCATGAGATAGGATAGTCAGGGTGAGCTCTGAGGAAGTGACATTTGGAAGAAACAGAATGAAAAGGATCAAGACTTCTGAGAGTCTTCAGAGGAAGACCATTCCAGGCAAAGGGAAGAACATGAGCTAAGGTGGGAAAATCTTGCTGACCTTTGTCTCTGGATGAAAATGAACACAGGAGAGAGTGGTGTGAGATTAGTTTGGAGAGAAACACAATGCTAGAAGATGCAAGATCTTGAAGTTCTAAAAATGAATTTGGATTTTATTCTAGATAGAGTTGGAAAATACTGAATTATTTTAAGCAAAAGATTAATATAATCTGACTCATTTTTTAACCATTACTCTTGCTACGAAGAAGAAAGTGAAATTACTGGTGTAGAGGCAAGAAGAAAGCTCTCACTGAAAAGACCACAATGAAAAGTCTCCCACCTGGTAGTCATTGCCTGAAACTCCTTTAATGGGAAACACAGCTTTTCCCCACAAATAGTATTAAAATCATTGCAAAAAATTAAAACACCCAAGGAAGGAGGAAAAATAACCTACTAAATTCCTGGCAACATGTTAGGTACACTCATATTTTCCATGTTTGTTTTAACATAAAATGCAATGTGAATACACTTGACCCTTGAATAACCAGGGGTTAGGGGTGCCAACTCTCCACACAGTCAAAAATCTGAGTATAATTTTTAATCAACCCTCTACATCCACTGTTCCTCCATATCCATGGTTCCACATTCCTGGATTCAACCTACTGCAGATTGTGTAGTACTGTAGTGTTTGTTATTTTTAAAAATCTGCAGGTAAGTGGACCTGTGCAGTTCAAACCTGTGTTGTTAAAGGGTCAACTGTATTTTATTCTAAAATTTATGTAAAATAAAGTCAGATTCAAAAAGAAGTTGAGCACATAGGTATTTCTTGCCCTGAAGGACTGAACATATTTGTGTTTTTAATGACTGCTGTGTATAGTGCCTGATATATAATTGATTGATTACTGTTCAGTTGACGGAAAGTGAATTTTCTTATTGAGTCCCATTTCCACTGTTTTCTATTTTTTAATGAAAGATTTGCTCTAGAGGTTTATCAGTATGACTAGTGAAATAGTGACACAGACTTGGCCACTTGGAATCCAATTATCCTAAAGCCAGTCTAGTTATTAAAGGAAGATATTAGAAATGGTTGACTATTTGGATACTTTTTAAGCAGTTAAAACATCTGGATAACCATAGATATTCCTCCATTTAATTAGAAGTTTTAGTGTTGTGCTAGATTAATAACCTCGGAGTCTTCTTGAAAAATATATCTGGGGTTGAGATTTTCCTTAACTGTATGCTATTCACAAAGAAAAACACTAGACTTCATTCATTCATTCATTCAGTTAGTCATTAAATAAATACTAACAGAGACCTAGAATGTTAGCCCTGGGCAATGAGATTTTGCAATAGTGAACAAGCAACAAAATTTAAGCTCTCATGGAACTTAGTTTCTAGTGGGGAGATAGTAAAACAAATAATAATAAATAGCAAGAGATTATGATAAGTACTAGGGAAAAAATGAAATAAAGCAGGAGAAAATGATGGGGAAGTCACAGGTTGCAATCTGAGAGGATTCAGGAGTCAGGGAAGACCTAAGAAGGTGGCATGGGAGATAAAAACAAAAGGAGGTCAAGAAGTAAACCATGCTGATATCTAGAGGGAAGACTATTCCAGGCAGAGGAAACAATAGCGCAAATGTACTGAGGTGGAATGTGACTGGAATATTCAAGCATTAGTCCCGTGAAACAATGGGAAGAGAGTAAGAGAAGATCAAAGGGGCACCGAGGCACCGAAGGACTTTGTAACCATTCTAAACACTTTCTTTTATTTGGAGTAATATCAGAAGCAGTTGGAGGATTATGAGTAGAGTGATATAATCTGACATATTTTCAAATGATTACTTGGCCGTTGTGCTGAGAATAGACCATAGTTGGTACAGGGCTGAAGCAGGGAGGTCAGAGTTAAGAGATTATTGCAGTAATCCAAGTGAAAATCAATGGAGTAAAGACCAGAGTGGGAAGTGTTGAGAAATGGTCAGATTCTGAATATATTCCAAAGGTAGAGCCAAGAGGGTTTGCTGAAGGATTAGTTGTGGAGTGAAAAGGAGTCACTATGACTCCAAGGATTTGAGTCTGAGCAGATAGAAGAATGGTGTTGTCATTTATTCAGGTGGAGAATTCTATGGGCACTTAAGCATGGGGAAAATAACTAGAATTTTAGTTTTGGAAATGATAATTTTGAAATGCCTACTAGACATCCTAGTGGAGAGGTTGAGTAGGCTAACAGATACACAAGTCTGGGATGCTGAGGAAAGGTCCAGGCTGGAGATAGAACTTCAGGAATCATCAGTATATATATGGTATTTAAAGCCAGCAGACTCAGTGGAATTACCAACAGGAGAGTGAGTATAGATGGAAAAATGAAGACGTCCAAGACCTGAACCTGGAGGCTCTCAAAATTTAAGAGTTTGGTGATGTGAGATGAAACCAGCAAAGGAAGTAGAGAATGTGTGGCTAGTAAGATTGGAAGGAAACCAGGAAAATATGGAGCTCTGAAAACCAAATGAGAAAAGTATTTCAAAGAGGTCAATAACATGGAAGTCACCAACAACCTTGATGAAAGTGGCTTCAGTGCAAAAGTGGAGAAAAACCTACCTAGAATGAATATGAAGAGAAGGTAGCCAGAGAGGAAAGTGAGGCCAAGAGACATGTTTTTGTTTTTTTGTTTTTAAGATGGGAGGAATAACGTCAGTTTTATAATCTGGTAGGAGTAATCTAATAGCAAGAGAAAATTTTATCCTCCAATAGAGCGAGAGAAAAAAATGCCATAGCTAACGTACCAAATGGAAGGTTAATCTTGGTAACATGAACCACAGTAACAAAAACAACAAACAAAAGCAAAGTATACAGTCTGTATGGGTGCAGGTTTTAGTAGTTGGTTCAACATGGTAGTAGAATCTTGTGGAAGTTCTCATTACTTCTATTTTTTCAGTGAACTGGAAAGCAGCTCACAAGATGAGATTGAGGTTGGGGAAGAAGGTGGTAGAGATTTCAGGAAGAGAAAAGGTATGAAATAACCATCTTGGAGAGTGAGAGAGTGAACAGAGCATGGAAATAGGGGTAGCTTTACAGACTTAACTTGAGGACAGTGATCAAGCATTTTATGTGTCTTTCTCCAGTCATATTCAGCCACAGGAGTGCAGATAAGGAGGCGATGGAGAGTCAGAATGAATTGGCAATGCAATTTTGTTAAGTTGCTTTTATGACAAAGGAAGAGAGCAAATGGGTTGAGGATACAAACAAATGTATGCATTCTAATAATGAACTATAGAATTTAAGCTGTGTAAGGAGGGAAGTACAGATTCGAGAGGCATGAGAGAGAGTGAAAAAAAAAGTGGCATGATCTAGTGATGGCCAAAGCTTGCTATAGTTAGGTCCTAGAGGCAGTGGGCTGCAAAGATAAAAGTGATAGTGACAGGGGTCTGAGAGTGAAATGAAAGGGGGTCAATCAGGGAACCAGGATGAGGGAATTAGAAGGATTGACTTGGTGGATATTAAGAATTATGTCAAGAATTATGACAGGAATCATGTGGAGGATAATGACAGTATTCCAAGAACTAAACTCTCAAAAAAACTTGTTTTGGAGGTTAAAGTGGGTGGGAGAGAATGAAAGCTGCCATTCTGCTTTTGTTTCTCCTGTAAGTCTAAATCCGCCTTGAAATGTTAGAAGCACACTAAGCAGGCTTTATTTCTTCCCTTAACCAGGTCCTTTCTTTTCCCTACCCTGCTTCTCCAGGGGCAAGATGTCCCTCTCTCTGACCCTTAGCTTCCCTACCTCTTGGGTTTTGTGTGCTTGTTTTTTAACCTTCTTTTCTGGTACCACCTCTCCTAACTTTCCAACACTCTCTTTGTCTCTTCTCTATACTTCTTCTGCCCATATCTCAAGAGTTACTAATGGGAGAGTGAATTTTAGGAAGATTAGACCAGAAAGAAGATTAGGGCCAGAGTTAAGGAATATGACAAGAAAATGGGGTTGACCTATCTAATTTGTATCATCTCCTAAAATCTATTCGACTCAACTATCCACTAAGCTCTTTCAGGCATGGTCATGGTGTATTTACATCTTGGACATGGTGTGAAGTTGCATGCATGAAGCTCAATATCAAAGTATTACCTGAATAGATACAAAATGAATAGATACAAAATGCTCTATAAAGAGTGCAAATGGGAAGAGTAAATTTGATTACACATTCTGAAAATGTACCCAGGGCTTCTAAGATGGATACCTTCCTACAGAATGGCAGCAACAATGATGATTAGTATGGTGTCTACTGCAGTAACAACAAATGAAAAATCAGTTCCCTTCATGACTGAATTGATCCTTTAGACTTTTGCCTACAGCACAACACTGCTTAATAATCAACAAAACCTATTATTATCTACCTTACCCATGGTTTGCATAGCACAGAGCTTGCCAATTAGCATTTTTAAATGTTTAAGGTATGGACAGTGACCCTAACTGCAAAAGTTTACTTTATAAGAAGACATAAGAGGTGATCCAATGACAGCTTATAAATATACTTCTCTAAATGCCAGGTATGGTGGGTTATAGAACTTTGCATGTGAAATAAAATATAGAAAAAGCAAGAAATATTTTTAAAATGTTATCTACCCTATAGCATGATTATAGCTGAAGTTTACTTTCCACTTCTCCTTGATCCCAAGACTTTAACTCAATTTAGTTAATTGGCATTCTTTGCTATTAGCATTACGACAAATTCGAGAATGAATAATGAGCTGATCTCTCACACAGCACTGAAAGTTTTTTTTTTAATCCTTTTCAAATAGCCAGATATCTTCATTCCCATTGGAAATCTTCCCGAAAAATGCCTCCTGACATTAACATTATTGCTTCTTTGTCATACACGAAAACTTGTGACAACACTATTAGTTTGATCTTTAAATGGCAGAGTCTCTCATCAGACTGAATACTGAAGCAGAATTAGGTCTGATCAATAGTTATTTAGTAGATCTGTTGATCAGATATTGGTGGTGTTGTTTTAGTAGATGTGTAATACTCATGTTGGTAAATACACATTTAGTTCCCCAGGACCTCTTTCCTAAGAGGCTGGAAAGCACGGGTCTTTAAACACATTTTGGGAAAGCCATGCTGATGTTCAGTGGTAAGTTTCAATTCAAGTGCGGAAGTCCTGCTTTTTTTTTTTTTTTTTTTTTAATGAGCTTGTCTATGCCCTTGCTCTGAAAATGTGATATGTAGACTGCCTGGGTATCATCTGGGATCCAGTTAAAGACACCCCACCCACACTAAATGAAACAGGCCCAACCCCAGATCTACTGAAACAGAACGTGCGTTTGAACAGGGTCTCCGGGGATTCATAGGCACATTAGAAATTGAGAAGCTTTGATCTATGTGATTTCTTTAGTAGATGTAGAATAACAGAAGAGCAATATAGGGAAATCATACAATGAACATTCATAACATTCTTTCATTTATTCAACATGTAATTTTTGAGTATCTTATATAGGCCATTCCCTGTGCTAGGAGCTAAGGACACAGCTATGAATAATTCAGACTATACCACTGTATATATGTTTCCAGGTACATAGATACTTTGCTATGGGCCCAGCACTGTACCAGCTAATATAGGACTGCCAGAGAAGTGTAATTCATTTTGCCCAATATCTATAAGCAACTAGTACACGAGTAAGTGCTGTAGAAACTACAATGGTTTACAAAGGTGTAGGTGCTACCCTCAAGGAGTTTACATATAGTGGCAAGAAGGTTCCCAGCTCTTATAACCCAATTAAGCCAATAAGATGTCCGTACACAAAATAGTTTGGGAATAATACAAATAATAAATTGTATTATGTGAATTACAAATGGTATTGCAATTAGAAGAGGGAAAATGTTCTTCAAGTACTATTTAGATTAGGTTTCAGGATGAAACCTGGGATGGCTATTGAAAAATGCAAGGCAGGACTTCCCTGATGATGCAGTGGTTAAGAATCCGCCTGCCAATGCAGGGGACACGGGTTCAAGCCCTGGTCCAGGAAGATCCCACATGCCGCGGAGCAGCTAAGCCCGTGTGCCACAACTACTGAGCCTGCACTCTAGAGCCCACGCGCCTAGAGCCCGTGCTCCACAACAAGAAAATCCACCGCAATGAAAAGCCTGAGCACCGCAACGAGTAGTCCCTGCTCGCAGCAACTAGAGAAAACCCGCGTGCAGCAACGAAGACCCAATGCAGTCAAAAATATATTAATTAATTTTTTAAAAATGCAAGGCATATTCATGGTAGTCTTTAGGAAGGAAGCATTTTCAAGTGGATAGTTTAAAAAATGAAGGAAGAAAAATAAAGATTTGGAAATTTGGAAGCCGTTGAGTTTCTTTATAAGAAAATATGCAGTTAGGTACATTAGAAAATAAACTGGAAGAGAGACCTGTGTCCAAATGATAGTTTAAAAGAACAACCCAATGGAATGTAAAAGGGCCAATAGCCCATTCCTTTATAGGGGCTTTGAAGATGTCTGATCCACATCTCCAGGTGTAGTAAGGGCCAGTCTATTAGAAAGAGAGAGGTTTAGAGGTCTGAAGACCTGGGGTTTCGCTTCTCAATACCTTGCCCAAGTTATCATGTGATAATGAACATCACAGTCTTCACTTCCTTTTCTGGTAAGAGAACAAATTATTTCACTTCTACCACTGTCTCAGCAAGCATATGATTATCCCCAGGCCACATCCTTCACCCCTCCATGCCATCCCAAGAGAATTTCATACATCCAGCATGACTGCCTCTCATGGAGCTTGGAAATCGAGATGACATGTCTCTCTGGCATGGTTACTTATAAAACCTCACAAAGTACCTACAACAACCATGAGTCCTGAATTTTCCAGGATAATTCTGCTTTCAAATATTCTGTCACAAAATCTAAGTACATTTTTTGCTCAATGTAATCAAGTGGGGAATAATTGACCTTTGAAACCAGATGGATGTGTTCAAATCATCAGACAATTTACTAATCCTCTCTGAAACTTAACTTCTAGGTTGGAAAAATGAAGATAATATTTACTTTATAGAATTATTGTAAAGATTATGGATAATGTATGTAAAGCCTAGCACAGTACTACACAAGGAGTAAGCCCAAATAGAAGGTAGATTATGTAGCTATATATAGTTACATAAAATATATGGTTCATATATATGTATATTTTTCCTCTTAACCACTTTATCTATGCTATAATTTTCCATTCCGTTGTGCTCAGTGCCCACTCACTTTCAATGAGGCCTCTATTCACGTTTCCACCCCCTTTTCTTTACCCCTTTTCATTCTGTACAATCAGATCTGATATGGAAAGGTCACACATGCCATGAATGAAAGTAAAGAAGCCTATGTAGCAGTATCTTTCCTCCTCTCCCTACTCATTGCCATCTGTGCCCCCAAGAAAGAAATTACAGTCTAAGCATAACTAAATTAGCTTGATTTTTCTTTCTCTACTTCTCTTTTTTATGGGGCATGAGAATGAAATTATGTTTATAGTAGGTGCTCTATAAATTAAATAGGTGAATGACCAAAAATTAACACCATCTTCATTTACTAATTCATAGAGCACAGTTGGTCTCCGACTGTGTGTCAGTCACTGTAAAATGCATGAAGTGGCCAAAACAAAAAGTTATGCACCTTTGAAAGCTCACATTCCAGTGGGAGAGTCAGATAAATACAATACAATGTGATAAGATTTAAAAGGGAAATATATAATTAAGCTAGTTGTAGCTGCTGTAACAAGAATAAGGGCATAATTGTTCAAATACGGTAAACATTTCTCATTCATATAAAGTCTGAAATGGGTGACTGATCAGAGGGTGAATTCTCCTTGAATGCTGAATAAAATCTCATATTTTCTACATTTTCTAATGTAGGCATGTGTATAGAATCTCTAACATGCTCTGACACAAATACACTTATAAATGTATTTAAAATCTGACATATTTGGACTGGAAGTTATGCCAGCTCTACTAGGTTAGGACTTATGACTTCATTTGCCTTGGAAGTGTGTTATATGTTTAACTATTTCACCACTATTCATTTTTTCTTCTAGACTCTCTCTCTTCTTCTCTCTTTTCTTCCCTTCCCTCCTCTTCCTTGCAGGAAAGCACTCTTGCTATTTTGACATCTAGAATATATTCCTTGGTAAACAGAATGGCTGAAAAACTGAGATCTAAGCAGACAGTATAACCTGGAGTAAGAAGAGATGGCTTAGAATTTATAATCAGAAGCCTATTTCAGCTTCCTTCATAGGACTGTTGAAATTCTTTTCAGGGGTGTCTTGACTGCCTTGAAATTGAATGTCATTAAGGATTTTTTTGCCCTCTCTTGTTTCCTTGGCAACAGGTTGGTGATGCAGAAGCTGAAATCCACTGTCTCCCTGGAGATACTGGTGTGGGCAATTTGCAAGCCACTGGTAATGTCTGTGATGGACACTGAACTTGACCAAATCTGTTCATTCCAGTCCTGCTATATACACATAAAGAGATCAACCTAATAGAAGAATGGTTTTACAGTATAATTTTTGGCATGACTATCAGTGAGGAAAATATTCATCCTGCTTTTTAAAATAGCTTACCTTTGCACATAAAACTTAATACTGAGCTCTTGAAATGTAGAAGTTTCAGATAACTGTATACATCAATTCAGTGTCAGAGTAATATATTACAAAAAATTGTTCTGTGTCAATATAAAGTCTGAGAGAAAGGGGCAAAGGATCGGGGTCAGGTTCCTCTCCTTGGGATTTATGTCAGGCATATGGTCCTCCTTGGGCAGCCACATCCAACAGGCACTCTCCATCCCTTGTCTGAAACAAATTATGCCTGTGATTTTCAGAGCAAGTGTGGACAGACTGTAAATGGATATCATCTGTCGGTGTTCTCCTCTAGAAGACAAGGGAAAGGGAGCAAGTAGAGGAGAAAGGTCAGCTGGGATGGGAGCACAGCTTAAGATGGCCAGAGGAACAGACAGAAATGGCTATTGAAGTGGCAGATGGATAAGGATGTAGGGATATATGTGGACCTACAACCAAAGACAGAATGGCCTAGATGCTGAAGGAGAATGAATGAAGGTTTTATGTAAACATGATAAACGGAGGAAGACCCAGTAAAAATCCATACGATTAGTGCAACATGTGAGCAGAGAAGATGGATTTAGACAAAAGAAAAATGACAATTGAATTCAATTAAAAAGAAAAGTTTAGAATGGAATTGGTTTACTCTTCAAATAACTGAATCCTACCAACTGCTGAATTTATGTTGGGAATAGATCCAGAGAAAAAGAAAACTAGGGCTTCCCTGGTGGCGCAGTGGTTGAGAATCCGCCTGCCGATGCAGGGGACACAGGTTCGTGCCACGGTCCGGGAAGATCCCATGTGCCGCGGAGCGGCTGGGCCCGTGAGCCATGGCCGCTGAGCCTGCGCGTCCGGAGCCTGTGCTCCGCAACGGGAGAGGCCACAACAGTGAGAGGTCCGTGTACCACAAAAACCAAAAAAAGAAAACCAGAAAGAGAAGGTGTTTAACCTGAAGATTAATGCAGAGGAAAAGAATGCTGAGAATATATAGTGAGTGTGGGGACTGGATGCTCACTGAGAGACAGGTAGGTGAGATGATGTAAAGGAGAAATAGGAAAAGGAAAAGACGAAGTCAGGTGGACAAGAATATTGGTCATGAACTGTCAAAGGAAAGAAAATACCTAATATGGGCAACCAAACTGAAGAAAAATATACACTAAACATATAACAAACATATTTAGTAAACACGTACTAACTAGGTAAGAGTTACTATGAAGCATGCTAAGAAGTATTATAAAAATTATAGACTTGTCATTGCCTACATGAATATTCTAGGCTTGTGAATATTCTAGGTGATGAGTTCCTTTCGAAGTCTAGAAAACTGTGCAGGTAACTTGCTTTTTGTCCTCCCAGTGCTGGTGGTCCATTCAGAGGGTAAGGAATAAATGTCTTGGGAAAAGCCATGTCGTACAGTAGTGTTTTTAAAGAACATGCTCACTGGCCTGACCTTTTGGTCCCTCCAGTACAGCCAAATGAATCAACATCGTAGTTTTCCTTCATGCTAAGGCAGAGCACATAGTGTAGGAAAATGAGGTATAAAAAGAAAGAGCAATCAGAGAATTCTCTTAACTGATGTGCTTAGTGGTTAATTGCACTGGCTTTAGAGTCAGGTAGCCTGTGCTACGTTGGAATCACTAATCCAGCTTTTAACAGCTGGATGACGTTGAAGGAGGTAATTCATTTTTCCAGACATCAGCATTTCTATCTCTAAAATGTTGATCATAAAAATAATACCTACCTAAAAAGGCTATCCTGGATTAAATCAGAAAATGCATGTAAAGTTTTTCACACAGTTTTTGACACATGAAGAAAGCTTAGCTATTATTTTTTAGGACGGTCAACATACTTGACTAATCTAACTGTGAAACCCAAATTCACTCTTAAGTTTAACATCTGGATGGGGCAGCTATGTGGAAGTAAATATCTCATTTCCAATTCTTTATCTGATAGTACCTCTGATTCTACCTTTATATGCACAACTGGGCTTGCTAATGCCTTCAAAATCAGTCAATTTATTAATATTAAAATATTAGATAATGATAGACAAATTATTTTTCTTCTATCTTCCTTTGGATATTTCCCTTCTAAAAACAGTATTTGAATTTACTTAATTCAGTGAATTTAAGTTATGCTAGATTTAGAGAAGCTCTATCTTTTAAATCAAAAGATGATACATTATACAAATTCACTGATAATTTTCAAATCATTTTAAAATGCTGCCTCTGATATTCTTTCTCTTTTTTTCCTCTCTCTCCCTCTCTCTCTTTTTCTCTCTGTAATCTATATGGATATTTTTGAAATGAAAAAGGAATGGAATTAAATTCATCTTGGCCAATTATCTTTTAATGTAGAGCAGAGGTCAACTACTTGATAAAATGGGGTAAAATGTTCTAGGTCATGCTGGTGCCATCAGCAGCAGTAGAACATGAAGATAAAACAGGATGTTTGAACCAGGAGAGCAAAGCAGAGCCCATGGTAAAGTGAACAGACCAAAAAGTGGTGATGATTCTACAAGAGGATAGAAATGGACACAACCAACTGTTGGGTGATGAGGGGGACTGGCCTCTCCCTAATGGAAAGGAAGGAGCATAAGGATAGCTTGAGTGTCAAGTGGATCAAAACCAGAAATCCAGGCAGACAAGCAAGGCTAAGGAACCCACAAGAGGAGCATGCTCAGACGTGGGTCAGGAAGCCTAGTAGACAAGGAGGAACATCAAGAATATGCCCCAAAACCAGGAAACGATTTGTGTCTTGGTTCTGCTGTGGGTTCTGTTTGACCAATGAATTTCTTAGAGATTTTAGTTGGGAAAGAAATCCATCATGTGGGCAGTCTAGAACTGGTAAGTTCCAGGAGAGATGTCAGTGACCTGACTGGAAAGAAGGAAAGAAGAGGTCACAGCTCAAGACGGCACCAGCCCAAAACTTGTTTGATGAGTTAAATTCAGATAAATCACCAAGATCAGATGGCATCCACCCAATAACTTCTAAGAAATTTGAAGCTGCAGCTTTGGAATGCATGTCTAAAATGGACAGGTTGTCTTTAGACATCATTGCTGTGAAGGGAATTTTTGTTCTTTTTTTCTCCAAGATTCTCTCTACTTCTGGGTAAAAATACCTCAAAAGGTCCACTATATTTTCAAACCTGTATTTTTCTATCCAAGGGAAAGTCTCTGGGGGGAGAGGTTCTTGGTAACCAGAATTGCAGGGAGGCAATATGTGCCATGTTCAGGTGGCTCTGAGGAGATCACCCTGACTTAAGCTGCTGGGGCACCCTGGGCCACAGCTAACAGGGACTGAGGAAAGCAGGGGTAAGGAGAGATTATAGGAGTGAATCAGGCACTGTGAGTACATGTTATAAAGCCTGGGAAACACATGACTACATAGTTAACCTTCCTCGGGGTTTACTTATTAATTCATAGACTTTATTTCCTTACATTGACTTTACAGCTCAGATGGCTGGGTAAGCATGTCCTGTGTGGAAGGGAATCCATGATGGAAGTTGAAGGGAAGTAAAGGGTAGGACATGGTCCCAAAGGCAACCCCCTGAGCCCTCAATTAATGGGAAATCATAGAGCAAAAAAGCTGGAAAGTGTTTGGTTTGGGGGATGCCTGGAACAGTTTAATCACCTGTGAAATTTTTTATATTTTTATATATGTCAACTCTTTATTTAATCCTTTGAGTGGAGTTTAGTCCTTTGGGGCACTACATTTGACTTTAAATCTATTCAGCAAAATTTGTGTGTTTTGGCATCTTTGTATTATGTTCAAGCTGAAAAATCAAGCCATATATATATATTTCTAAATCTCAATAGAAGTAGAGTTGAGGGAGTTTGCTGTCTTAGAAGAGGAAAGGAATTGCTCCTTTAAGGTGAACTGGTCCCTTGTTCTACAAAACCCACCAAAATAACTCTGCAGTTACAGAAATACAAAACAAGAATCTATGCATTTTTCTTAAAAAAAAAACTGCAATGGAAGAAAAACTTCTCTGTGAGAAACCAAGGGTTCAGTTTGGTGATGTGAATTATGATGTAGTTCTGGCCATAAAAATATTGCTTCAAATGAGGTTGCTTTAGGGCCAGGCTGGGATGGGAGTAAGGAGGATATTTATCTTTTCTATAGGGATTTAGACTACATTGTGCCTGTAAATTCTTGCTTATAGTGCTGGTAAATGTGTGTGTATGTAAATGTGTGTGTGTGTGTGTGTGTGTGTGTGTGTTCTTGGATCCTTCAGTCATTGAGCTGAGTCCTAGAAGCCTAAGAAGAACTACCGTTTGGATTTTCCCTTCCCACAGTAAAATCATTTCAAGAAGATAACTAATTATAGCAAATCAGTGGAAATTCTATCTAGACTATGCTCTTGATGACCTATATTTTGAATAATTTAAACTGATAAACAGAGTTACCAGTAACTCCACTACTAGATATATATTGAAGAAACATTAAAGCATATGGACACCTGAAATCCTGTATGTGCAGTTTCATAGCTGCATAATTCATAATAGCCCCAAAGTGGAAACAATCAAGATGTTCATCAACTAATGAATGAATAAACAAAATGTGGTCTAGCCATCCAGTGGAATCTAATTTGGCAATAAAAAAGAATGAAGTTCTGATACATGATACAACACGGATGAACCTTGAAAATATTATACAAGTGAAATAAGCCAGTCACATAAGACCACATATTGTATGTTTTCATTTATGTGAAATGTCAAAAATGAGCAAATCTCTAGAGACAGAGTAGAGATAGTGGTTGCCAGGGAGTATGTGGGATGGGAGGGTTACTGTAATCTCACACATACTTGCAGGCTTAAGAAGCCCAATATTTATCACATCTGAGATGGTTAGACTTACAAAACAAAACAGTTTAAGACAGAGGCTTCCAAAATTAGTTCCCCATCATTTTCCATAAGAAGGAAACGTCTTAGATCTCTCATGATTATATCTCCCTCCAACATTCTGTATGACTGTTTACTTGTCATTCTCAAACACGAGTTTATGGGCTTCTTGAGGAAAAAACTGTTGGATTTTTAGATTTTGAAACTTGGGAAGAAAATCCATTTAATAATCCAAATGGCTTCATAAGATGTAATGTTACATTCCTATACTTTATGCACTGATGGTGTGTCTGAGATGGAAGAAGCTTTAAGCATCACATAGTTTTATTTTTCAGATGATGAGTCTGAGGCCAGAAAGTTGTAAAACTTGTCTTAGATCACAGAGACCAGTGCGAACCTGGATGAGAACCCATGTTTCTCAACCTCTAGCTCAGGACTCCTCCACCATATTACAGGGCCTTTCCATGGCTGTTGAACAAATACATCTCACCCTGGCTGAAGAATCATTTTTAAGGGCCTACTTTTTAAATTCTTTCTTTTTTTTTTTGAAATATCAGTTTATTGGAGTGAGAATGATATTTGGTCTAAAATTAATCTTTGCTGGCCCAGCTGCTTTACCCAAAACTGTACTTCCTTTGGTCTTTTCCTGGAAATTGACATTTTCTCTCCCTTCCCTCCCAATGCCCACCCCTCCCCCCCCCCCAGAAAAAAGTAAAGCAATTGATGGAAAACTTCTACACATACTTCAGCACTTCTAAGCCCTGAAGAAAAAAAAAATAGAAGTAGATTTATAATGGCAAGATGGTGGTGTTAGCCAGAGCTTTCTATAGCCCTGTGGTAAAGGAGAACTTACGTTGTGCAAAGTTTCAAATCCAAAGTGACAGGAAAGTTAATTTCCCCACTTTTCATGCCACTCCTCCAACCTACCATAGCAAATATAGAAATTTCATTTTAAAAGTCTGATTTTTACCTTCTGCATCACTATGATTGCCACTTTCCAGACCCTTCTTAAGAAGACTCTTGACAGGAACTACCCTGACATCAGGCTGGGCAAAAAAAGGACCCCTCCTGGTCCCATAGTGGCTAGAAGGGCTCTCAGGTGATTCAGAGAGGGGAACCTAGTGTACCATTCTTGACACTGACTCATTTAAGCATGTACTCCTTTGAAAGCTGACATCTGCTCTAAGGATGTGTTACATAGTGAGCCAGGATACTGAACTAAGATCTGATTAGCTCCTATTCATAGTCTAGAGGCAGGAAGTGTACCTTGTATTTCTTAGTATTCCCTGCACCTATCTCCCAGTGCCCTGCATAGACAAGGGTGCACAATGTAGCTGTGTTTGTGTGTTATGTATGTGTGTTTAATTTATTGAGATATAATTCACATAGCATATGCACCATACAGTTTTGCTGAATAAATGAGTGTATTTAAAAGCTAGTGGTATTCTTACAGGCAAGAACATTTATTGAGCCCTCCACAAATCCTTATCCATTTGCTTGCTGATATGCTTAATGAGGAGTTTTATTTCTTTTCCTGAAGCTCTGATACCTATGAAAATACAAATGGGGGACTTCCCTGGCAGTCCAGTGGTTAAGAATCCATGCTTCCACTGCAGGGGGCACGGGTTCAAACCCTGGTTGGGGAAGATCCCCATAAGATCCTGCATGCCTTGTGGTGTGGCCAAAAATTTTTTTTAAAAAAGGAAAATATAAATGTTTCCAAGACTAATATTAATAATAAAATAATAAAATTTAACAATAATAACAATAAAATTTAACCTTTAATGAATGCTTATCATGGGCCCATGCTGTGCTAAGCATTTTGTATGCCTCTTCTCATTTGCTCATCACAACATTGCTTTGAGCGAGGCACTATTATTATCTCCATTTTATAGCTGAGGAAACTGAGGCTCAGAGATGTCACACAACTTGTCTAAAGTCAAAGAGCTATAAGGGAAAGAACAGGGTTTGAATGAAGGTCTATAGACCTCAAAGCCTCACTTGTTACACTGCATCAAGAACTTTCCAATTCTCTTGAAAATGGTCATTTATACTTTAGAAAAAAATAATGAAAAAAGTATTTAAGTATTTACAAAAACAAAAAAGAAAAAAAAACAACTTTCTTCAAACTTGTGAATACTGATGTTCAAGTTAGACCAGAAGGGCAATTAACAAGGAAATATTTGTAAATCTGAAGAAAAGAAAAGAACCTGGAGCCCAGCCAAATATTGGTGTTCTTCATGGTTTTACTATGGACCAGTTGAGATTATGTGGACTAGAATGCGATGGATTTTCTTTCACTGCCCTCTCTCCAGAGTTTTAGGATACCTGACAAGACTCTGACATGGTCATCTCCAAAGCATTTCTCTGACGGAGTCAGTAAATAAAGTCCTTGCAGTTTCCATTAGAAATAGTTTTGATATAAGCATCACATAATATTGGAAGTTGAAAGTAACAGATGAAGTTGAAAGAAAAGGACTAATGGTCAATGTACTTTTAAGATTTTTGAAATATGTATCTATTATACATATATGTAAATATCTAACATTTTATATATAACATAGTATCTATTTCATATATGTATATTTTTCTTACCTGTAATCACCAGGAGGTCTCTCAACAGCAGCATCAATCAGATTCACCAGAGAATCCAGAGGCTTCACTTTGGAGATGAATGGACTTAGACAACCACATACGGAAAGAGAGCAACTGCTGCTCCAGACAGATGAAATGGTACCCTGAGTATTTTTCCAAAGAGAAAGAAAAGAAAAGATATGGGGGTGGGAGCTAGAAGAGAATAAACACAGAGAGAGCACAAAGTTCAATGGACTCAATCTGAGCAGGGTTGGGGGAGGGGCTGGCGAGCAGATTCACACCACCCTTGTCCATACTTTCTCCACGTTCCCAGTAGCATCAGTATCTGGAGAACTTTCAAAAATTTCAGACTCCTGGGTTCCACCCATGGCTCGGTGAACTTGAGAAAGTCAAGTTGTTTCTTACTTGTGCATCATTGAGTCACCAGAGCACGTAGGAGCTTGGAGAAGCTGTTGCACTTTCAGAATATGAAAAAGAAGCTGTCTCATTATGTCGTGAAGTTGGTGAATCTACTTGCTGGGGATCCGCACCTGCTACGATCTTGCTGCATAATGTGTGGAAAATGAGTGATTGTTTTTAACATCTTCATCTCTAAAACCAAAGTACATCATGCTCCCTCCAATGTCAAAGGAAAGCAAGATAAAGCAATTCGAGCACCTTGGTAAAAATAAATATTACGGATACAATAGGAGCTTCACATTTTATTTAGGTAAACCAAACATATGAGCCATGTTTTGCCTACTTACACTGGTTTCCAGAACTGTGTCCCAGATAGGAGGTGATATAGACTTGGGGTATCTCTTCTCATACAGTAGTGCTCTTAAGGTATCCACAAGGTCTCTGCCTCAGCTTTTGCTATATGGGGGGGTTGGTTGTTAAAAAAACAGATTCTCAGGCCACACTCTACACCTATGGAATCATAATAATCTCTGAGCTGTGAGGTCTGGGTATCTGGTTTTTAATAAGCTCCCCAGGAGATTTTTATGCACAATGAAGTTTAAGAATTATTGCTCCGAACTGTAAGTCCTCTGGAACAGGAATGGAAATACATTCGTCATTGTAGCCTTTTCAGTGTATTGAATATAATAGGTGGCCAAATTAACATCTTTTGAGTAAATGAAGACATGAAGAAAGAAATTATTTCATCCTTGATCCTTCTAGTAGCATGTTTTCACAATCAGAGGCCTTGGTAGACTGTGTGTAGGGGGAGTAAGGCAAGCTTTAAGCTCTACCTCCTGATGAGGAGGGAGCTTTAGATACAGAAAATGCCCCTTTCGAAATGATCCAGGAAGACTTTTAAGAAAAACCTCTAGGGAGCTAATTAAAGAGTCAGAGGCAAACAGCCTGCTGAATTACGTCTTTGGTAAGCCACTGAACTCAAGGAGGAAAATCATAGACCAGGAATAACCACGAAAAACTCTGAGGCTGGGGAGATATACACTGATAGCAAAAGGTCAGAGGACAGATCATGGGAAGTAAACTGGTAGCTAGAAGGTACAAGGCATCCATGCATCCAGCTTCTAGAAAGCATTAAGTCTCTATCCAGAGCAGGAGAGAAGATTGGAACTTGAGACACTTCTGAGTCTACCTTTAGTGAACCTTGGGTGGTGGGTGTGGAGAGACCCATGGAGGATGTTAATGGAGCAGAAGAGCTGCCTGAGCAGTAAAGCACAGAACTTGGGCTGTGGCTCCCTGGTTTAAAAGAACTTTCACAATTTGTCGGTCTGGTCCCTTTGAACAAACACCTGAGGCTTCTACAGGGCAAGGTGAAAACAGGCCTCCCTGAAAAGTTAATTGTTACAAATTGCTTCTACTATGACCATATAATTAAATTTTCTGTTCTAATGTTATTTGTTTAAGCTACATTGTAGGGTAACCCTTAGTGACTTATATTCAGAGCTGGCTATTATCACACACGTCCCCGCATGCTTTAATATTTTCCAAATAAAGAATTCCTTTCTTTTCCAGCTTTTAGTTAAGTGGAACCTTCAGACAAACCAACTTAGTGGGAAGAACATAGGAGGTTTTCCCAAGAATGAGTAGTATAGATGCTAAAACTTCACAGGACAAGAGCTGTGCAAATGGCAGGGGACCTGTGACAGTCTGATCTTGCATATTGCTTCATCCACAGCTTCATACAGCGTTGTAGGAGCTGAGCCAGAGTGGGTGATGTAATTACTCTGAAATAGGCAGTAGAGTCCCAGCTTCCTTCCTCTGCACAATGATGCTAATGGAGCATCCTTGACCTCAGTTCTCTAAAACCTTCAAATAGCATGAAAGAAACCCTAGAAGGAGGTAGGGCTTCCCCAGAATTCCTTTAAGATGCAAACAATCTGGCCCAGTCCTGCAGAAGCCACACAGATCACAGCCAACTACTGCCAAATAAAGCAGCAAATCCCTCTAATTAGAAAGGCCCATTAAAGAATTCAAAGGGAAATGGTGAATCCCTTATTTTGAAGATGAAGGGTGTCTTCTCTCTTTAAAGCTTTAATCATCTGTGAGATATTGTCCCAGGATAAGGACCCTCAGCACTGCTTATGACCAGCATTGTGGCAAAGAGTGAGTCATCCAGCAGACACAATTGGAAAGGGACAAGGCAATCCAAATCCGCTGGTTGTGTACTCTTTTCTCTTTTTTGCTGCTTACCTTGGGTTGAAAATTTTTTGCTCGGTTTTTTTACCCAATAGCTCACATGAACCATGGTTTTCCTATGCGTGGTAGGGTAGTAGACAAGAAAAAGGAAGATGGGTTTAGCTTGCTAACTAAACCACCATAGGCAAGTGCTCGTATCCTCCTATGGTGCAGATTCCTAACTCTTATTTCTGAGTTAGAACTTATGGAGATTTTTTTCTGTTGAATCCACTTAGGTTCTTAAGTAGGGAAAAAAATACTAAATTGTTTTATAAAGAATGTACAAAGAAAATGTATCCATCTGAGATACTAGAATGATGCTGACTTCTGTCTTTGATCTACTTTTTTATCAGCTAAAATTTATTGAACAGTTTTCTGGGTACCAAGCATTGGTCTATGCACTTTCCCTGAACTCTCTCATTTCATCCTCATGATGACTTTTTGAGGTAGGTACTCTGATTATTTTCCTTTGACAAATGAGAAAACTGAAGCCTAGAGAGGTTAAATAATTTGCCTAAGGTTGAAAACCTAGTAAGTAGCAGAAAGACAGGACTCGTACCTGGGGCAGTCAGACCCCAGCAGGATCTCCTAGTCAGTTGATACACTTTACTACCCTTGAGATTTTGCCTTTTAAAAGTGTTTGTTAACAGTAAAGTCATATCCTTACATAAAATATTCATGTAATTATTATCAAAATCCATTTAGTTTTCTGATTCATTGAGATGGTTTAATTGACCTATTAAAATTAGCATGTGTGAAAATGTAGAACAAGTAACATTTCTAGTGATTATATATCTTCTTTAAGCTCAATCAGTATTCTGTTAAACAGTATTCTGTTAAATATATCCTCATGGGATGCTATAAGGATTGGTCCAAGTTTGATGAGAAACAGGGTATTTATATAGTCTCAAAGTATCTTTCCACAGATTTTTTGTTAATATCAAGGGGAAAAATGGTAACCTTCCAATGGAGAAACCTGACACAGAGTACTTCAACCATGGTCAAAGTTAATATCACCAACAGTGGGACAGCAAGACATCCTGTGTCTCCTGATGGGACACACAAAGAAGGACACAGCATTTTTTACACACCACCCCTGCTGCCAATGGATAAGTGGCATGGAAACATGAGGAAATATCAGACAAACTCCAAAGAGTTGGTCTGTATTCTTTTTAAAATATCAGTGTCATAAAAGACAGTGAAAGTCTGAGAAACTGTCCCAGATTAAAAGAAACTAAAGAAACATGATAACTGAAGGAAATGTGTTATCTTGTATTGGATTCTAAATTGGGCATGGGGTTGGGGAGGATGGCTATAATGGACATTATTGGGACAATTGGTAAATTCGACAATGAACCTTGTGTCAGATAATAGTGCTGTATGAATATTAAATGTTCCTGATTAAATAACTATATTGCTTATGTAGGAGCATGCCCTTGTTTCTTTTCAAAGAAAAATTGAACTATTTAGGAGTAAAGAGGCATGATTACAAATAATTTCAAATGGTTCAGCATAGTAACATATATCACATGGAGAAAACAAATAAGCAAAGTGTTAACAATTGGTAAATTTGGATTAAGAGAATACAGGAGTTATTTTTTTTTTTTTTCCTTTTTTTTTTGTGGTACGCGGGCCTCTCACTGTTGTGGCCTCTCCCGTTGCGGAGCACAGGCTCCGGACGCGCAGGCTCAGCGGCCATGGCTCACTGTCCCAGCCGCTCCGCGGCATGTGGGATCCTCCCAGACCGGGGCACGAACCCGTATCCCCTGCATCGGCAGGCGGACTCTCAACCACTGCGCCACCAGGAAAGCCCTACAGGAGTTATTTTTATTATTCTTGAAACTCTTCTATAAATTTAAAATTATTTCAAAATAATTAAAATAGCTAAAAAGTATGTTAAAATTTTTTAATCCATTTGTATTGTTTGAATGTATTTTTTAAAGTAAAGTTTGAAGCATTTGTGTCAGTGGCTCTTTTGATAGAGGCTGGAAATTTGTAGTGAAAAAGTAGTAAATAAATAAACTTAATGTGTAAGTTAATGGTCAGCCTCAGGTTTCAAAAGAGGTTCTTGGAAAGAAAAGTTGTTAGATGAAGGAAAATCTATTTGGAAAGACGATTTTATATAGGACCTTGAATTCTTGTTGTATGACTGTTCTTATTATCTGCTTTTGGTATGAAACAAAAAGAAGTAACCACTTTGAAATTTAAAGAATTTTAAAAGTAAGCAAAATAATTGAAATGTTAGATGGTATAATTGCCAAGCAAAATGGGGTAAAGTTCCTTGTAAGGACATTTGATGATAAGCCAATATGCTCAAAAGCAGAGTGTGAATCCTGGAATGTATTTGTCACTAAGAAAAAATTCTGTAAGAATTGTTTTATAATCTTCCCAAGCTAGAACCAGAATTAAATTAAGCAAGCATTGATAACAGTTAAGAGTTATACATTGGTATCTTATATCATGTATTTATATTTCTTTAACATAAATGCACTTATATTCCTCCAAGTAGCCTATCATTTTTATTATACTATCTTCTGGTTCATTTTTTATATACTGTCATTTTTTCATATATTATCTTCTGGTTAGTTCACAGTTTAATTTTGATCTCATGATACAGTTTAATTTTAAAGGAAAGGCAAAGTTGGCTGTAACATGTCCTATGGTCTAGGCTATCAATTATTCATGATCATTGTCCATGAAACCTTACAAATATACCATCATTTTCTAGGAGAAAGTTACGTGATTTGTATGAAAGTTGCAAAATGGTTTGTTTTGGAATCCAAATCTACAAAACAGGGAGGAAATGCCATTGATGTCTAGTACATGTCTTGCTTTCTCTAGTACATGTCTCAGTGCCACACTTACTTTTAACTAAAATCTTGAAAGACCAATGCTGGTATATACAGACTTTCCTTCTGGTTCTTCTTGATAGCTAACAACTATGGTGGGTACCTTGGGAATCTCTGGAAACTTTGAAGAACTTTTTTTTTTTTTTTAGCAGTATATAAGGTTATAGAAATGTGTTTCCCTCCTACCCTCTTGGTAAAACCATTTAAAGCTGCAGTTTTCTTATCTGACTGTCTAGACTTAAGAGAATTTCAAAATACTTGATAGGCTAATGAGGCTGACCTTGACATAGGCATTCATTAGGCCTGAATTAGAGAACACAAAATTACAAGATCATCAGTCCACAAGTAGTTATTTAGTACTATGTGGGAAGTATCTGCTAGCTGCTCTAGGAGAATCACAACTAAAATAGTTCCTCTGTGCTCCTGGAGCTCAGCTCTACAGAAGTAGGTACGATCTAGGCAATACATTCCAAGGG
This sequence comes from Kogia breviceps, assembly GCF_026419965.1. Lineage (NCBI taxonomy): Eukaryota > Metazoa > Chordata > Mammalia > Artiodactyla > Physeteridae > Kogia > Kogia breviceps. The sequence continues at coordinate 88,819,324 of NC_081314.1, read as the reverse complement.
TCATGGGAGTGGTAGAGGACAAGGACCAGTGAGAAGTGAGACCATCTCTCCTTGCTGCGGTGGGACCCAGCCCTATTGCTAAGGAAAAGCCAAAGAACACAGAGGCTCTGTAATACTACAATTGTGAAAACCAAACTCAGAGAAGTTGTTCTTTGATAAGAAGCACATAATATAATTCAAGTTTCCTGCTTTTTCTGATGTGAATAGAAAATTTTGCTTAGTCTAGCTTCTTAAAGCAGCTGTGGGTGGGGTGAGGAGGGCAAGAGAACAAATGCCAGAATGCGTTCTCATCAATTACAACTATGACACTTAATCATTTAGAAACTCAATTTTCTAATTGAGCAAATGAGGATAAAACTACATGTTTTGCATCTTATACCTGGTGGGTGGGTTAGGAGAATCATATGAAATGATATGAAAGTACTTAGAAAATAATTAAGTGCTATAAGAATGTAGAGAATTGTTAATAACATCTGACATTTATTAAGTACTTATTATGTGCCAGGCATTGTGCTGGCACTTTGTATTCATTACCTCAGTTAACCCTTCTGCCACCCTCAGAGGCAGGTACTATTACCAACATTTGAGAGGAAGAAACTGAGGTTTACAGTGATTAATGGTGTAAGGGTAAGTGCCCCAGAGAGATTTTAGTCTCGGGCGACCTGATTCAAGAGTCCCCACATAATTACTCTTCTTACCAACTCTCATTTATTATGGGAGCAGCCAAAATGGATGTGTGACCATTGTCTACAGCAGGGCAGGAACAAATCCTGATCACTCAGTGGCGTCCAGGTTTATGTTTGGGGTCAGCATGGGGATAAAATCATGCACCATGCTGGGGAGCCGAGAGTGAGTGGAGAAGGCAAGTCTTGGGGAAAAGAGCATTTCTCCGGAGACTCGCTAAATCCCTTTGCCTTATGTATGCACAGACATGCACACTCCAGCCCTGGATATTTAACCAAGGTAATATCAAACTAATATTCAAGGCTTACAACAAAGGCGCTGATTAATCTATTAGTTGTGCTTGGTAACAAGCTGAGAAATTATTGCTTCAACTGCTCTCTTCCTGCTCAGAAGCCCAGTGGGGCTGCTCCATGTTCTCTTCCTAGCTATGGTTGAATGGAAGCCCCCAAGTGAGTGAACAAGGCCACTCAAGGACAGAGTTTGGGGGCCCAGCAAGGAGAAGCTGGGAAAATGGCAGCTGATTTGGGGGACCTTGGTTTCTGTTTATAAAGGTGAATCCAAATGTTGCTCCAGCTCTCCACTATGTTCTTAGCAAAAACCTGAGGCTGAGAGCAAAATGTGAGATGCGGTTTGCAAACAGAACCCCAGAAAAAATGTTCATGTGCCTGTGCATCGTGCAGAAGCAGGAAGGAGGGGAGGAGAGACCCAAGGCCGACTGTGGAGCGGGCTTTGTCTTTGCTGTTAGAGTGAGTGGTAGCATTTCTGGCTCTGATGGAGCCTGGCTGGCACCAAGAAAGCTTCTTGCTCACGATGCTTCTCCATCCTCACCTGTAATATCTCCTCTTGTTCCAGACCCCTATAGGAACTAGCAATCATGCGGAATTGTGTTCTGGCAGAAGAAGCAGCTAGAGATGAAAGTCACTGTGTAATAAAACAAATGCTTCAATGCTGTCCAGTTTGGAAGAGAAATCTCTGCAGATTCGGGCCAGGCTAGAATGAACAGCAAAAACCATCAGCTACACTACTCTGCCTTTCCCTTCCTGATCCCTTCTGGAGGAATAAGACAACAGAGGTGATGGAAACCACTTGGGGTCCTCTGACGTCCCTCGTATAAGCCAAGTATCCTTCAAAACGCACCCTGAAGCTCATTGCCCTTTGGGTTGTTATGTGTCAGGCTCTGTGCCAGTCACTCAGCATTCATCATCTTATGTAACCCTCACAATGCTCCTAAGAAATAGGTGTTATTATCTCCGCCCCCCCCCCCCCGCTTTTTTTTCTTACAGATGAGGAAATTAAGGCTCAGAGAGAGTCAGTAACTTGCAGGAGGTCATACAGACACACGGAAATGAAGTTAGGGTTAGAACCCATTTTGTCCAACTCCAGAGCTTGGGCACTTCCCCCCATGACTTGCTGCCGAACTGCCACACCTTGGGGATGTCCCAAGGAAGGATAACAAAGGAGAATTTTGGCTCTGGTGACCTCAGGTTGTGTGCACGTGTGTGCATCTCTGTGTGTGGTAGGTATAGGTACCTGCGCTCATTTTTATTCTCTTTTCTGTTTCTTCCTCCCAGAGCCCCACCTCTCTGTACCCCATATACTCCTTTTACCCACCTTGCCAGTTTTCTTATTCTCAGTTCTCTTTTCACCTGCCTGAGAAATTAATTTACACACACATGTTAGATATTTAGTAATTTAACTCTCCCCTGAATATTTGCATTTTAAGAGAAAATAGAGTGAGACACTGATAAAAATGCACCAGTCCTTCAAGCAGGAGTGGGTCCAGACGTTTTCTGGGAGAAGGGAAAATGATATTTGGGGGACCATGAATCTCACCCCTGGCACAGAATGGGCAAACACAAAAGCTCACAAGCAGACTAACATCAGAGGTACCTGTATTGGAGGAGGGAAGAGAGACCGGCCTGATCCTGTTTGAGATTGTCCAAATAAGCACATTTGGGGTCTCAAAAAGGAGAATGCTCCCACGTCCTAAGGAGCAAGGATCTCTGTGTGTCGTTGTGGCCCAGGCCAGGCGGGGCTGGGCCAGGAGAGTGAACAAGGAGAAGCACAAGATCTCCCTGGAAATGCCACCCCATGCTGCCCATTAGCCCAGGGAGGCAGGCTCAGCCTCTCTCTGTGCACATGTCATTCATTCCATGGCAGCCTTGATGCACAAACTCAGAGTTTCTGTGGCATCCAAGCAGCAGAACCTGTACTACAAGTTTCATAGTGAATAGGAAACATCTTTCCTACTCTCTCACATTTAGTGTAGAAATACAGGCTCCAAAGGAGAAGGAGGAACAGCATGGAGGTTTGGGGATAACTAGAGTATCACCCTGGTAACATCCTTCGTGGCATCATTTTTCCCCCAGTCCCAGCCCATCCCTAATGCAGCCCTTTTTTAGAGCTATAGCCCCACGCAGAGAAGGCCACACACAGTGCAAATTTCTTATGTATCATGCTTAGCTGGTCTCTCCTCTCTCCTTCAATGCATGTGCCTTTGATGTTGGTCTGAATGTTTGTGTTCGCCTGCTCTCTTCTGTTAAGCAACAACCCCTCCTCCCCAAACAGAACACAACAAACTTTATTAGGACCAGAACTTTTGGTAATTTTGTCAACTGCTATATTCCCAGTGCCTAGAACTGTACCTGTACATAGTAAGTGCTCAATAAATATTGAATATACAGATTTATCGGAAAGTATATAGCTTAGCTTTAATACCTAGAGACACCCATTGGCATTTGGCCAAATATTCCTAGTGAAGCACCTGAAATTCCCATTCCTGGAATGTGTGCCACACATTGGGACACAGTTGCAACTATGTTGCTTACTCAAGTAAATGCACAGGACAGGCAGTGATCTATCTAGAAGATCAACTTTCCTTTCCTGGAAAGTTTAACCAAGATCTTAGCTATCCTACCTTCTGAATCTCTGATAAGAACCATAATGTTAAAATGCACTTTGACAAGACAACCTATGGGGAATTCCCTGGCAGTCTAGTGGTTACGACTCGGCGTTTTCACTGCCAGGGCCCTGGGTTCAATCTCTGGTTGGGGAAGGAACTAAGATCCCACAAGCCATGCGGTGTGGCCAAAAAAAAAAAAAAAAAGGAAGAAAAGACAACTTATGGAATGGGAAACAACCCCATATATCTGATAAGGGGTTAAATCCAAAAATATATAAATAATTCATGCAAATCAATAGTAAAACAGAAACAAAAACAAAACAACCAAATAACACAATTGCAAAATGAGCAAAGGACCCAAATAACATTTCTTCAAAGAAGATATATGAAAGGCCAACAGGTACATGAAAAGATGATCAACATCACTAGTCAACAGGGAAATGCAAATTAAAACCACAATGAGATATCACCACATGCCTGTTAGAATGGCCATCATCAAAAAGACAAGAGATAACAAATGCTGGCAAGGATGTGAAGAAAAGGGAATCATTGTACTATTGGTAAGACTGTAAATTGGTACAGCCACTATGGAAAACAGAATGAAAAAATCCTAAAAAAATAAAAATAAAAATAGAACTACCATATGATCCAGCAATCCCACCTCTAGGAATATAGTCAAAGGAAATGAAAACACTAACTCAAAAAAATATCTGTACTGCCATGTTCATGGCAGCATTATTTACAATAGCCAAGACATCGAAGCAACCTAGGTATCCATTGATGGATGAATGGAAGAAGAAGTTGTGGTATATATAGTCGTCCCTAGGTATCCACATGGGATTGATTCCAGGACCCCTCTCAGATTCTAAATTCCATGGATGCTCAAGTCGCTTTTATAAAATGGTGTAGTATTTGCATTTAACCTATGAACATCCTCCCGTATACTTAAAATCATCTCTAGATTAACACAGTGTAAATGCTATGTAAATAGTTGTAAATACAATGTAAATGTTATGTAGATAGTTGCCAGCATGTGGCAAATTCAAACTTTGCTTTCTAGAACTTTCTGGAATTTTTAAAAATTATTTTTAATCTGTGATTGGTTGAATTCATGGATGCAGAACCCGAGAATACAAAGGGTCAACTCTGTGTACAATGAACATTATTCAGCCATAAAAAATGATGAAATCCTACCATTTGCAACAGCATGGATAGACCTTAAAAGCATTATGCAAAGTGAGATAAGTCAAACAGAGAAAGACAAATACAGTATGATCTCACTTATTATATATGGGATTAAAAAAAAAACTCATAGAAAGAGATCAGACTTGTGGTTACTAAAGGTGCAGGCTGGGGGAAGGGGGAATTGGAGGAAGGTGGTCAAAAAGTACAAATGTCCAAGTACTAGGGATGTAATGTACAATATAATGACTATGGCTAACACTGGTGTGTGATATGTAGGGAGGTTAAGAGAGTAAATTCTAAGAGTTCTCATCAAAAGGAGAACAGTTTTTTCTTTTTTCTTTTTTTCTTGCTTCTCTATTTATATCTATATTTTCAGACGGATGTTAGCTGAAACTATTGTGGTAATCATTTCACAATCAATGTAAATCAAATCAACATGCTATATGACTTATACAGTGTTGTATGTCAATTATTTCTCAGTTAAACTGGGGAAAAATGCAGTTTGTTCATTCATTTATTCAGCTGACATTTAGTGAATATGAACATGGGGCACCAGGCACTCTTCTAAGTATTGGAGCCCAGTGACAGAAACAGAGGCATGGGGTATATACCCCCAGTGGAGTCATTTATGAAGAAGAAAGGGTTTCTACAGTAAGGTCTCCACTACTCATTTTTTTCTGGAAGACATCTGGCTAGTTGTGTAATCAAAATGGCTGCATTTTGCCTATTAAACAAACATTCTAGAGATGGCTGAGGTGGGAGGATACTGGCCTTCAACCTTCTGCTCTTTGTTGCAAAAAATTGGGAGAAATATCCACAAAAAGAAAACTAAAGAGTCAATTAAAAAGGAAAGAGAAAGGTGCTTCTGAGGTGTGCTGGTACTGAAGGTTCTGAAAAACAGGGGACGGCCACAGGAAGATTCAGAGACATTTGAGTATCTGAAACATAACACCCTTAATAACACAGCATGAATTAGTTTCTCAGCCAAGTGACTCGAGAGCAGGTGTGAGCTCAAATTCGAGCTTCACCTTTCCTTAGCTTTTGCTCTGGACAAATTCCATATCCCCAATCAACCTCAATATCCTCACCTGTAGATGAGGATGATACTGTTACTTAGACCATAGGATTTTGTAAGGCTCAAGGCCCAGTGCCTAGTTCACAGAGTTGGCTGGACAAATGACAATTACTACTTAATTATTGAAGAATGAGAGGGAGCAGAGATGAAAGGAAGAGAAGAAGGTCTCCAAAGACAAAGCTTAGTTCTGATTTTTGCTAAAATCAGATCTTGTTCCTCTTCTCAGAAACCAAACATGAATGTTACTTAACCTAGGTTGAGACTCACACCTTATTTTTGTCTTTCCCTAGCAATGATTCTTGAACTTTAGAGTACATGAAGCAAACATGGATACCTGTCAAAAAGAAGCCAGATTCCTGGATTCAAACTTGAGAAACTCTGATGTAGTACATCTGAGGCAAGGCCCAAGGGTCCATATTTTAAAATGACACTTCAAGTACTTTTTGATGACTGCTATAGGTGGATTCTACTTTGAAACCTGCAGAAGGTAGCAAAGCAGAGGTTGTCTAAATGAATCCAAGACACAGAAGCAGCATGCATCATAAATAGGTGTAAACAGAGGTTAATGTGCAGAGTGTAGTAGTAATTATATTTGGGAGACTCCTGACTCAGGATGATATTTGGAATGAGTGATGGACAGAGGTCCTGCTATTTTTTCAAACTCTCAATAAAACAACTATCAGTTTGGCTTTCTCTATGGGACCTAAAAGCAGAAAGATATTCCCCAATGTAGAGATATTTCATAGTCAGATGGTAACCTGGATCTTCCCTTTTTAATCTCAGTGATTCAGAACCATGTAGATGACCTTAATCGTCTAAGTCTTTACAAATCTAGGCTTAAGGAAGTTATTTCTGTAATCAAATAACTATTCACAAATAATTTCACAAAATTAGCAAGGCAGGAAACAAGCAAGAGCAGACTGCCATCAGTAGCACATGTTTCCATGTGGATAATTGCTGAGGACTATCTCTTCTCAGAATGGCCATGTAACCAAAGGAATCTATGGAGGAAGAAGAAACAGGAACAATAATGGCAACAAAAAAAAGTTTAAGTAGAAAGAAAATCTCATAGTCCCCAGTAGAATTAGCCACAGTAGACTTCTTTAATAGTGATGGGGATATCAAATAAAAACTTACTGGTGGTGTAATGCCATTTAATATTAAATTAAAAGGTGTTCTAGAAAAATGAAAGTTTGTATTTCTAGAATGCCAACATGGCTAGTTGAATAGTGAAAAATCAAATCCATCAGAAGAGTCTTGTCTACATCCATGTTTTGCAGACCTTTTGTCTCCACCACATCCCAACATGTGTACATTTTCTGCTATACTCCCTGGACAATCCCCCAAAGTAATAAAAAGAAACTTAGAATGCATTGTTAATAGTGTAGTAGACTGTTACACTGGTGGCCCCAGAAGACCCATACCTCTTGGTTTTCAGCCCTTGGGTAGTCCCCTCCCACATATAGTGTGAGCTAGAGGATGGTTTGGTCAATGAGACATTAAGAAGCATGACTCAAGCAGAAGCTTGATAAATATTTGCCCATTGGGGATTGTCTTTTGGAATGTTCACTTTTAGAAGTGAGCTGCCATGTTATAAAGAAGCTCAGTCTTGACTACTGAATAATGAGAAAACAAATAGAAAGAGGCCCTGGAGAACCATCTTGGATGTTCCACCCCCAGCTGAGCTCCCAGTTGAATGCAGTCACTTGAGTGATCTCAGCTCCACCACATGGAGCAGAAGAATGCTCAGCTGAGTCAACAACCCACAGAATTGTGAGAAATAAAAGACATTTGAAGCCACTGGGTTTGAGGGTGGCTGTTATGTAACAACAAATAGTTAATATAGAAATTGGTACCTAGAACTAGGGTGCTGTTATAAAACCTAAAGCATATGACACTGGATGGCTTTAAAATATACCTAGGATTTTGTTTTTATTCAGGTATGGTGAGGTGAACAGATCAGGAGATGATAGCCATTGAAAAGGTAGTTTGCTTCCTCACAGTTTTCAAGAGGAAGAGACTTGTTACACTATGCAGGGCCACATGGGAAAGCACCAGGGTCGTCAGGAAACAGGAATGAGGGAAATATATGGACAAGAGCCTTTATTGTGGTTTTCATGGGGAGGAATAGGTAAAACAGGTAATCAGGCTAAGCAGGTTTAGGATTGATTACTTTGAATAGTATCAGCAGGCTCTGTGGTGTAGAGACTGTTTTGAGTTGTGTGATACCTGGCCCTGGGTTGATTAGGGCAATGAATGATGTGTGAGAGCTCATTTGTGGGTATGGGCTCTTAATTAGTTATTTTGCATATAAAACGTATACTTGCAGGGTAGTCATTTGCTAGCTCTAGGAATTTGCTAGCCCTCAGAGGGGGTAGTCTCTCCTGGGTCAGCAAGTCCCCAATATGTCAAAGCATCATAAAATACAGAAAATAAAAAATAAACATGATTAATACAGGATTTGGGACTGCATGGAAAATGGAGGCCTGCAAAGTGAGGAAACTGGTAGTGGAGGCTGAAAGAACACTAAAATTTCTATTGAAGGATGGAGAAAAATGGACCTATATAATAAATTAATAGATGAATGAAGGAAATTGTCACCTGTGGTATTTTAAAAGATAGAAAAATTAGATACCTCATAAAGTTGAGAATTTAGCCAAAGAGATTTATAGGCAAAATACTGAATGTGCCAATTAGTGCTTTAAGCCACTTATGGCAAAGTATTGCAAAAAAAAAAAAAAAAAAAAAAAGTTAAAGAAAGTACTATTCAGCTTTCAAGCAGAATTTAGAGGAAATATTTCCAATTCAGGACTTTTTTGGATGCTTATACAATATAAATGTTTCTTATTTTCAGTCTCTTCAGTGGGTTAAACATTCTAAAGAGCTTTCCTCAGGGATAAAGATAAACTCCAAGATGTTGTCAGTAAAATGAGGCCTGAGGGTAGATATCCAATCAAGGTTGCAGATGTCTGATCCCTTGTTTAGACTCTGAAAGATTTAAGACAATGCTTCGTGGATCCTCTCACCTAGACAAAATCACTTCTGAGAATCTTGAGTGTATTTTCCCACAACACACTCACTCTCAGCTCAAGCTAAGGAGAGAACTTTGTCATTAAATTTGTGGGTGTGGGCTTTTGTCTAATGGAATGGTTTTAAAATTTGATATCTAGAAAGTCCCTAACATTTTTAAAGGAGTTGTACCAGCTTAGACTCAGAGGAATAGGCCAAAATGAAAAGACATCTCTGAACCACCAACTTAATGATAGGAAGTCATCTAAGAGTACTACTCAGCTATGAGCATAGCTATTATTTATAGAAAGGAAGGCCATCTCAGAAAGTGGAGCCACGAACCCAGAAGATCACAGAGTGGAGGAGAGCAATGGATTAAGGAACTACTCCTAAGGAGTATTCAATACAACAAACATTCCCTTCCCCCTAGTGACATGTGCTCAGATGGATGACAGAACTACTGTGGAGCAATAACTATATACCTTATACTCCTCCATGTGCTGTCATTTGTGGAAAGAGAATGTCTATTGAGGTTATCCTTTCTTGTTTTCATCATTGAATGTTGGATATGTGAGGCAGATAACTTGTTTTAGTCCATAGCTCTCTTAATCTGTGGAACCACACTCAAGGGATCTCATCTACACCTGAAATTGATTCATATACAAGATGCCAGATACCAAGCCTGAGCCTAATGCTGAAATGGGATGATATCGTGTGGGTCCTGGGAAGAAGGCAACTTTATTTTGAATGCAGGAGAGACATGAATCACTGAGGACCAGAATGCAGACTGTGGTGTTCTCTAACATTGGTGGCCCCCAGTGATCCATGTCACTGGGTAGTGACACTCCTGTGTGGCCTCTCCTATATTGTCTCTGGGATTGGCCATGTGACTTGTGTTGGCCAATGAGATTTTAGCAAAATGATGCAAGCAGAGGCTTGATGAGCACTTGTACCCTGGAGCCTGACCTCTTGGCACCTCTTGGAAGCCATATTCCATGCTGTGAAAGAGCACAGACTAGATTACTGCATAATAAAAAGCTATGTGGAGAGAAACCCTGGAGGATGAGAAGCCACTTTGGATGTTCCATCTTCCATTGAACTATCCGTTCAATACAGCCACATGAGTGACCTCAGTTACACTGTGTGGAAAAGAAACACAGTCCTGCTGAGTCAGTCAACTCAGAGAATCATGAGAAATGATAAATCATTTTTCTTTTAAGCCAAGGAATGATCAATTACAGCCTGCAGACCAAGTTTGGCCCACCACCTGTTTGTAAAGAAAGTTTTATTGAGATACAGTCACACCCATTTGTTTACATATCATCTGTGTGGCTACTTTTGCTCTACAATGGCAGAGGTCATATGGCCCCTAAAGCTGAAATGTTTACCATACAGTCTGAACAGGAAAATTTGCTGACCTCCGTTTTAAGCTACTAACTTCTTTTTTTTTTTTTTTTTTTTTTTTTTTTTTTTTTTTAGCGACTCCTCATTCTTTATTGATTTTTGAGTATATTTCTACAAATCAGCCCTCACCCTATCCCTCAGTCCCTTCTAAGGTTTATAGAACAATTTAAGTGCTCCATGTGGATCAACCACAAAAGGCAGGACAGATGGACTTTTAAAGATCCTTTTTCCTCACATCTAAGGAAACCCCTTTGGTCCTCTGCTTCTCCTCCGTATCCCCGGATATGGACTTTATGCCCTTCCATCCTGACAACTTCATTTCCTGAGAAGTATGTCTAGGAGACCTCTCCATGGCAAAATATACAAATATTCAAATCCCTTTTCAATTCTGCATAATATTAAAAGTATAGATGAGCCCTAGTTGATTTAAGCTGTCTTCTATCAACTCACACTTACTTAGGTTATTTCCACTGTTTTGCTGTAGCAAAGACTTCAAGTGCTGTTCCCACTGCTGCAACGGCTGAGGGCTGTGGTGCTCTAGGTTTGTTATGCAGCAGGAGATTAATATAACAGGTGTTTTATCTAATGAAACTAGAGAAAAGTGTAAATTTGCACTAAAAGTAAGTATATGTTACAGCAGGAGAAGACAATGGACAAAGAGAAGTAAAGAGAGAGGAGAGGACAAAATGTCCAAAGAGGGAGATAAGACGCAGGAAGAAGATTTCATTAAAAAAAAAAAAAAATGGGAAGAATAGAGGAAAGGGTGAGAAAAGAGGAAGAGGAACAGGTTTCCTGTGGAGTGAGTATTATAGTCAAGAGTAGTGTTTGAACACTGGAATTTTTTGGTTCACAGCTATGAAGTCTTTTTATTTTGTAGGTGGTCGCTATTTATATTACAATGAGTGAAAGCATCAGTGCTAGATGTCAGCACAACATTCATTTTCCCTTCATCAATGCCTCAGAACTGTGATTCTTATTAAGTGTGTAATATGCTCAGCTAAAATATTAATGACCCCAGACTACCTTCAGCAAGGAGTAGTCATGTGTCTTAGTCACTTGGGGGCCGTTATAACAAAATACCATAAACTGGGTGGCTTAGAAACAACAAAAATTAATTTCTTATGGTTCTGGAAGCTGGGAAGTCCCAAGATCAAGGCACCAGCAGAACTTTCTATGAACCAGAACTTTCTGGTTCATAGAAGGTGCCTTCCAGCTGTAACCACACATGGTGTAAGGGCAAAGGAGTTTTCTCAGGCCTCTTTCATAGGGACAATAATTCCATTTACGGGGACACCAGCATGATGACTAATCACCTTCCAAATGCTCCACCTCCTAATACAATCACATTGGAATTAGGTTTTCAATATATGAGTTTGGAGGAATACAATTTATACCATCACATGGCTCAGTTCTGGCCAATGAGATGTAAGCAGAAATCACTGGTAGGGACTTTATGGTAAAACTTTTAAAAAGACAGACAGCTGGCTTTTGCTTCCTTTTGCCTTCTGCTTTTGTCATTTTGCTCATTCTCCTGCCTAGACCTTGGCTGTGATTTGCATAATCATAATTAGCATCTCATAACCACGAAAATCGAAGCCCTGAGATAAGGATGGTGAAGCAGGAAGACAATGAACCTAGGTTCCCCAAGAGCACCTCTGAATGGCCACAAGGGTCTTGGGCTATCCACCTGCATACTTTTTGTTATGTGAGAAAAATGAATCCCTTCTCTGTTTATACCACTATTTTTCAGGTTTCTGTTACTTCCAGCAACAATAAATCATAACCAATCCAGATAGCATCCTTACCTTTTCTTAGGAATCCAGTCCTATCTTCAAAAAGCTGGCAGATTAGGGCTTCCCTGGTGGCGCAGTGGTTGAGAGTCCGCCTGCCGATGCAGGGGACACGGGTTCGTGCCCCGGCCCAGGAAGATCCCACATGCCGCGGAGCTGCTGGGCCTGTGAGCCATGGCCGCTGAGCCTGCGCGTCCGGAGCCTGTGCTCCGCAATGGGAGAGGCCCGCCTAGCACAAAAAAAAAAAAAAAAAAAAAAAAAGCTGGCAGATTAACGGGTAAAGAGTTGAGCTACAACATCAGAACTGCTCTCCTTTTTCCTGAGCTATAATTTAGTGTTGACCAAACTGTCTACTCATCGTGTTGTAAATGATAAAGAATAAATGCATTCTTCTGATATTTAGGCTTCTTGGGAGTGAGAAATAGAAATTAGCCTTAATTACTAGCAAAATTACATTAGACTGCTTAAACTAATGTATCATAACTTTCCCTTAAATTGCACATTCCTTTCAATCCACTAAGAAGGTGGATGGAAGACTTTTGTAAGTTTTAGTATGGAAAGATCTATGGTGCCATTAAAACGAAAACCTTATGTCTGTTTTATCTTTTTTTTAACCTATGAATTGACTGACTGAATTCCACAATGACCTTCAAACTAATCTTCCCTTCTGGGGTGGGTCTTCTGACACCAACCAATTCTCTAATTTGACACCAACTCAGTGTCCAATAATTCAATTCAGTTCTGACATTGACTAAGTGGAGTTAGCCCCAACTCTACACGTTAAAAGCTCAGTCCCACAAGACTGCCCCCACTTCAGACACCTGTTGCAAGTCCTGGGCCAACAGTATTTCGGACCAACCAGCTCTAAGTTGGGGGTTCCCACAACTCCTTCCTCAGGTTTGATCATTTGTTAAAATGGCTCACGAAACTCAGGAAAACACTTTATTTATGTTTACCAGTTTATTACAAAGAACAAAACTCAGAACAGCCAAGTGGAAGCAATGCACAGGACAAGGTAAGGGGAGCAGGGGCACAGAGCTTCTATGCCCTCTCTGGGCACACCACTCTCCCAGCTACTGGGTGTGTTCAACAACCCAGAAGCTCTCTGAATCTCACTGTTCAAGAGTTTTTATAACCCACTTCTCAGCCCAGAGTTGGCGAAGGGGAGAAGGGAGGTGAGTATCCCCACCTTCTAATCACTTGTGTAGACTTTCTCAGGACCAGCCTCTATCCAGAGGCTACCTAAGGGCCCCATCTTAAATCACCTCCTTTGCATAAACTCAGGTGCTATGAAAAAGGGCTTTATTTACTCCTATCACTCGGGAAATTCCAAGGGTTTCTGGAGCTCAGTGCTGGAAACCAGGAAAAGAATAAACAAATCTCCTATTATACCACATCATTCCTTTTTCTTCCTCTAGCTAACCATAACAATAACATACACACAAAATCCATAGAGTACGTTCCCAAGCAGTTAGGGAGATGAGTATGAAGTTCATAAAATCCTCAGCCCTTACACCTGTTAGAGGAGGTAATGGTAGCCGAATGTTAAAGTCTGCAGATAATCCTTGAGTGCTAGTTGATAAAAGTTTCATAGACCCCATCTGACATTTCCACCACAAATTATCCATAAAGCCCAGGTTCTTTCCAGGCAGATGGGTGCAAAAGCCCTCAACCTGGGTCAATCTACTCAGAGAGATGGATTCCCTGAAAGATGGATTCATCTATTTATGAAGAATGAAAGTCTCCCTGACGTCAGCTTGTCAAATCTTTTAGATTCTTTGACATCTCTGAATAGCCTAGTTCAAGGCAGAAAAAAAATGGTATTTCCATCTGACATGGAGATCAACAACTCTTTAGATTATGGAATGATTGTCTGAGTTCATATAGACTAAGTGTTACCCAAAAAACTGGTTACATCTCTTGGTGGGTGTGGAGCCAAAAGACACAACCAAGCCAAATGTCGGGAGAAGGGAGGACTTACTATTACTTGCAGCAAGTAAGGAAGACACCAGGGATCTTTCCCAAAGCAGTGTCTCCCTGAACAGGAAAACTGGGGAAGTTTTAAGCTAAAGGTATATGAATATTCATGAGGGTCAGAAAAGGTCAACATCATCATCCCTTACGTTCCAGTTGACCTGGTGGTTGAGCACTCGGGCTAATCTTTACCATTGAAACAGAACTGGGAGTCTCTACAATTTATATATTATCTTTGTTAATGTTACTTCTTGCCTGATAACAGTTTGTTTCTGCATTTCTTTGATACCTTAAGATCATTAATTCCTGAGACCTGTTCAAGGGTAAGCATTGTGGCCAGGCTTAGGGCCCAAGATGGCTTAGACCAAAACTGGCTTCTCTTATGTTAAGAAAGCCATGCCTGGTTCTCTTTGTCCAGGGACCCCCTACCCTTTCTGCTTACATAGGATTAGGAGGAAATCTATAAATGGGACAAAGGTTTAAGTCAGCTATACTAACTGAAGTTCTATCTAGAAGAGGCAATGTTAGAAGTTTGAGACTTTGAGAATAAAAGGCCTCTCTGGACCTTCAAGTTTATTAAATCTACTTGAAGAGACTTGCTCAGACCCTTCACAGTTTTCTGTATGAAGTGCTCTTCTTACTCACAAACCCAGAGCCTACCCACCCCTGAGTGCCTAGCCTGAAACTTTGTCTCTCTGACTTCAAGTACCCCCAACAGCACCTGCCTACCCTGACCCCTCTCACACCATCAACTGCCCACCATCAATCCTTATAATCAGTTCCCTGCTCCAATTGGTTGGATCTGAACCTACCTGAGCTCAAATACCATATGTTCCTGAGGCGCATGCACACTGTATCTGTAATTCAGTTACTGCAGTGAGTCCCCCACCACTGCCATTTAACAATGATAACTGCCAAGAAAAAAAATAACATGCATTCACACATATGCACAAACAGCTCAGCACTCAAAGCCAATGATCAGATTGTTGTAAAGTTAATTCTTGGAAAAGAGAGGTAATCCTGTTCTTTTCCCTCTTTTCTTTAAAGTTTTAATATAAAGTTTCCTCTTTAGTCAAAAGTTATTTCAGGAAATAAAAGTTTTACAAAATTATTTTCTGTGCCTACATGTACCAAAGCAGTTAGTCAATTCTGATAATTTCATTAAAGAAATACACGCAAAACAACTAGTAGATTATCAAATATTTAACTCTGTTTAAGGCAGTGCTGTGTAGTCCCAGCCCAGAAAAGCTAAGGAGTACAATGCAATGGTAAAACTTAGTAGAATCTGACCACTATAGAAAGATATGAAAATTAAAGCTGGATATATGGTAAAGTAGGATTCCAGTAGGGAAAAATATAGATCAATCCACTTTCAAGATATGAGAACAGGTGGTCTAAATATTTGGGTGTGGATTATATCTAATCTAAAAATGCATAGGTAGAGATAAATGTAAGCTAAATATCTGTCTATGTAAATGTTTAAAAACTACACATGCAACTATTTTATTTTTGCTTGTATGTAAAATATAATTTATACCAATATTCAATTTAATGCTTTCAAAGAGAAAGCCAATTGGAAGGCTCATAAATATGTAGCAGAAAAAACTGAAACACAGAACAAAATAGGTTTTTCTAATAAGATGTAATAAATAAGTAGGAATATAGAAAGAATGATGACTAAAAATACCAAGAGCTTTAAAAATCTGTCATTAAACAAGATAAATTGAAAACAGTAAAGTAGACAGAAACTAATGGCAGAAAGCAAGCCGGAGATAAGTATTCCTAAGTAATCAGAATGAAAGAAATGCATCTGAACCACAAAGGCATAAAAACTAGGAGCCAGCATATGCTTGGCAATCTTTTCTGTGTAGCTTTACTGAACTGACCAAAACACTGCCAATTTGTTTTGTTTTGTTTTCTGCCATCATAATGGATAGTTACTGAGCAATTGATTGTATTATTGGGCAGTTGGTTGGATTTGGTCATTAAGATGGATGAAATGATTGGACCAAGTGTTTCATGGTCTGGTGGTCTTGGTCACCTCAACGACCCAGTAGTATTGACTGCAAAAACCTGACCACCGTGTATTCTCTCCATCTCCAACACATATATTCTTATAATCCATAAACTGTCCTTAGAGCTGTTTCCATGCTGTCTGTGTTTTTTAAAGTCTCAGAGAAATAAGGAGCTGCTAAAGGAGATCTAAAATTAACACAAACGAACAACGTAACTATACTAAGATAGACAAATCTGTAAACATATTTTAGATAATGAATTCATGAACACCACCTACTACTGAGATGTTTTTTAAAAAGCTGCAAGATAAACTTTTCCTATGGAATTCATTAAATTAAGGTTTTTAGATCCTGACATGCCTTCTTTCATGCCCCACCCCAATATAATTTTAGGTCACACATGAAGTGTAAATTGGAGTCTAGCAACTGCAGGGTGTGGTGCCCAGATTGCCTGACTGCATTCTTTAGTGCTGCAAACCTACAGGCTTGGTTCTGTGTCCCAGCCTGAGCCACTGCTGACTGAGGCTGCTGAGACATTGAATTAAATCCTGATCTCTAGACCTGAGGCTGAACATTCAACTGTGGCTCTTGGGTTTTCTTCATGCTTTCCAAACATCCTTTGCTGACCCTCAGCTCCAAATGTTGGAATTCCTGAGTGAGTCCTGGATGTCTGTGTAGCCTGTGATATAGTACTACCCCTGGCCACCAGTACTGGACCTGGCCACCTTATCTTACTTCTGTTTAACTTCCTCCTCCTTGGTTTGCAACCAGTCATCCAGTGACAGTCATCTGCTTCCTATGACCAGAGCCCCACTCTCAACTTCTGTACATCTCTCTAGGACCTGGACCCACATGGCACCTGTCAGCTCTCCACTCCAGGAACTGGAGCCTTGCCCAAACATAGCTTTCTGGCGGGGATTCTACAACATATGGGCACATCTCCCAGATTCATGACTGCCACCTGCCTGGCTCCCAAGGGCTCACCCACTGCTGTGCCCTGTGCTACAGATTGGACCTGGTGCCCAAGATTGCTTGAATCATGCCTGAGCTTGCTCTACAATTTCTAGGTGGGCTTTGTCCTTGCCCTTTCTAAGAAAACTCTCTATAGTCCTTTCTAAGAAAACAAACTCTATAGTCCATCTCCTTGGCTCCTCCTCCACTGGCCCAATGCTTTTAATATTTAACATGTTTTCCCTGAAAAACCCACTCACACCTCAACCTAGTGAAGGAAGCATCAAACTGGGGGCCAGGAAACCAGTGTTTCTAGCATTGTCTTAAACACTGTCATTTTGACCTTCTGGGTCTTGGTTATCTGACTTCCACAATGAAGGGGGTTGGAACACATGATGCTGGAATCTCCTTTTAGATCTGCTCTTCTTTGACTCTATGAAACGGCTTAAGATTTGGTTTAGAGGTGTGAAGAAATTATAAAATGAACATGTGTACCATTGGTGAGAAATGTTTCTATTAGGATGACTCAAAGGTTAATATTATACATTCTGATTTGGTTCTGTTTAGTATTATATTCATGATCTAGAAAAGGGAATAAGCAGAACGATAGTGAAAATTGCAAATTATATTAAAATTTGAGTTATTAGCATGGTGAAGAGAAAATAATATGAATGGGCCTAAAGAGGTTAGAAATATGAATTAAAAAGATTAGACTTTTGCCTACAAAAATGCCATCAAATACATCAAGGGAGAAAAATTATTCAAAATAGATGCTGTGTGTGTGGGAAAGGCAGCATAAACATTGTCCAGACTATCCAGAAACAAGTTTGGTGCATGTTTTGAATGAAGAAAGCAATGGAGTAATGTAAGATAAAAACTAATACAAATTAGTAAACAGAGCAGTGATCAGACAGTCCCATCTAATTTCACCCACTAAAGTAGATGGGACTTGATTTCCAACCCCCATTTTCCTTACTTTTCTCCCACTGTGGAATCTAAAAAGAAAAGCAAGATATTTACTTTTCTAATCTCCCTCCAAGATATTTACTTTTTCAGGTATGATCGTTCAACTCAGTTCTGACTAGTGGCTCACAGGGCAAAATCTGCAAGGAGGATTCTGGGAAAGCTACTACTTTCTTACAAAAGGGACAGATATCAGTGCTGCCCCTTCCCCCTCATACCTGCCTGGCAAGTATCTGTAATACCTGGAGCTGTAGCAGCTATTTTACTACCAGAGGCCACACATGGAATTGGAGGTGGGGTGGCAGGAAGCAGTTACAGGTGGCAGAGAAGAAGAAAGAGCCCGGATCGCTAATGATCCACCCATGTGATGACTGAATGCAAACAGTCACCTACCAGCACATTTCTTGGTATAGAATACAACTCAACTCTTACTTTTAAGTCATAATTAATTAAATTTGGTTAGCTACTTATAGCTCTAAAACTTTTTTTTTTTTTTTTTTTGGATCTTCCTGGACTGCGGCACGAACCCGTGTCCCCTGCATCGGCAGGCGGACTCCCAACCACTGCGCCACCAGGGAAGCCCTAAAACCTTTTTAATACACCCATTTTGTTCCTGGTTTTGTATTAGCACACATATACATCCACTCCAAAACCTTTTACCTAACAATAATGACTCTTATGTAAGTGACAAAATTTTGTCTATAGTACCATTTCTGGGACAGGAGAGTTGGATTTGGAAATATTTTATTTCTGTTTTCAAAAATTAAAATGAGAAAAATGTTTATCCCATGAATTAATGAGTATAATTTTGGTGTATTTATCTAGAGTTGAATATCAAAAGTCTGGGTTGAGAATATAGATGTAACTCCAAAAGCCAGCATTAATTCACCAAGAGAAATTCACGCTAGTTTCCACATTACTCTCTTTGACTGAGATATAAAGTATTAAAGAAAAAAGTTACTCATTCTGGAAAATTTACTGAGTTACCTAGGATGTGCTGGGCTGTGTGCTAAGAAGTGGGGATTCAAAGATAAATAAAATTCAATTCCTTTCTTTAAGAAATGTGTTGGTTTCTTAGTTTCTGTATAATGACGGAAATAGGCAGGTAAGTAAATACTGTCAACAGTGTGTGATAAGTGCTTCTCAAGGGCCTGAATGAGAAAGAATAGTAACATATAAGAAAAGGTGGCATGAGGAGAGTGGTCATGTTTCATAGAAAAGAATTTATTTTAGCTGCTACTTGGAAGAATGGGAATTACTTCACTAAACCATGGGAAAAATTTCTGTGAATTGTAGTCAGCACATGTGAAGGCGTGGAGATAATTAAGGCATAGACCTCTTTGGAAAATGCAGTGTATTAGGTGTTTAGGGATGTCATTGGAGAGGTAGGTAGGTAGGTGATGGTGAGGCATTTGGACCTTTTCCTGCAGTTAACTGGGAGTTACTGTGGGAGAGTAAGCAGATAAGGTTCATGATCTGGGAAAGTTGTTTTAGAAAGATGACTCTGGCAGTAGGTAGAGGATTGATTAAAGAAGTGAGACTGCAGACAGGGGAAATAGAAGTTAGAAATCTATCATGCACACCAAAAAATCAGACAAGAAATGAGAACCTAAAGTATTAATATCTAGAGGATTTCATGACATACTGAATGTGGGAGAAGAGGAAGAGAGAGGTTTCCAGCACATTTTTGGCCTAAGCAAGTGGGTGAGTGGCTAGTCCTATAAACCAGAATAGGGATTACAGGAGGAGGTGCATATTTTGGTGAGAAGATGTGGGGGGAAGATAAGATGTTCATTTTGGGAGAGTGAATCATGCACATGGAGATCTGCATTTGAAGCACAATTGCAACAAGTTCTCAGCTGAAAATACAGAACTGGGAGTCGTACAGAAAGATGTGGTGGTGGTGAAAGCTGTGGGTCGTGCTGAGGATGCCCAGGCAAGTGGTGACTGGGGAAGAAAAATCTAACAAGAAGAAAGAGAAGGAATTTAGAGATGGAGAAGGGGAATTAGGCAAGTGAAGTGTCATTGAAACAAAGATAAAAAGAAATTAAAGAAAAAACTAAACAAGAGTGGTTAGTCTTGAAGCTGCAGAGAAGCCTTATAAGGTAAGAAATAAGAAGGGGTGTGCGTGCGTGTGTGTGTGTGTGTGTGTGTGTGTGTGTGTGTGTGTGAGAGAGAGAGAGAGAGAGAGAGAGAGAGAGAGAGAGAGAGAGAGAGAGAGAGAGTGTGTGTGTGTGTGTGAGAGAGAGAGAGAGAGAGAGAGAGAGAGAGAACAGCTGTAAGGTTCCTGGTGACCTAATTAAAGCCAATGGCTTGGTGAACCCAAAAGGCTAATTGCCAAGAACTGAGAATTGGAGAGGAGGTGAAGAAGTGAAGAAGTAGGCAAAGGGACACAATGCGATGCAGAGGTAGGGTTAAAGGAGAGTATTTTCTTTATGAAGAGGTGGAAGAAGCTAGAATCTTTTAAAAGATGAAGCTAAAGATTCAGTTGAGAGGAAGAAAATGATGATACAGGAGAAGGAATAGGAGGACTTAGTTCTCTGAGCAATTATGAGATGGTCTCCCAAACATGCAGAGGAAACTTTCCTCTCCACTTTGCCAGGTTCGGGTGCACGTAAATCTGAAGGTTGGCAAAACAGCCGATGGGTGGAGTCCCTGCCTGAATGCATCTACTTTCAAAGTGAGAGCGAAGACATGGTATTGGTCATGCTGAGAATAAAGGGGAGAGATGGAATAATAAGCCCCAATAAGTGGAAAAAAATGAAATATGCAATCTTCCAAATGGGAAAAGGGCAGAGTGGAGAAACAAAGATTCTCCAGCACTGCTTCTGTGCTATGTTTATATGCTAGTGGGGTGGAGGTAGAAGAAGAGAGATTGAAAAGACAAAAGAAAGTAAGCATAATTAATGAATCTTGGAGAAAGTGATCAGCTTTGCATAGGGGGAGTATAGTCTTTTTCTCTGACTTGGGAAGAAAGAAGGTGAGGGTTTCTGGTCTTTAGTCATGTGCTTCATAAGTAATCTCTTGAGAGTCTTAGAGACATGAGAAATTTGGACTGGATGCAAAGGCAATTCAGTAGACAAATACCTCATTGAAGCAATGCTGATGAATGGTTTAATGCTTTTGTGGAGGGAGAATTGTATTTGCATGGCCAAGGATTCTGTCCTTGGCCCTGTCCTGTTGGACGTTTTTTTTTAATTCAGTGCCTCAGCTAGAGATACATAAAGCTTGCTCATCAAATGTGTAGATGACATGAAGCCAGAAAGGATAAAGATGACAGAAATGTGGGATGACAGAATTAGGATCTAAAGAATTATTGACAGGGTGAGATGATTGGTTGACTTTAACAAGATGAAAATAAACAAGAATACATATACAATAATTTATCCAGATGAAAAAATAAAACAAAAGTTAACAGCAGAACTAGACAATTTCAGGAAGGTGTGAAGGGTACTTGGTTTATCAGGGTCACACATAAACAAAGGTTTCAAATTGGAGTAAGTAAGTGATGTGCTAGATATGGCTGGATAAGCTTTTGCAAACTAACTTAAATTTTCAGGAATTTTGCAAGCCAGTAGTTAAACACAGCACTATTAAAAATTCAACTAATTACAAGCTAAAAAATAAATTATATTAAAAACAAATAATAAACATTAAAAACAAATCGCTTTCTAATTTTAAAGATTTTACTATTATCTATGCTCTTGAGATTATTTATGTCTATTGTATCTATTTGGTGAAAGTACTATACCATGTTATTTTGCTGTGCATCTCTCCCCGGCTCTGCATTCAGTGATGCCACATTTGCAGTCTGAAAAATGCCATGGTAGGAATATTTACACCAAGAAAGTTGACAAATACTACAGATCATGTCTCCCCCACCCTAGCCCCTGGAGAGCCAGCTGTTAAACATATACCAGCACACTGGTGAATAGGTTCACAGTTCCTCGATATGGTGGTGGGACACACATGCATACACACACACACACACACACACACACACACACACACAGCTCTTACAGTCCTGTGATGTATTAATTGATACTTAATGTCTAAAATTATGGCAGTGATTTATTCCTTTCTCACCTCAAGCATAATTACCAGTGAGGGATGCTACATTTTAAGGGATATAAATAAATTGTAGTGAGTTGAGGCAAGAGCATAATCAAAGTGTGCAGAAGAATCAGGGAGGATGGATGAATTGTTTTTCAACATTTGCTGGAATAATATGTGAAAGAGATATTTGTGGTGGCCCCAGGGAATACAAACAGGACTATCAGGGGGCCCTTAGAGGGAGACAAATATCAGTTTCTATAGGAAAGACCGTCCCAACTGTTGTCAAAAGTTAAAAATGAAAAGCTTTGGAAGTAACATGCTTTCCTTCAAGCACAGGATGTTTTAACATTTGGAAACAGCAAATGGAGAGCTTGGGCCAGATGACATTACAGGTGTCATCCAACCTCATGGGAACTTTGAAGTTCAGGGGCAGGCAATGCAAATGACTGAAGGAGTGCAGGGCCCAACTTCTGTGAAGCTGATTATTTGAAGACTTATTAAGAGGGAACATATATCCTCATTGTCCATCAGACCATTAAACACATCTACTCTGATGAAGGTCCAGAAGATGACAATCTGCTAATGTGAGGGAAAGAGACTCCTAATACATCAGATGTTAGGAATGAGAATGACAAAACCTTACAGAGATTTCTTCAATTTAAAAAAAAGCAAATAAAACTTTTATTAGTTAGTATCAGGGAGATAGATAAGATAACATTTTTGAGCTCCAATTTCTATAATTCCAATCTTTCAATGCTGTATAATCTAAAGAATTGGATTAAAAATATGAAATAATATAATATCACCTTCTAGTATTCAACATTTATACGTGGATTAGAGAGACCATGGTGTGATCTGGAGTATAGTGCACTTGTAGATAACCTGGGAGAATTATTACATGCTAAATTTGTCTGGTAAATTCAGAGAGATTTTAATCAACAAAGAATCTTGAGAAGCCTAAATTATGGAATTTTTTTGTTGAATTTTAGAGAACTTTGAGATTTTGAAATGAAGGAAGAAATAAAGAACTTGGGTGTAGAAAACTAAATAATCAGCAGAAGAGTTTGGGAGGATCTTGCAGGTACTAGGAGAGATTTAAAGGAAGATCAGATGAGGATTATTGGGAATATATATTCCAGAACCTTAAGGACAGAGAATGTTCAAGACAATTCTGTGGACAGAGTACATTAGACACTGTAGGTGTGTTTTGATGGCTTCACTGTGAATAAGTTTAATGTAAAGAAGAGTAGACCTGGATTTTAGACAAAGAATGACCAAGTTTGTTAAGCAGAACACTCAGTTCTAGGTTTGATAGAATGATGGTGGAGTGAAGAAAAGGAAAAGGGGGAAAAATAACACAAAGTGTTGAATTATGCCCTCTTTGAGAATTGAAATCAATAATGTTTAATTAAAACCTACCAAGGTTTCAAGGCAAGATGAGTAAATAAAGTAATATGAAGCTATATATCTGAAATTTCTTTTACTATCCAACTAAAAATGTATAGTATACAAAACCTCCCAACATTGCCCTGGTCTATAGAAAACAGTGCATTTTAGAAGGAGGTAGTAAAGTATCATAGCAAAAGAGGTATTATAAGACATGGGAGAACATAAAACATGATTAGATTAGGGATACTGTCTTTGGAGAAGGACACTTGCCTAATTCCCCACATGATGGCAGTTAACATTTAATGGAACCCAAATGGGGAGCTTCATGTTTGGAGACCACCAGGAAGCTGCATTTTGTCATTTCTCCAACCCTGTGCATTCCAGAAGGAAATTAGAATGGGACAAAATCAGGATATGAGTGGAAATGGTGAGAAACATAACCACATCTGTGTAGAAAATAATAATTGCCGATTAAAACCGTTGGGGATCCTGAAAATCAATGTTTAGTTCTAACAACCTTCCTCCCTCCCTTTTCCCCTTCTTCTCTCCTTCTCTCCCACCCTCCTACTCTTCTTTAACAATTATGTATTCAAGACTCAATGGCTCTACTATACTCAATGGAAACCAGAAGCAAATTTACCAAGATGCTAATTCCTCCAGGTTTCCTCACTCGCATTGGCCACGTGCCACATGTTTGTGTGTTTCTATATAATTTGAAATAGCAAGATATTTTAATAACAATCCATTAAGACTACTACCTCTTTCCACTCAAACTCCCCCTCTGCAAAACTTCCCCTCATATCAGGTTGTGTTGAATGGCTGTGGGCAATTTTGGGAACCAGGTAAGATGAGGTTGCATTGATGTTACATTTCTATTGGGTTTAATGGGATATATTTATATATTTTATAATTATTCATGTAGAGTTAAGTTAATGCTAGCCATCCATGGCCCCAAGGAATACCATGTGCCAGCTCACCAGACATGGCATCCTGAAGTGCAGAACCAGAGGCTGAATTATAATATAAACAGCACCTGGCCTATATCATGTGGCACCTCAGTCATGTGGTAAAGATGAGAAACAAGATTGGAAATATATGAGGTCAGAAGCTAGTCTGCAGGACAATCTTCCAATCATCAGCTATTGTTCATTTTTAAGTGGGAGATTAAGTTCTTACCACAGCCTGAACAAAACTGAAGTTCTTTTCTGTCAGGAATAAATTTGATAATGGCACATAATTCAATTATAAATGTATAGTACATATTTTTCTCTTTCCATAGCAATTATTTGAAATAGAATTTCACAGAATTCCTGTGTTTTTGTATTACTGCTAGTGCCCTACACTGAAAATAAATCTGTATGTGAAATCTCACTTTTTTTATGTGGACCATTTTTAAAGTCTTTATTGAATTTGTTACAGTATTATTTCTGCTTTATGTTTTTGGTTTTTTGGCTGCAAGGCATGTGGGATCTTAGCTCACTGACCAAGGATCGAACCTGCACCCCCTACATTGGAAGGCGAAGTCTTAACCACTGGACTGCCAGGGAATTCCCAAATCTCATGTTTTAATCCTCCAACTATCAATAATAAAAACAAATCCAATCAACTGTGTTAAACTAGATTATCCTTTCCATTCTCCTTTAGAATATTATATACAAAGTCATTGTCATACAAAGAGATGAACAAAGAACATGTAGTCAAAAAAAAGAATTATAGAGATGTATCAATTCCTTAAAAATATATTTATTTTTCTGACTTTTGTGATGTGTGTGGTATACATCAATCTTTGAAATATATCACTTATGATTTCTTATTTCAAATAAATATTCCCTTTCATATTTAACTTGTATTCTTTCTCTTAAAGAAGGCTTCCCCAAATCATATAAGCTTTAGGTCCCATAAAACCCATATATGTCCCTGGAGGAAACATCAAAACAAATTTTTTTAAACAAATTAAGAAATGGTCCTTGCCATGCAGAAATGTACATTCCAGGGAGGAGGTAAGTGAATAGTTTGAAGGGAACAGAATAGAGGTGTGTGAAAAGTTCTGCGACTCCTTTAATGATCAAATTAGATGAAGTGCTCTAATTTCAGCCTCTTACGGTGTGTTGGTGGCAGAGGTTTGTATAATTTGATGGAATTTTTCACCTCAGCTGCTTAATACACTCAGTAAGCCACTGAGTTCAATTTGTTCATGCAGGCAATCTCAAACTTAGTTGCTGTGTGGCTATTGAGTCTTAGCTTATGGGCTACATGTCTTTCATCTTCTCTTCCTGTGCTGCCAGCACATACTTCCCTTCCTAAGATATCCTCATTCTGGGATACTGGCTACTCAGAGATTCAGATGGCCTCCAGAGTGTGCTGGAAGGAGAAACTCTGAGAGGATTGGCAGCAAGTCTGGAAAGACGGACGAAGATTTAGAGGGTCCTAAAAATGATCCAGGTCTTGGCTTCGGACTCTTGTTTGCCTGTGGGAAACAGGATGAATTCTGGCGATGAGGCCATACTGAAATGCTATCAGCCTAATTAATATGGTGACATCACATCATAGACGCTCACCTTTCCTTGGAACCAGATGTAGCCTGTCTGCCTGGAAGACTTTGGCAGGCTCAGACAACTTCTGAATCTTCTTTCTGAAAATCTGATCCGGTGTTGCACTTGAACTTTTTAGTGCTTCCATAAAATGAACACTTTCAGAACTGACTCATCACCTCCCTTACAATACCAGGTCCCTTTCTGGACCTCCTCACATCTGAGCTTCGTATTCTCATTCTCCAGGCTGCCCAAGTTCAATCTCCAAGCCACTTTTTGTTCTTCCATTTTTCTCTTCCCTCTTGATATTCTTCTGTGAGGTATTGAAAAATGAGACAGAATATGTAAAGCATAAAATGTGATACCTGAAACATACTAGGCACTCAACAAGTGACAGTTCACTTTCTCTTCCACCATCTCTTCCTGCTCTGGGCATTAGAACAGTTCCATGCTCCTCTCACTCAGCCCCACTGTTTCTCTCTCTCCATTGCATACTATACAACGTCACCATAGGCATGCTCTTACAGTGTTCCTACTCACAAGCCTTATGTCTAATTCTCTGCAGCTAGTTGACTTGTGTTCCTCAAAAAGCTGTATCCAAGTCCTAACCCGCAGGATATGAATGTGACCTGGCATGGAAAAAGGGTCTTTGAAGATGTGATTAGTTTAAGGAAGATGCGATCCTCCTGGATTTAGAGTGGACCCTAGAGTCGATGACAGGTGTTCTTATAAGAAGGCAAGACCATGTGAAGATGAAGGCAGAGATTGGAGTGATGCATCTTCAAACGGAGGAATAGCAAGGATTGCCCACAGTCACCAGAAACTAGAGATAAAGGTATGGCATGGATTCTCCCTCAGAGCCTCCAGAAGGAACTAATCCAACCAATACTTCAAACTCAGACCTAAAAAAGGCGAGAGAATAAATTTCTAATATTTTAAGCACCTGAGTTTGTGGAAATTTGTTATGGCAGCCCTGGGACACTAATACACTCCTTTCGCCTGGTCCTTGGGTCCTTCTTAGTCTGGGTGTAGCCAATCCTTTCAAGGTTCTCTCTTACTACTCTTCTTTACAACTCCCTTCTTCTGCATATTGACAGTCCTGTGATCATGTGATGGTTTTTTTCCATTTTGTCTTTCCTGACATAATCCTTTTTCCTTTTCTGAAATTCACTGTGTCTTCTCTACTTGTTCAACTCCTAATTATGAAATGAAAGATGTACCCAAGTCCACAGTGATTTCTTTCCTATTATGAATTCTTAAAACACACATTTGACATTGAATTCTGTTTTGTTCAAAGGGCACTTGTTTTACTTTTCACATGTGTGTATGTCCTTGAGATGTTTTTGCAACATAGAAAATGTTGGATAAGTGAATGAAGTCAGAAAGTACTGGTAGAGAACACAGGTGCTATGGGCTGAATTGTCTCCTCAAAAGTCATATGTTGAAGCCCTAACCCCCAGTACCTCAGAAGGTGACTGTATTTGGAGCCAGGGCCATTAAAGAGGTAAGTAAGGTTAAATAAATTCATATGGGTAAGCTCTAATCCAATTGGCCTGATGTCCTTTAATAAGAGGAAATTTGGATACAGAGAGACACCAGGGTGCAAGTGTACAGAGGGACCACCAGGGCAAGAGGCAGCGAGAGGGCAGCCATTTGCAAGCCAAGGACAGGAGGCCTGGAACAGACCCTTCCCTTATGGCCCTCAGGGGAAACCAACCCTGCTGGCACTTTGATCTTGGTCTTCCAGCCTCCAGAACTGTGATCAAATAAACTTCTGTTGTTTAAGCCACCTAGTCTGTGGTATTTTGTTATGGCAGCCATACCATGCTAATACAGCAGGCGAAAGGCTAAGACTAAAAGTTAAAAAATAAATAAATATACTCCTGCAAGGGGGAGAGAAAAGATGAACATATTCTCTACCTGATTGGATGATACTCTTTTCTCAAGTACCAGTCATAAAATGGCAGGTTATGTGACAGAACCATTTGTAAAGCCTAGCAACTTCTGGGTTTGTTATGAAAAGCAGCATCACTTTAGTATGAAATTCAAAGAGCTCTGAGAATGGAACTGGAACTTGGCCTTCACCCCTCTTCACCTTCTTCTAGACTGATGTTATTACCTAACCTATAGTCAGGAAGTTACCTGATGTTCTCATGAATTAATCATTAATCATTAATCTAAAATTCTATAAGGGTCTAAATTTAGGCATTTTCTGGGATTAGTTATAAGGATATACAGATTAGTGAATCCATTGAAGAGTTAGCTGGTGGGGATCAGGGCAATACTGGTTATTTAATTTATTTTTATTTTATATATATATTTTTTGCCAAGATCATATCAGTGTGTGCTTTTTTTCTTCCTCATGCTTTTGCCACCCTATAACCTCCAGTGCTCAGAGGAAAAATAATATACTAGAATTTATTCCATATTATTCAAATTAAATTTGGAATCTTGAGCTCCCTTCTGGGAAGCAGTTTTTAGAGACTCATTGACAGAATGTAGTATGTCCAGAGGGAAGCATCCAAAATTGTGAGGACTCTAAACACTGAGGCACCTGAGGGTGGTTGAAGTAGCTAATGTTTGGTCAGAAATATATATACAAAGGGCTCACTATTGGATGCAGGTATCAGCGTATTCTTCATGGCTCTTGAGGGTAAGGACTGGGCCTAATAGGTGGACGTTTCAGAATGCTGATTTCATTTCAACATGAAAACTTCCACTGCAGAGTCTAAACTCTTAAGGACCAAAGTAGTGAGGTGTAGAAGCCTATTGAGTGTCAATGTATTTTAGTAGTTAACAGGGTTTGGAGTTGTGACTTTACCTCTTATTAGCTGTGTGTCCCAGTCTAAGTACTTAATTTACTTAGCTTTCATATTCCCATCAAAATGAAAATAATGATTGCACCTATCTCATTTTGAATATTAGGTGAAATAATATATGTAAACTGCTGAGGAAACTGATGTTAACAGGGGTGGTTTAACATGTGAAGTCACAAAGTTCACCCAGGCCTATGCCTGGTTTTGAGCTCTAGACTCTGATTTAATTATGCCACATTGTTTCCAAGTTTCCTCCCAACACATAAAGGGGTAAAGAAGATATAAATGGGGGCTGAGGGGAGTGCATTGAAAGGGAAAGGAGTTGGCCCCCTTCCATAGCCAGCTATGTTCCTTAAGTTAGACCCACAGAGTTGATGAAGTGACTTTATCGATGAATCTGTTTAAATACCCAAATAAGAAATTTTTTTCTCTCTTGTTCCCAATTCTCTGCTTCCTCCCTTTATCACTCTCCAGCCCCCAGCAGACTAGGTAGGAGGATCATAATCCACAGCAGGAATGGCTCTGAGGAAACTATTTCTTACCCATTCTTTGCCCTCTTCTACCGCTTAAGTACATAGACGGTTGTTTTTGAAAGCTTGGCTCGGACTGGGCTCATTACAACATTAAAAAAATATTAAACTGAGAACTTAATTCTGTTCTTTATCATTAAATATGAAAACTAAGAAGCAAGCTGAGAGGAGTAAAAGACAAAGTAAGGCTGGATCTGAAGCAGTTCATGCTTAGGAAGACCTCGGGGGATAATTTATAACCCATTACCCTCTGGGTATCTCTCTGAGATAGTCCATTCTGAGGTAGGTGTACCTTGAATTTTGTCAAACTGTATAGAGCACCTATTAAGCTCAGTGACCTTGATAATAAGTATGATGATAAGCAGTCTGGTTGACAGGTATTAAACAGGCTCATATCTGGGACGGACTAGAAAGAATACGTGCTATTTAATTGGGGATGCTTGTCATCACTAATGAACAACAAGAAAGGGTTTGAAAAGTTCTTTGAGATACTTACTTGAAAATACCACCAAAATTTCAGATAAGTACAGTATCTGAGGTAAAGCTACTATGTACTGAGAATGATTTCATTGTGCTTTGCATACATTACATTGTTTGGTCCTCACAACGTGTTGGCAAGGTTGATATTATTATCCCTATTTTACAGATTAGAAAACTAGGTGCAGAGAGATTCAGTAACATTCCCAAGATCACAGTACTATAAATCTAAAACTTATGTTATGTACACTTTTTTTAAAGTCACATTTTCCTGCACCCAAATTATGAAGAACCATAGATGGAATTGAAGACATAGGCTTCATGATATATTTTTTCTTCTCATAACAGGTGAATTTACTTTATTCTTCTTGCCCAAACTGTAAAATATCATTTTGGGCATGCCAACTAAAGAAATGTCACTAGCCATGCAGCTCTGTGAGGATTACATCATTAGCCACTGCAGCCGTTGAACTTTAATACACCCTGAAAGGAGTTCTGGGTGGAAAACAGGAATGAGGCATTCTGTGCTCTGGGAAAACTGGCAGGACAGGCCTTCAGATAGATATTTTCAGGAGAAATTTTTAAAGAACTTGGATTCTTGCATCTTCCCATACCTAGAAAAAGCACTAAAACCATTAACCAAGATATTTGCTCCCCGTGACTAGCAGTAATCTTCTACCAAGGGGGTAAGGGCTGGTTGCACTCACCCCCTTCTCCAAAATCACATATGTGCAGACCTCCCCCCTCACCTCTTTGGAGCAGTTCCTCAGAGCTATCTGGGAGGTTGTCTCCAGGCTATGGTCCTCAGTAAGTCCCCAAGTAAAACTGAAACTCAGAGCTCTCACATTGTACATTTTTATTTCAGTCAACTGGCACCAGTCATGTTACACAGATTTATTGTTCAAATGTGCTCAGCTTTTCCAGTAAAATTAGAAGAAACCCCAATTTTCAAACAGGTATATGTGCATTAAGAAAAAAATTACCATGTGATTTTAGATATGGATGCTAATTCCTAAACATTAGTTATTATTTCTGCACCCAAGTGCTTAGAATGTTTAAAATGCAATATATTCGTGTGGATTTTTCAAGTATTTTGGAGCACATATGAGACGTGTTTGTGCGTATTTATTTTAAGTTATATGAGTACTGAGTACAGTGTACATACAGGATATGATATTCACATCTTATTTCATTTTTTGAGAAAACTTAACCCTCAATTATTAACTGTGCATAAAATCTAAATAGCAGATACAACATACTGTATAGGTCTGACTACTCATTCAGAATAGCCATTCTTTGCTTTTATGATATTGGGAAGAGAAAAGAGTTAGTAAAGAAATAGAAGCATTCCTCAAGCCCCTCTTCTCTAAAACATATTCCATATACTCTCCTGAACGGTCTGGAATATCCTTCTCTTCAGCTACCCCATCACCCTCTCAATGCAGTGGGAAAGTCGGTGGGTAATTGGGTCCAGATTGGAGATGTTTAAATATTCATGAGGCTGGCAGGGGACTGGAAGGGGGTGACTGTCTACAATGGGGGTGGGGCCGGGGGAAGTGATTAGTCATTGAAAACTAGTGAACAATTCTGAGAAAGAGATCGAGAGACAGGGACGAAAAAGAGGGATAAACAGTGAGTGGGTGGGGAGAAGAGAAAAGGAAGAGAGGGAAGAGGAGAGAGAGAGAGAGAGAGCATGTGCGGTGAGCAATAGCTGTGGGCCTTACAGTTGCTGCTAACTGCCCTGGTGTGTGTGAGGGAGAGAGAGAGAGAGAGAGAGGGAGGGAGAGGGAGTGCGCTAGCGCGAGAGAGCGAGTGAGCAAGCGAGCAGAAAAGAGGTGGAGAGGGGGGGAGTAAGAAAGAGAGGAGGAAAGGAGAGAAGGCAGGAAGAAGGCAAGGGACGATACGACCATGCTGTGCTGTATGAGAAGAACCAAACAGGTAGACCTAAAGATTTTTACTTCTTGCTGTTGTGAAATTACCGGAGTGCAATATTTCCCTGTAAAGGTAGAAAAAATATTTGAACCTCTTCTGCTCTGGCCATGGTGCTCGCGTTTCCTTAGCATATGGTAACTGATGCTTGCATCCCAGCTTTTATTCTATTCTTTCACAGTCTGCTTTTGGAATGCTGCTACTAATTAGGATGAGGTTAGAAAAAATACGCCTGTTTGGCTAGGGAAAAAAAAGATTTTTTTGGCTATTAGTAGATGTTCAGCGTTTTAGGTCTCTGGTTTTGCGGATGTGGATATGGAAATGGGTGTGGAGGAGAAAACGACGTGAGCTCTACCTACAAGATGGGGGGGCAATCCTTTATATTATTTGCAAAAAGCAGGGTTGAAAGAATAATATTCAGTTATGAATATTGCTTGTTCTATCGTACAATTCTGTTCACATGTGCTGCGGAGAAGCCTTATTTCCTACATGCATGAGCTTCACACGGGTGCAGGTATTAATGGAAACACATGTGAAGGTTTAATTAATTTATTTATTTTCAATGAATGAATGAAACTGTAATTCGGGAGATTTTTTTTTTTTTTTTTAAGAGAATCTAGAGACAACTGGGGCTGGGGGGAGAAACTGGCTGAGTAGAAGGGGAAAATCCCCTTCCCAAGACCAGCAGCGGATTGTGCACCAGCTGGTCCGAGGAGAGGGTGGACCACGCCCCTAGGAGATTCGAGCTCCGATGGGATGGGAAAGACGAGCCGAGTATTACCTGTTGGAAATCAGGTCTCTTCTGCCCTTCCTTTGCATCCTTCCTGGAATTGTAGTGACCAAAGACGGACTAACATTCCGGATAATAAGCATGGTGACTCCTTTTCATCAGGAAGAAGGACACAAACAAGATAAGCAAGAATCAGAGTCCCCTCCCTCTCTCCCCCACTGCTCAGGTTTTTCTTCCATTTCAAATTGCTCACTTATTTCTTGAAAGACGTTTTAGAAACTTGATTGGGGTGAGGGTGGGGAAGAATGACTCGTACGGTATTCCGGTATTCCGCAGCAACCGACAGTGCCGCGGCGTTCTGCAAAGGGAGCTTTAAAACATTGACCGGAACACGTTTGAGTGATATTGGCGAAGGTTAAGGAGAAAAATGGGTGTGAGATTTGGTTGAGTGTGTGCTTGTACGTGTGTGTGCGTCTCCCTGCGAGGCGAGGCGGTCTTGGCCAAAAAAGACCTTTGCACGTTGATTGCCTTCGGGGTGGGGTGCAAGAGATAGGATTTGGGCATTATTCCCGTGCAGGTATTGCATAGGGGCAATTTGTAATACACTCGCTGAATTCGAAGTGGGTGGAGGGAGAAGTGGAGAAGAAACAGGCTGCCAGCTTTGCACATTTAGCCAGCGCCCTGGGAGGGGGGCTGGGGGTGGAGGGCAGGGGGCGGGGTAGAGAGGATGAAGGAGAAGGAAGAGGAAGGGGAAGGGAGACAGAAGCAGAATCTCAGGGCAGTGAGTGGAGAGGGTGGAGAGGCAGGGCAAAAATAAATAGACAGATAGATGATAGATAGATAGGGAGATGGAGAGATAGATAGATGATAGATAGATAAAGTATCAGGCACCTGGGGTTTTGTGAGTGGTTTGTGTGAGGGTGTTTGGAGAAGAGCATGAGAGTCTTACATGTGGCACTTCCCTAAACTGCTATATGATTCCAGAGATTGATGCTTCCGCTGGCTCATTTTTCAAACCAGGACATTTCCTCTCCTTGTCTTCCTTCATTCTAATGCATAAATGCAGTAGATACAGGTGGCTGGGTTAAGCACACTGTCAAGGAAATGTTCTGAGGTTGCCCACCTGGTGAGCTGCAGAAATAAAATTTAGGAAGGTGGAGCCTTAAGGAAGACAATGCTATTCACTAAAAAAGCTTTAATTGGGGGAAAGAAAAAAAAATGCTGGTTTACAACTTTTTGCCACCCTATGTATACATATACATGTATACACATGGCCCCTCTGACAAAGGAAACCAAGCATGATTTTTCAAAAGGGAATTGAGGCTAAAGAAACTCCCTTCCCCAAAAGGGGACAGCTTCCTTCACTTGGGTCCTCTTACTAACAGCCCCAAGTATTCACTAGGATATGTGCAAGGTGATGAAGCCGAAATTGTGTGTTTAGGGAGTTGTAGAAATTCACATGTAAATGTGTACAGTATCCACATACTTTACGTACAACAGTCATGTGTGTACTCTGTGTGGTTTCCATATGCCGGCATGTGTTTTTGCATAATTCATATTCAAGACAGAAAATTGAAAGGTATAGAAATAATCCTATTTTGCCATAAATTTTATACATGTGTATTTCTTTGTGAAATGGTCATGTCCCCTACTGACCACTGCTGTGTATCATTCACATAAGTCAGTATTTAGGATGCCATTAAGTCAGACTAAAGGAAATGGTGTATTCAGGGCGTGGGCTCACACTACACTGACTGGCGTTTCTATAGCCTGAGTACTTAGGTCTCACACAGGTTTTGTGCTTGTGGGTGAAATGATCCTATATAATTCATGGCAGAATCCGATTGTGTTTATCTTTTTTCTGCCATCTATTCATCACCCTAGCCCTTAATAGGGAATAAAACCAGGGCAAAAACCTGCAAAGGTCTAAACTCTGCCACACCCATGAAATCCAGCAGAACCGTGGGAGGGGGCTGGAGGGATTGCACTTCCTTCCTCTTCCACTTGAGCTGCATAAAGAAGCCGTCCTGGATTTCCAAGTTGTAATACATTGCGAATGGCTGAGAAGAAAGCATAAATGATCTTTATTAGCCATTAATTACCACTATAGATTATTACAGCAGAAAGAAGAGAATGAGAGTAGGGTGGAGAGGAGAAGATGGTAAAGGAGTGGTCAAAGGAGGAATAAGATAAAAGAATCCCTGACATTTTATTGGCTTCTGATTTTTCAAATGTCTTGGGGCTAACTTTAAATAGCTTAATTACCATGCATTTTACAGATGATGAAAAACTTGCAAGATCTGTGTCCACAAAGCAAGAAAACTGCGAGGTGTTTCCTTTGTTTAAAAATAAAGACTTTAATGTGTAATCGAAGTAAAAAACACCAGCGCAAGCAAGAAGCCCTTCTAGCCCACGCCTTCAACCCCCATCAACATCTGCATTTTTCCACATACAACAAATAATTCTCATCTTAGCAGGATCTGTGGTTCAGAATTCCAACCTGGCTGCGCTTTTCCCTTGCAGTGTTGGAAAGGTGTGGAAGGATGCTGCCTTGCTGCTTGGTGCAGATTCCTCCTAGTGATAAATTGGATTCCTCCTAAATCTCAGCGAGCCACACCCAGTGTCACCCAGGGACTAAGTGAATTAATTAAATGGAAGCATCTTACTTAATATAATTGAAGCTGTTCTTTTTTTTTTCTTTTTTAAATGGTGATTTCCAGCACACATTTCCAAATTTAAACAGAAGGAGAAATCATTTAAAGGACATTTTTTTTCTGCCAAATTATCTAGACTCGCAGAGAATCTTAGAGAATTAATGGTGAATCTAGAAATGCATTAATATCTGGTGACTCTATAATGCCTTCTAACCCATGCCAAGGTGCATACACAATGATCCCTGCTCTCTCATGCTGACAGTCTGAAACACTGCTCCCCTCCTTCCCCACCCATGCTGAGGCAATTGGGATAAGAAAATATAGGGTTAACTTTCTCTCTTGCTGAGCTGGCAAAACTACAGAAAACTGTTCATGCTCTTTATGCTAAAGGGCAGCACTCCTGTTCACTGAGAGGAAGAGTAGCTTAGGGTCTCCTTCGCCTCCGTCATAGTGAAACTGGGGCTGATGAATCTACGTACTTCAGTTTTACCTGGCTCCATAAGGAAAAGTGGGGGGTGTCTTTGAGGCAATGGTAGGTGTGTATATTAACCAAATGTTTCCCTTGCTCACATTGATAAAGTAAGACAAGTCTGAAATCTTCCTCTAATATTAAAGGGACATTTCAAAGGATGCACATACTCAGGTCATCAAAAGAGAAGATACAGCATTTACCTAATCACTTTCCTATTAGCTGTCATAGAGGCATTTAGGCAACCAAGCATGTCTGTTGTCAATCAAAGAAGTGATTGTGGGCAGAAATTCTCCCTTCTAAATTTCTGAAGTGTGGTCTGGTTGCCCCTGCACCATTGTGTTGATCTTCAGAACATTCTCTGTGGTAGTGGGAAGAGCACTGTGCTGAGAGTCCTTAGTTTATACCACTTACTGATTCTGTGATCCTTGACTGAATCACATTATCTAGGGCTTCAATTTCCCTATAGTATGGAGACTTAAAAAAAAAAGAAAACGAACAGACAAAAAACCCACCATGCTTACCTTAAAGGTTTTTGTAGGGACCAAACAAAATTGATATGAAAACAAAGGTCAATACAAATATAAGAAAATTTTCTCTCTGAGGTTTGCAACATGAGTCTTGGCTTAGAAATTGCCAGGCTTTCAGGATTGCCAAGTGCCTACTACGCTTCCTTTTCCTGTTAGAGAGTAGTTCCTTCTTATCGTTGATTCCTCCTCTTCATCAGTCCCCATTCACTATACCAATTTACTTTAATAAGTCTTCTGTTCCCATAATTCCATTGAAACGTATTCTGAAAAAGACACCATATCCAGTGACTCTTTACTTCACATCTCATTTGATATGTCTTTGGTATTTTGTATTGTTGCCCATTCCTCTTCCTGAAACTGTCTCCTCATTTGGCCCCATCATAGTTTTCCTCTTTCTCCTCCCTCTCAGATAGGTCCTTCTCCATTCTTCTTTGCTGGCTTCTTTCACTCTCTCCCTCCCCAAATATCAGTTATCTCCTGGTTATTTATCTTGATGTCTTTCTCTTCTTATTCAACACTCTAATTCTAGGTGATCTCATCCACCTCCAGAGTTTGTAAGCACCTGTGTGATTTCCAAATCTGTAGACTGGATCTCTCACCTGAGTTCTGATCCATAGATATCTCTGTCTAGATATTTCAGAGACACGTATGCTCCTTATGAACAAAGTCAGACTCAGTGTCTCCCATTTTGTACCACTTAGGCTTCTTCCAAATTCCCACCCTTATTGCTGTAACACCATCTATCCAGCTTCCAAACTCTAGGAAAATGGGAGTGATCCTAAAAAGTATTCTTTTCTTTCAGTCCCCAAATCTAGTTAGGAAATTCTTTGATTCTAGTTAAAAAGATTTTGAGTTCATCCTCTGCTTTTTCATCTCCACCACAAATAAGCTGATTCTGACTTTCATTACCTCCCATCTGGACAAAGACAATAGCTTCTTACATGGACTCCCTACCTCCATCTTGCTCTCCTTCTGTTCTTGCAAATAGCATTGCTCTTATCTTTACCTAACACAAGTCAGATCAGATTATTTCCCTCCTGACAATCTTATAATGGTTCCCTGTTATCAGTAAGCTAAATACAAACTCCTCAGCATAGATTGCATGATTTAGCCTTCCTTTTTTTTTTCTTTAATTTTTCCGTGCTGAGAGGCATGCAGGATCTTAGTTCCCTGACCAGGGATTGAACCCGTGCCCCCTGCAGTGGAAGCATGGAGTCCTAACCACTGGACTGCCAGGGATTTCCAGCGTGATCTAGTCTTGACTATCTTTCCAGTGCCAGCTTCAAGCACCTCTTCTCTCAATGACACTACATCAGTATTTCAGGCCTTCCTTGATGTCTTTGCTCTATGCCTAGAAAATTTCATTTCCCTCTCAGAATAGAAAATTGCCTCTCCCCAGTAAGAGTTAGCTCTTTTAAGCCATTCTTGTCCTCCCTGATGTTTAGTTTTCTTCTACCTTCTTTGTGACCACACTGTAGTTTGTACAATCACTATTATATCACTTGTTACACTATACAGCATTTGTTTTTTCACATACTGGTGTCCATACTGTGAGCTGCTTAAGGGAAAGGGTGAAATCTTGATTATTTTTCTATCACCAGTGCCTACCACAATGCTTGGCACATAAAGTAACGGATTTTAACTGTGGATAATCTGTTTGCTAAATGAATACAGAACTAGGTTTACAGTCTTTCCATAAGTTGTGGCATGTCTAAATGGATGGACCACTACTAGATATTTTTTTAATCTATTGGCATCAAAATTTGAAGTGGAGCTAATCATCACTGATTCTTGTTATTGATCTACAGACATGAAAACCATCAGTTGTTGTTTTATTTTTTTAATTGGGGTATAGTTGTTTCACAATGTTGTGTCAGTTTCTACTGTATGGCGAAGTGGAGTTCCCTGTGCTGTACAGCAGGAAAACCATCAGTTTTTAATGAAAGCAGACACAAAACGCAAAATGATCCCAAGTATACTGTGTTGCTCCAAACTATTATAACTGGTACTACCTGAAAACCTCCCTTTGATGTCCACCAACCAATGTACCAGCCCCACCCTCTGAGGGTAGGAGAGTCCCAGGTTAGACACACGGTTATCATCATCTTGGATCTTCTCCTGCCCTTCCTCTTGGGCCCCCAGTGCTTACACCTATTGCTTTGTTGCACAGTTATTCCAAATAGTCCCTGACTCAATCCCTCACTACTCTTAGTTATTTCATTGATCACACAAACTTTAAAAAATGCTTGTAGTGTTGGCCTGTGCTCAGGGGCCCACGTCCAAGGATTAATTTCAGTTTCATTTGGGTGTCTTTTCTGCCCACCGAACTAGCCACATAATAATATTCCACAAAGAGAAATCTTGCATGAAAGTAAAGGGAGGCTGAATGGTAAGTAGTCCCTCAAATGTCTGTTAAATGAGTGAGAATCAGGTCAAGTTTATCTTTCTTAGGATTGAATTGGCTGAAGGAATTTGGATTCTGAGGTAGGCCTCTTGTGGCCATTATGGGGCACACTGTGGCTACAGCTTTGCCTGAAAATACTCGTTGCCAGACCCTAAGTGGTGGATTTTCTCTGACTGAATTGGCATGGCCTTGAGAACAGTAAGACAAAATGATCTATTGGTGAAGTTGAATAGTGTTTCGCAGTCTCCACACCCTTATTTTATATCTTGCTCATGGCTCTCAATCTCTTTCAATCTCTTTCTTTGAGTTGTCCTATTTTTTTTTCTCCTCCCCTCAGGTCCAAGTGGAGTTTGTCTAATTAAGTAATGCCAGCTCATTCTAGCGTTTAGTGGGCGAGACCATAACAGGACACTTTTAAGAAAAAGTGTGTCCCTTCCAACTTTCCAAATAGGTATTTTAGGCAAAACAGGTACATTAAGATATGTCTGACACATAGTAGCCTCTCAACAAAAAATATTTATTGAGGGAATAAATATAAGAAGGGAGGGATCATCATGATGGGCCATTAGGGGATATGTTTTGGTACAGAAGATCATAGCTATGCACCTGTTGAGAGGTGGCTCTGTGTAAATGCACACTCAGCTCTGTTGGTCCTGCTCTCAAGGTGGTGGTGGTCAAAGTTACAATTCCAGCTCCTGTCTGCTTAGAACAGAGTGATACCCATGCAGTGAGTTCAGGTTGTAGAATGGGAGTGTGACCCTCCAGATTCCCTATCCTTAATTATTTACAGATCTTATTTTCTTAGATGTTGTTTGTTTAATGTCCTGTTTCATGTCTTTGTAGTGGAATAAACCCTACCCTGGGTTCTAGACCTGGCTCTGCCAATTGCTTGTCGTGTGACCTTGGGTAAGTAACATCATCTTTCTGAGCCTCAGTTTATTCATCTATATAAGTGGGCACATAAAAGGAATATACTCCAGATCCAGGCTTGCCTTATCTACTAGGCTGGTGTGAGGCTCGTATAAAGTGGTAAAAATAAAAGAGTTTTGCAAACGATGTGTTTTTCAAGTGTAAAGTATTATTAACTGAGGAATTCCACATATTGAAACCTAAAGTACTCACAGTTCTATGCCAAGAAGTACCCTTGCTCTCCGTATAGAATGTACATATATTTCCCATTCCTACCCCTCCTCTCCTATTCTCTACAGAGTAAATATTAACTGTGCTAATGGATGGGAGCATAGCATATCTTTACCATTTCCTTCGAAAACTTCAGTGACAGCACTTAAATAAGCAAATATTCAAATTGTCATGAGACCCCAACGATCAGTTCAAAAGCATTAGAAATATGCACTATTTTTCTTTTTATCTTTTTCTGTTTTAGTCTGTTCTGCACATTTATATTTCTCTTTCTGCTTGCTAATTTGGCTGCTTCTCCCCTATCCCCATCCTCCCCACCCCCCCACCTCACTTCCAAACTGGGTTCTCAGCACTAAGATTACCAGGCATGCTGTGCTCACATCAATCACATGAGAGCCCAGTCAGGCAGAATAGTAGAGAGGGAATGTGGGGCTGATTGGGAGATTGAAAATGGGGATGGAGCCTGGTTGGGGAAAGCACTGTTCAAAGATGATCACCTGAGCACAATTTTCATACAACCTCAGGGTTTCTCATTGCATCAGGAATTAACCTTGATCAGAAGTGGTATACAGTCCTTAGCCTTTTCCAACTCAACTCTAATACCATAAATAATCTAAACTTTCAGGATCTCTACAAAGGACATTTCAGTTCTCCTGCATCCCTGGTTAATTGGGATGTTATCTATTTAATAATACAAAATTTATCCAATTCTCATATAAGCAATAAATTCTTGCAACCCAAAAGATCTGATTTCTTAATGTATGGATAACATTTGAAAAAATTTTTAATCATAACAATGGGATCAATTTTGTCTAAGAGATTTGCTTTTCCTAGAAGCCAGAAGTTTAATATAGAAAAATTAATATCATGGATATTTTGAAAAATACTTTTATAAAGGGGGCTTATATAGAGTTTGATAGAAAGATACATTAACTAGAAATTTGCAAATATGCAGGTGTCCAGAGAGAAGCAATTATTTTTTGGTTCATATTTACAGTTGGTTAATGATCACCTTTAATCTTTCACTCTAGCCACCTCTCTCTGTCTCGCTCTGCCTCTGTCTCTGTGTGTGTGCCTGTCTGTCTGTCTCTCTCTGTCTCTCTCCACACACGCACACACACATATACTTGTATTATTTATGTCTCCTTTTGTTGGGTACAAGTAACAGACACCACTTTTAGTGGTCTAGAAAAGGGGTCTATTGAAAGGAAACTAGATAGCCCATGAAATTAAGAAGTTGAACAGCCAAGCTTACAGGAACCAGAGTAGATCTGGGAACCTCAACATAAGGAATTCATAGACTTTCTTTCTGGAGCCCTGCATTTAAAAGACTCAGTTACTAATAACCCCAGCTTCTCTGGCTCTCAATTAGAAATTCTAGCTAAGAAACAGAAATGTATCTATGTACATACACATATACAGAGAGAGAGAAAAAGAGAGAGGGAATATGAGAGAAAGAATGAGACTGAATGAATCTGACTGGTCCTTCTCAGTTCAGCTAGTTACCAATAGAACAATCATCTCTAACTGGATGAAGGACCAGATCACGTGATGTAGACAATTTCTGGAAACTCACACCTGTGAATCTAGGGAGAGAGTAAACTGGCTGAGAAAGAGTCTCTTGTATGTCCATAATAGGGAAGCTTACCAGATTAGGAGGGATTTTCCTCAAATATGGAAGATCACTATTTTCCCTTTGGCTGTTTTCATTTAGCCTGTATTATATATTCTTATTATTGGTAGGGTTATCACCACCAATGACTCCGAAAGGAAGCAGTAACCACACAGATAACTGATCTCAAGAGCTTTTATACCTAAAAAAGAAAAGTTAGGGCAAATCTCCACAGCTAGAGTTGACAAGCATTGTTTTCACTTTTTTTTTCCAGAAGCTGAACTCTGGCAGGTTCCACCTGACTAAGAGGAATATCAGCTACCATATGCTCTTGCTAACTTGGCATGGTGTAACTTTGATCTAACTTTTCCTTTTTGGTTTGTGGGATTCGTTTCTGCCAAAGGATTGGGCAATAACGGGTGTAAAACATCTCCCTTGAATTTATATCAGAGAAATGTTACTCCTTGATATTCGTCATCTCACTCTGAATGCCCTTAAATTAATTCCAGCAGTAATCATCATATTTATCTATTTTTAGCAAATTGGCACTTTCTAAAACATTGAGCTGTTGTCTCCATACGCACCAGTTTGCTCTAAATGTAGAATTTTGGTAATTAGCTTTACATCCATTATTTGTAATCCCAGTTCCAATAACTATTCAAAATGTTATTTTTAAATGAAAATTTGAAAGACCCTAATGTCTTCCCATTAATGACTATATAAAAGAGCTAGATGAAGCAAAGAAAAAATAAATGAAATGATCTCCAAAGGTTAAGCAAACTCAGGAATTGGCTGCTTTTCTAAATGGCTTCAGAACCTCTTAGTCAGCACAACCAGCCTAGGAACTAGCCTAGACTAGGAGCTGTTCAAATGCAAATCCTGTTCCCACTCCTACTTGCTTTTTGGTTCAGAAACCAATTTACCAGTTTGGAGTATAAACTGAGAAGTAAAAGCTCTTCTTAATAGCCAAACTAGATCCTCAACAGCTAGTCTAAAAGATGCATTGCACAGTTCTACTCAAACTCCAGTAGAGGCAATTGTCTCTGATATTTACACACACACACACACACACATCAAGGCAGGATTTCTTTAAAGAGAAATTATTGGTTTCTAAATAACTAACTTGCAATTAGATTTCTAGATCCATATTGTATTGAGGGCAGCCCCACTTTGGCTATCCAGACTCTTGTGGGGTTCTAATGGGGGAAGGGAAAGAAGCATTGAGTATATTTAGGGTGGACATTACCTTTCAACGCCCTTTTCTTTAAATCTTTATTTGTGAGATGTAAAGGAATAATGAGACTTTATAAGTCATCCACCTTAAACATCCCCCATTTCATCTTCAGCTAGACATTTGGAGAATTTTTCTTCCAAAGTTTTACTGGGTTAATATTTCTAAAAATTTCTGAGATTTTCAAAAGGAAAGAGAATATTATCTTACTTTAAAAATATTGGCTCTTTCTTTAGATGAATCTGATTTGGGGGTTTGATTTATTCAGTTTTGGTAATTTATTTAGTTTTTTCTGAAGAGTAAGCACCATTTGCAATCTTCCCTTAACCACTGCATTTCAAGGACTTATTTACTCCAATGAAAGAGAAGGCGATTCTGTTTTCTTTATTGCCTTGGAAAGCTACTCTGGAGAAATCAGGTTGGTATTTAGTATTCATTTGAATAAATCTTTCATGTTAATCTAAATTCAGTGCTCTTCATGTCTATGATTGCCTTTGATTGAGAATACGGAGTGATAGCTTTTGATAACTCAGCCAGATTTGTGTTCCATACTGATGGACAGTTAACTGGAGAGCTGTATAGAAAACATCAACAAGCTCTAGTTTCTTGCATACTTTCTTTCATCTTGAACTTCATACCTTACCCCTTTGGAGTGAAACCAGTATAGAAGAGGAAATGAAGAGGACTATTCTTGAAAAGGGAGGAGGACTTATAAAATAGAATTACCGTTTGGAATTGGGCCATTGCCCTCCAGTGAAAACTGTCATGGGAACGTAAGACCACAGATGTCTCAGACTTCACTTCTGAACATCATCTGGAAGATTGTCTCTGAGGGAGTGTACAGGACAAATAGATGGATCTGTAAACTCTCAGAAAGACAAGTGGAGCTATCTTGCATGACCTCTCTGGGACATTTGAAACCATGAAACATGCCTTCTCTTTACTTTCTTCGCTCCGTAACACCTATTTGTGCTGTTTTTTCTCTTCTCTATCCTTGATTTCACATTCTTTTTTTTTCTCCTTTGGCTCCTCTTTCTCTCTCCGCCCCTGAAAAGTTGTTGTTATGCAGGCTTTTGTCCTTATTCTTGCATGTTCTTAGTCAACAGAAGTTCCAAGACTAATCTAATCCGTGCCCACAACTCCTACATGACGAATGGGTCTCAAATTCTCCAGGCTCTCTAGCCAAGTCTACTTCCTGGGCTCTAGAGCTTTGTATCTAACTGTCCACTGGAAATCTTGTCCTGATGACCCACAGGAGCTCAATCTCCACATGTCCTAAAAATAAGTCTTCATCTCTTCCCCATTCGTATCCAGTCATCTAAATGGAAATGGAACCCTGATTAATTCCCCCAGTCTTCCTTTTATTGTTAGATGCTACCACTTTTTCTAGTTTCTATAAGTAGAAAACAAACAAAATAACCATTCATTC
Organism: Kogia breviceps; assembly: GCF_026419965.1. Lineage (NCBI taxonomy): Eukaryota > Metazoa > Chordata > Mammalia > Artiodactyla > Physeteridae > Kogia > Kogia breviceps. The sequence goes on along the minus strand of NC_081314.1, from coordinate 88,775,445 downwards.
TTCCTTTGCTGTCACCCTCTACCTCAAAAATACGTCTTGTCTCTGTCCCTTTTTCTTCATCTCCACTATCATCCTTAACCCAGTTGTCTCTCATGGAGAGACACAACACAACAGCCACACAACAGCCTTCCCATCTCCTGTCTTTCACCCTCAACCTTTTATAATCATTCTCCCCTCAGTAGAAAGAACGGTCTTTTTAAAAGTTTCTATCAGATCATGTGTTTCCACTATTTAAAAACCTTTGATAGCTTCCTATTCCACATAGAACCAAAACCAAACTCATTACTCCTAAGGTCTATACAAGTCTACATAATCCAGGACTTGCCCCACCCCTCTGAATTTTTCTTATAACCAAACCCTTCTTGCTCACCAAGTCTATTGGCCTCCTTTTAGTTTTTAAAACACACCAAGCACATTCCCTCTTCAAAGCCTTTGCGTGTGTTACTCTCTCTACCCAGAATGCTCTTTCTCTTACTATTTACTTGAGAGGCCTTCTGTGACAAATCCATCTGAGTGGTGAGCGGATCACCCCACTTCTTTTGTTTTCTTTAAGAATTGTTCTCAATCTGATTTTTAAAAAATTTACTTGCTAATTTTCTGGTCCCTGCCTATCTCTTCAAACTTCAAAATCTACCCCTCTTCACATCCCACACTCCACTGTAATTGTACAATTTCATGGAACAACCCATGCTGCTTCATCCTTTCCCCCTTTCTAAACACTATACCTTTTGCCTGGAATACCTTCCTTTCCCTTCTTTTCTACATAACGCCTTTCTAATGTATTTCCACAATGTGGCTAGAGTTATTTTTTTCTTTGTGGAGACGCCCTGACCCTCCAAGCAGATATGTTGATCTTTCCTTTGTGCCATCATTGTGTCTAGTACATGCCTATACTACAATATTCCACAGACTTTATTATAAATATTCATTTACATGTCTGTCTCTTTTGCTCTTCTAAAAGCTCCCTTCGTGTAGGAATCATGTTTCGTTTATTGTTTTATGTATATAGCCTTAGTTCAATGCTTTGCACATAATAGGCTCCCATTAAATAGAAGTTGAGTAAATGAAGCCCACACATATGACCAAATATCAGTGTCTAATGAGTTGTATGTGATGGCAAAATTTGGTTAAGTCTAAGGCAAACATTGCCCAGTTCCCACCAATTAATCATGGGACCTGCCCACTCTGGCACACTTTATAATTAGGCACCTGATAGATATCTCACACAGAGCTAAGACTGCACAGACTTGGATTTCACCCAAGTGGTGCCAGCTGGTTGTTTCAGCAAATAAAAGTCCCCATTTTGTAGAGAGATACTTCAACATGGAAAGATAGCCATACTTGACACTATAAACTTCTTATGATTTGGGCTAAGGATGAATAGCAGTTTAAAGTCATGTATATTTTAACCCATTAATATGCCTTCCAAGCTAGGTGCTAAACATTCAACCTTTTCATAATATCTAAAACTGGTGACTTCTGAAACCCCTCCCAGAGTAATCCTGGTGAAGTTTCACACCCTTCCTCTTTGTTAATGATATGACTTGTAGTTGCATGTACACATTCTCTTACTCCTTTTACTCTCTTTAATTTCAAATTAGAAAAAAAATATGCACTATGATGTTTAATTGTTGATTTTTCTGGTGACTGTCTATGTGCTATGGAAGCATCCACCTGTCTGATGTTGTTTATTCCCAAACTGATAAACAAAAGGAAAAATTTTCCTACAGGGGAATGAAGAAACAAATGGCCAGGTAATCATTGACTTAACAACATCTAGCATATGTCTCTTACAAAAATGTGATTCCCTCTGGGCAGTGGAGCTGAGGAGGAATGGATTCCCCCTTGGAATTCTGGAGAGGGAGAAATAATCTTCAGTGTAGTCTGTTTCCTTTCTAAGAATATATATGAGAATCAAGAAAACAGAAGAAGTTTCATGGTCATTAGGTAGCTATGTCCCTTTGAACTAAAGCTATATAACATAAAGATTAAAAATACTTTTTTTGGTCTGGCTGGAAACTAAAACACTCTTTTAGATTTCTTTCTTCAGGAAATGATATTCTAAGTTTCAAGCTGCTAACTTGCAAAGCAAACTTTGGAAACAAGTCTCATTTATAGGTTGGGGTAATGCTCACTCCAAAATCAAATTTGGGAAGGACAAAAAGAATATAATTTTCCAGTTTAGGGAATGGATGAGCATAAGGAAGGCAAGCTGAAGCAGACTTCAGCTGAAAAAAATAAGTCACTTTTCTCAGTTGTACATTTTTTATTTCAGTAATTACAGGGGAGGTGGAGAAGATACATGAGTAGTTTGGGTTGCTGAGAAAGTAGATGAGAGAAGCAAGTATTCAATGTTGGAGAAGTTGGATTGGTGGGATATGGTAGAACTTTAAAAGACCCACTGGACATGGGTGGAACCCTTGGAGCCATTTCTAGAAGATGTAAATTTTAAGTTGCCAATGACCTTATACTTCAGGAATAGTCAACAAATCTGGGTTGTTCTGATTAAACAAAATTTCAGCCTAATTCTCTGGAATTAAGAAGGGAGTTTTCCTTGGATTCCAGTGGGTGGTCAACAGGTCAGGCCTAAACTGGTACGAAAAGATTAGAGAATAGACTAAATAGACTAGAGGATAACAAAATCTACTAGGCACTCTCTATACATATAAGCTTTTATTGCCTCCTAACATTAAGTGGTGCTATCTTCACCACCTGAAATGCTTTCTTTCCTCCATCTGCCAAACTATGTTCTGCCTCCAAAAATTCTGTTGAAAAATCACCTCTTTTATAAAATCATTCCAGATTTCCTTATTCTCCATCTGGATCCATGCTGCAATCACTATAGTAACCTCCCTAGTAAGTCTTCTCCCCCCATATAGTTTGTGTGTGTGAATATGTTGCACATATATATGTATACACACACAGAGAGAGAGAGAGAGAGAAAAGAGAAGAGAAAGAGCATGTATATGTTTTGTACTTATTGTCCTTTTCTGTTTCCCCTAGACACTGCTTAAATTTCATTCCTGGGTTCGCCACTGTTCCAGATTGCACAAGGCACTGTTCAAGGTTTCCTACTAACTACCTTTTTATTTAATCTCCCAGGGAAAAGTTGTCATTCTCTTTCACTATATACCTGATGGTAATAATTATCATTGATTAGTAGAGCTAAGGGGATCTTAGAGATTATCTAGTTGTTTTTTGTTAAACTTCTTTTGAGCCACAGAACTTTTGATCCCAGATATTTCTCAGAATCCAAATACATAAAATAGGTAAGAGGTTCTATTTGGCCAGAGCAGAGTTTGGTGGCCCAGCCTTCTGTCCTGTCAGTCCACTCCTCTCTGCTCTGAGGCCCCTTTGAGGAAGCCTAGGGAGCAGAATTTGGGAAACACTGATCTATGTCCAATCCTTCATGGTGTGGAAGTTGGGAAGTTAAGGTATTCAGCTCAGAAAGGGCTAAGCTGGAGTTTCTTCCTATGCCAGTGCCACTTCTTTCAGAGGGGTAAAAGAGGATCATGCTTTCAATTTCTGGATGTACATATCCCCAAGTATTATAAATTTGCGAAGTCAGCATTTATGTGGTTCATAAATGGACAGGGTTCTTTCACAAATGAAGACTAGAAGTTTTTGTGTTTTCCACCTTTTGACTCATTTATCTTATTTTTCAATTAGTCTTTTTTTTTATCAGGACTAACTGTGAGACAACATTTTCCTCAAATTATATATGAAAGTCACTTATTCATTCAATAAACATTTATTTACCATCTACTAAGCCAGAAGTTGTGCAGAGTACTGGAAATATAGAAATAATTTTCTTAAAAAAAAGAAACACTCTCTACCCTCAAGTAGCGCACAGTATAGTGTGGAAGACCTCTCTATGTCTATTTCAAAGTGTGTATTCTACAACACGCTCCTGGATAATTTTATTAATCTCAGGTGTATTTTCCTAATTGTTCAGGAATGTTTTTCACTGTAGGAATTTACTAGTGTTTCTTCTCATGTAGATGTGACTATCCAATCTGCCTTGGAGACCTGGAGGGTGAGTTTTGTGAATAAGAGAACATTCATAGGTATTAAGGCTTAAATACTGCAAAGCCAGAGGATTTTTAAGGATTAAATGTGTTAATATATGTAAAATACTTAGAACTATACTTGGCATATAGTGAGCACTAATGTTAGCTATTGCTTGTTATTGTTGAAATTGTTGATGATGATGATTTGGAGTCTATGTTAAAGGATTCGTATGTCAAGTATTTTTTGGTAGGAATTCCTCAAGGACTAGTTTCTGGATTTGGGGTGTGTGTGTGTGTGTGTGTGTGTGTGTGTGTGCGTACATGTCTAAGGTTTAAGGAACTTATAATTGATTAATTGAGAAATGAGATATTAATGTCGCTGATTTAAATCTTGCCCACCCTGTGCTCTCAATAGTTTTTAGGAATAATGTATATTAGTTCTTGGAGTCTGGAACTCAGATATAATTAGCCTATCTTACAGATGTGGTCAATAAAATAAGAATAGAAGTTTAAGCTTCCTTCACACTTAGAAGGTACAGAGGCTTATCGCTTCCAGGAAACTGGAATGTGAGCATCTCAAGACCTAGACTCAGCCACTGAATCTTCAAGGAATGATGTAAAGATGCAATGGCAATGATAAATTATCCTCAGAGATGGTGGCATTTGGGGTCTTGTGTCTGTGGTACCCATGAACTGATGTCCTAACCCGTCAAGGGTCTCACCTTGACTCTGTTTCTTGGATCCGGCTTGCTTTCCTTGGTTCCTGCCTATTTTTTGAGGCTTGTTCTCTGGCCTTCCCATCAATAATGTGAGCTCTGATATGATCTGAATCCAATCTAGTTTCTATGCTTGCATGCAAGAATCTGACTGGTACAATCCTATACTCAGGAAATCAGGCCAAAGCTACTCATATTTTTCACCATGTTATGGCAGCAGCCTCAGGGCTTTTGCTCTTGCTGTCCCTTCTGCCTGAAATGCTTTGTTCACACCTATTCTCATGACTTGCTCCCTTACTTCCTCAGGGCTCTGCCCAAATCTCACCTGTGTACATCTCATCAAGGAGGCTTTCTCTCATCATCCTATATAAAGCACACTCCACCCTATACTTCCTTTCTCTTCATTTTTATTCTCTTTCATTATACCACTACAAAAATGCTTATTTCTCTCTCCTTTTACATTTTAATTGTTTAAGTATTTGGGGAAGATTTTCCTGCTGTGGTAAATTTATGCTCATTAAATTGTCAAATATGATGATATTATTTATTTATTTGATGCAGGCGCCCTAAGGGGAAATGCTTGCTTTTGCCACTTGCACCATCTGGCTTTGATTGATTATTGTATTTTACCTGATAGTCTTTGGATAGGACTGTCAGCGTGATGAATGGGTGAGAGTGGGAGGAGTTCAAACACTAGTTGAGAAAGGATAACAAACCTGTAGCAATAAGTCAGACACCAGGAGGCATTCTAAACACTGAATAAGATAGAACATCCATCGCATGTCCTATTTGCATTCCAGGTTAAACTTCAAAGAGTCAACATGGCAAAAACATTCCAAGATAAAACTAGCAAGATCTTCTAGAAAAGATTTAAGTTGCCAGGCAAAAAGAAAAATCCTTTATGGTTACTGAGTATGCCATGATTCCACATGGTTGTAGTTGCAGCTAGAATTCTGCGTCTACGTTTTCTCAGCATCAGTAACTTATAATCTGATGGAGATTTAAATAAAAATGAAAATTTTCAAGACATTCCAACATCCTAAGAGAACAATTGTTTTGTGGGAATTAAAGAATAGAATGCAGAATAGCAAATGGTGGCACATGGCCAGGTACTAGGTTCTGATAACCTGATCTTGAACCAAAACATAATCCCCTGGCATTCTCGAAACCTGATTTTCATCAGAAGCTTCATTCCAGGACAGAAGTGAGGTGGTAACTTTGCTAATGTGGGGCATCTTCAGCATGCCTGGATCCCTCTGACATTGAGGTAGAGAGCCTAAAAAACTACCATTCAATCTTTCTTCTTTCCCCAAAGAGAGACATCTTTAAGGTGCATGTATGGCTGGCGCCTATATTATTTTGGTTTATCAGTAGATCGCCTATCACTTTCATAGTATCTTCAAGTTAGAAGCGATTTTAGAAGTCATCTTGTCTATGAAATCATTGATTTATTCATTAGGAAACATTTATTAAGTGTCTACTGTAATTAAAGGATGTAGACAAAAAATGAATCACATATGCTTGTCCCCTCTATAGGATGCATGAATTCCTCTCCATGACATCATGATGAGGTTGGAGTTCAGCCTTCACTGGAATATCTCCAACATTTTGGGTGGTGTTGCTATTCATTTATAGCACTCCTCAATAGAGAGAAAGCAGGTTAACCTCACTTAAAAGGGTAGTAGGGCCCAACCAAAACTTTGCTTACCCCCCATCATTCAAAAAGTCAGATGCAGAATCCTTGAAGTCAAATCGAATACGTGAAGCTCTGTACAGTTAATTTAGCAAACTCTTTCACCTTTGTCTTCTTGTCTTGATCCCCGACAAGCTTCACTGTGCTTTGCCATTCTTCATGCTCATCCAGAGATGAGAGCTAAATAGCAAATTTGGATATTTGTAGCCAATGAGTTTTATTCTCTTGTTGCCACAAAAAAAATCCCCAAACCTCTTTTTTTTTTTTTTTTTTCTGCCACACAGCACGCAGGATCCTAGTTCCCTGATCTGGGATCGAACCCACACCCCCTGCAGTGGCAGTGTGGAGCCCTAGCCACTGGACCGCCAGGGAAGTCCCCTGTTGTGTCCCCAAACCTCTTAATGTATTTCAGAACACTTTCGCTTCTTAATGAATGAAGCTTCATCAGCTCAGTTTAGTTTTGTTTGCACAGAAAAATCAAGCTTTGGAATAAATCTAGAGTGTTGGAATGAAATTCCTACAGTTGTCAAATGCTTTGAAATATCTCAAGAAAAACACTTATTGAGGCTTTTCAGCATTTGGCCTTGGCAAGAATTTAGGTATTAAGAGTTCCTACAAAATGAAAAATAAAATGGCATGCAAATATATACAAATATACACAAAACCCAGACTATGGACTTTTAGGAATTTTTGAGATTTCTAGTTTGGGTCTAAGGTAATGATCAACTGTCATTTGTCAGAACTTTGGTTTAATAACAATTTTAAGAAATTGAACAGTGGACTAACTTAAAGTTTTTAAAATGTGCTACTAAAACCAAAACATATTAGATTATGCTTCTTGATAAGATTATTCTTAAACCATGATTTAAGATTCTTCTAATATTCCCTCACTGTCAGGGTCCAGAAACTCAGGGCCAAGGGTAAGTCAGCCTTAGATAAACAGATTGTATGGCCTAGGCCACCAATCTGTCCAGCATTTGTGACCTATAAAGATTCTTCCTGCAAGCGTCTCTGCTTATGCCAACTGTTTATATGCACAGTGGCCACTTCCAAAGCTGTCATTCCCAGGTTTGCTTTGCTTATACAACTAGCTGTTACTGTGCTAGGGCTTTCTTTCCTTCTTTCTTTTCTTTCTTTCTTTCCTTCTTTCTTTCTTTCTTTCTTTCTTTCTTTCTTTCTTTCTTTCTTTCTTTCTTTCTTTCTTTCTTTCTTCCTTCCTTCCTTCCTTCCTTCCTTCCTTCCTTCCTTCCTTCCTTCCTTCCTTCCTTCCTTCCTTCCTTCCTTCTTTTTTCCTTTCTTTGCCAAAAAAGGTTCAATTAACCCATGAGTTTGGTCAAGAATAGAAGTTGAAGGGCAAGACCTGAAAATTACAGCATTTAATTTTGCACAGTGTCTTGATGATGGAGCAAGGACTCAGGGATGGCTACTATAGGTGGAGATTCAAAAAGAGTCTAATGAAAGAGCATGAGGGGGCGATCACATATATTCTTCAAATCATTCTGAAGAAATGGAAGAAAATAGAAATAATCTAAGACAAAGGAGGGGAAGCTCTGCAGCTATTCTGAATTAAGCACATACCCTCAGAAATATTTGCAGTGCCTTAAATTAGTAGATTGCCACTACTTATAGAGAAGATATAATCAGGAAAGATCTCAACCACAAGAGACCCCTCCATGAGAATTATTTGCAATTTGGTGCCATATTGTGTGTCAGAAACCATTTTCTCATCCTGTTTTATATGTTATGTATCTCTTTCCAGGAAACTAAACAACCAACTCATATGTCCTGAATCCCTACTATGGACCTAACTCTGTTACTAATATGTACTATGGGACATATTGTAATGGGCAGGGGAATATAAACCCCACCATCAAGAAGGCTGATGTTTAAGAAATATGTACAAACTAAAGAATAATACTCTTGAAAATAGCAAAACAAGGCAGTCTGCAATTAAAGGAAATGGGTGCTGTGAGAGATCAGTGAGGGATTGTTGGAGGAGGCAGAGGAACATGAGGGCTTTTAGGGTGGGAAGAGTGGGAGAGTGTTCAAGATGGGGGAGAAGAGACAGTATTCCAGCTAAGTGGGCTGGTACAGCTGCTTCCTGTGGAGCCTTGAGGAGACTGTTCTGAAGAATGTGAAGACTGTTTGATGGTCAGAGTTAGGAGGCAAAATAGGAGTGTAGATGAGGCTTAGCCAAAAAAGGAAAACAGAAATGGCCTGCTGTGGTAAGAAATTTGTGCCATGAGCAGCTTTTGACTAAGGGAGTGACATGATGAAAGAGATATTTATGGTACATAGGCACGCAGGATTGCATGGGGAGACTGGAAACAGGAAAGCAAGTTACAAGGTTATTTTTAAAGAAAATAAGAATGAGCAAAAGAAGCCTTGAACTAGGGTGTTCACAACTGGAATTGAAATGTAAAACTAATTGCAGACCTTTTGAGAAAAATGGACAGTTTTCAGTTGCGACAGGACATGAAGAAATGTCTCTGTCAATACATGTGGTCTGTGACCCTCCTAATTTTTCTGATCAAGTGACATGTGATATAGGCAGTATGACAAGGCACGTCGCAGAAGTAGTCCCTGTTTTAGGCACTTACTATGGGCCCTTCTGCAGACCTATTCTCTTTTCATTTTCATTTCCTTAGTTCTTGGATTGCTAACTATATCCCACCTTTATTTTCTGCTTCTGACCCCTTCAGGTAGACCCTATCAAATATTCCTTCTGGGCCTCTGAGATTGGGGATCCCCTGGACACTGGACTCTCAGTCCTACTCTCTTCTCTAGTCTTGGACACCATCTTTAGCATGGAACTCCATCACCCCATTTCAAACCCCCTGAACCCTAGAAGCCAAGCCAATTCCTCCCAATTTGCCCTGTGATAGGTAGAGAAATGACATATGATTGTAAGATTTCCAGCTTACATAGTGGAGTGGAAATGAATGGGCAGAATTCATACACTTGAAAGGAAGAGCTGGTTTGTAAGAAAGATGATGTTTTTAAGTTCCAGCATGATCAGTATGAATGAGGCATCCAGAAATGACCAGCTGAAGATTCAGAAGTAGAGGGAGAGAGAACAGGTGCAAATGACTCAAAGGGATATTGAAAGCTTATTCATCTTCATGGGCTTCAGTCAAGGGAGAGTTAGAAAGAGAAGAGTGGAGGGAAGGGCCTAGTCTCCCTTCAATGGCAGAAGGTACTCATTAAAAGAAACAAAAATCAGTAAAAGAACTAGCATAATCAGAATCAGAAAAGGCAGTAAGGAAAAAGCTTCAAAATAGAATGGTGAACACTATGAAGTCAGAGTGATGCACAAGGATGAGAATGGAGAATAGACCACTGAATGTAGGATGACTATTAATAACCTCTGGGTGGACAATTTAGTAGAGTGGTGAGGATGAAAGTCAGATAGCAGGGGCTTCGGAGGGATAGAGATGAAAGAAATGAAGACAATTGGCAGAGACCAGGCATTTAAAAATTTTGGCACTGAACAGAGGAAGAGAAATGAGGTTGTAGGAAAATGGTGTTTTTTTCAAGCTAGGGAGAGACCTGTGTTAAAAGGAGGAAAGCATAGAGAAGGGTAGACTGAAAGGCTGAAGGAAGAAATAAATGTCACATCAATGAAAGGATGGGTTCAAATTCTTCGATTTCAAGAGGGTTCCCTGTGGAAAAATGATACCCCTTTGAAATAGAAAGGAAACAGAAGTGGATGAGAGGTTTGTTGAATTGGGGTGGTATATATGCAGGAGATCCTGCCAAAATTCTGGACCCCCTCCCGTATTTTCCTAGGCGAAGAACTTTGATCGGATGCTCAAAGTAAAAATGGGGAAGCAAATACCTTCAGGGGAGTTTACTAAGCAACACTAAGCAGCATGTTCCCAAGTGGTTTATGGATCACCTGACTGTGTATCACCTAGAGAGACTTTTACAAAGGAAGGTTCCTGGAGGAGAGACTTCATTTACAAGCTCCTCTGATGATTCTTTTGCATGCAAATTTGGGAGCCAGTGCCTTGTTGTGAGGTGGAGCTATCTTGAAAACACTGTCTAATTTAAGAAGCTAGCAAGAAGCTCCAATGTCTCTCATCCTGTGGCTATTTTAATCCTCACATCCCTCACAGTGCTCCTTTCACTAGGTGTATTTCCATGAGAAAGAGAATAAAACTCACACCAGCATAAACCTGCAAGAGTTCTTGGTTAGATCCACAATAAATGGGAAAGCATTAAGGTATATCTATAACCAAAAAGAAAACCTCAATACTGATCATGTGCACACATGAAATTTAGATGATGTAGATGATATAAACCACTTATCTTTTCCACTGAATTTCCATTCAGTCCATTAAGAGCTTGCTTCAGGTAGGCATCTGGGTGTCCCCATCTCTCTCTGGGCTCCCTTTCTTTTCTCTTTTCCCCAACCCACATTTTCTACTTTTATGTCCCCCCTCCTCCCCTACCCCCCTAGACTTCAGATGGGACGTTAGATCTTTATGGTTCTGTGCATTGTGCCATGTTCTGTCCTAGAGGGTCAGCATTAGAAGCTTCAGACGTTTGGTCCCTAGAGCTTTAAAAGCTGCACATGGAGAAGATTAACTGACATTTGCTTGCTAAACTTGACTGCCTCTTGTAGCATAACATTGACATATTGTTATGTATCAAAAACAGTCATTGTTTCTTAATCTAGCTTCACTCCTCATGAAGAGTAAAGGGGAAATAAAAAGTGTGAAAGAGAGTAAAATCCAATTCTGCCACACTGCGGTACCTTTTATTATTTGGGACTCATATGTCAGGAGGCCCACAATAGGGAAGCATAGGCATAAGTGATAGAGTTCTGTAAATTGTAGCATTAGGTTTCCTGCTAAGTGAAGTTTCAGTTTCTCTCTCTCTCTCTCTCTCTCTCTCTCTCTCTCTCTCTCTCTCTCTCTCTCTCTCTCTCTCTCTCTCACACACACACACACACACACACACACACTCATACACACAAAAGAGCTGTTGTTTCTTTTTATTTTGTTTGAAATTTAGGCTTGGTGTTGAAAATTATCTCATTAATTTTTGGTTTGTTGGTTTTTTTGTTTGTTTGGAAAAAAAAAATTACTACGAGTTGCCTAGGGTGAGAAGGGGTGACTGTTGAATGCCACAACATTAAATTGGACTCTGTCAACAAGAGTAAGCATACCCTAAGCTCATTTCATATGTAAATTGTATATTTTTCTTTCCTTTCTCTACATTTTATTCACCAAAGCAGAAATGGGAGGTTTTAGTTTCTCTATTTCTTTCTTCTAGTATACTGATATATTCAAAAGAGTATAGTAATTTTCTCCAATTTTACCCGAGCCATGCTTTTCTTAAGCACTTCTACTTGGTCCTCCCCACTTCCCCACCTCCCCTCCCACCCCCTCCCCCGCCCACTGTTCTAAAATTGCTCCCTCTGAGGTCCCTAGTGGCCTCTTCATTTCCATTTCCAAAGTCCTTTTCTTGGTGTTCACTTAACATTTTCACCCAACTGGACTCTGCTGGACACCCCTTCCTGGCATTGATTCTCTCTTCTCTTGGCTCTTATGCTGGCCCTTTTCAATTCTTACTCTCCTTGTCTAGGCTGACTTTCACTAGATCAACTTTCTGTTTTCGTCTTCTAAATGCAGATATTCCCCAGAACAAGACCTTAGTCTTTCTGACCTTTTACCTCTAATTTTCATTAGAAATCCCATCCACCTTTATAGCTTCAACTATCATCTCTCTGTAAATATATCTCCCAGGTTTATATTTCCTATATTCAAATGCTTCTTACATTTCTAGTTGGATTCCCCCTTCCAAATGTTTGTAATTGAAACTGAGTCCATCACCTTTTTCCAAAATCCATCTTCCCCTTTGAATTCTCCCCTTTCTGTTAATTCTTCCAGTCTCAGTGATGATTTTCTCATCTTAATTTCTAAAGCATATATTAGCTGTAGCACCCATTTAACTCTGAATTTATGTTACTTTGTTATTTATTTAATTCTTTAATTTTATTTCTTGTTACCATACATAAATCATAAATATTTTGAGGGCAAGAGTTGCATTTTTTACATCTCTATATTTCTGCTTGCTACCCAGTATTCAATAAATGATTTTTATTATTAAGATGTCTCAACTAAGTTGCTAATATTTTGCATATACCTCTCATTGTGGTCATTTTTGAAAGAGTTGACAGATTTTGATGAAAATCAGTAGATATGAAGATGTAATTGTGATTCAGACCACCATCTTGAGACAAAATGGCAGCTAATAAATTTACTTATAAGAGATTTTCTCTAGAATTGTTAACAGTGGGCTCTGTATAATTTTATACATGTTTGCACTGAATGTGTCCTGCTATTCAGAACCTCTGATAGAGCAAGCTACCAGTCAAAAACATTTTGAGTTAAATGGAAGAATCTAGAGTTAGGTTAGGTTATGCAGATACCCAAATGAGAGGTAAGGCTGAGCTAAACATCAAAAACTGGATGTCTACACCTCATTTGGGAGAATACTGACAGCAGGGAATATGCATTTTCTTAATTTTTATTGACCAAAACATAAGGCAGTTTTTTCAGAGTTAGAGGTTAGAAAAAGACTTGAGGAATAGTTTCTGCTCTCACTTTGTGTTTTAGGCCATTAGTTTACCAAGGGTAACCTCTACTTCTTAAACTTTTGTATCTCCCAGGACTAGCTTTACAGATTCTCAGAATTAACGAGCTGGGAAGAACTAGACCATCTAGTTCAAACCTCTTGTTCAGAGATATGAGACTTGCTTCCTCTGGGCGTTATCCTTGAAGCCCCGAATTTGTACTGACCCTAGAGTTTGGGTAATTCTATCCAAATGGAAATGTTGCTATTATATTATAAAATAACATTTTTTGCCCTGTTCATATTTAATAAATTTTCCCGCGAAAAATGATTTACTTTCCACTTCGTAGATACTTTCCCATGAAAAAACAGATCGATTTCTCACTTTTCAAACACTAAACATTTGAAATTTAAGAATTAGTCCTAAGGAAGAGTTTTCAGAATATATAGAACAATAGTAGGGAGGAAATATCACTCTCCATCTCTCCCTGTCCATTCCTCCCTCTACCTCAAATCCACTGTATATAAGAATTTATCCATTGCTTCTGCGGTGATTCTGCCATTCTTAAGGCTGGAAAACTTAGTTCAATTGCCTCTCATTAGCTTGAAGTTATTTTCTCTGATGTAAAATAGTCTATATTTCATGTATTCCATGGTTTTAGTTTAATTTATCAGTTGGCCACTATAGGTGCAAAACACAATTGGTGCTCAGAGCAAAGTACAAAGGTTTTCAAACACTGACTATTATACTCGTTTTTAGTATGACCCTAAGCAATTCCCCTACTTGTCCACTTAGCCACCTACAGAGGATGAAACAGCAAATTACAAGAGCTTATCTGAAAAGTTCTTCTCTGGAGAAAGAGACTTAGGAAATATAAACTCTCCTTACTGAAGAGCCCAGCTCGTCCCAGGACGATGTGATAAAATGACAGGCAAACCCAATACTACTTCAGCACACCTCTCTCACAGTCTTTTTTTTAAAGCCCTATTTTATTTGATCACTACGTTCCTAAGTCAAAAGAGTGCTTCAGCAAAATCTGCCTTCCTGGGGGCAAAAGCAATTTCAACAGTGTCACACTCTCAGAAAGGCAGATACTGCTGAATGTCGACTGGACAAAAGATGGTTTTCTTTTCCTCCAGCAAAAATTGCTCCCATTACTTGAGAAAGAGACACAATATGATGTTTATTCCTGTTTACAGATGTTTAACCAGTGCCCCTTCAGAGGGTCATGTGTCTACAAACAGCATCATGGTAATTATATCCATTGCTCTAAAGAACAGATGTGGAAATTGGCGGTTTCCTGGGGGAAAATAATACCAAGTCCACTTTCCAGAAATGTACACAGTGCAATGCAGCTGGAACATTCTGTGCAGAGGTCTCTTTCGTGTCTGTAACTGCACTTGCTTACATTCAAAAACATGGGATTTCTGTGCAACACCTAGCAGAAAAGGCCAGGGGCATCTAGAAAATGATGCAGATCATTTGATGCGTCTAAAAATTCCTAGTGATACTGAACACATCTCCATAGCCCAAGAAGGTCTTTGATTCTAAAGTTTTCTGGGCAAGAAATAGGTATTGAAAAGAGAATCGAATGAGGAAAAACTCTGATGCTCCACACACTCCTGAGGTCTCTGCAGCCTACCTATAACAAGACTTCAGTGAGGCCAGATTGCATCAACGTATCATACTTTGACCTGTGAACACCAAAATATTCTTAAACTCACCACTGCAGAGTCTGGCAGGGATCAGGGGTCACTGGTCCTCTCCTGAAAAGTAGAATTCAATGGTTCCTTATTTTAAATGCCAATGTTACCTTGGATGTAACAAGGATTAGATGAAATCTAATCTACGTCATATATTGTGTGCAGAATGTTATACAGAGATCCAGTGTGTGCCTAAAGGATGAGATTTCTCCTGAACCAAGGCTATTTGTGCCTTCACATGTACCAAAACTTTTCAGAAGACAATATGTATCCTATAAATCGGTAATCGTGATGAAACATTGGAAGTTAATTTGCATTTACATTGTTTACAATAATATGCCATTACATTATTCCTAGCTTTGGAATTTTGCCTCTGGGGCAAAAAAAGTGTAATCTTCTTTTTCCAGGCTATGCTTTTCTGCTTTCATGATGCCATATAAACTACCCAGTAGCACCAAACTGGGTGTCTACGATTGAAATGTGACAGAGGAACAATCTAGTCTGCTAATCTGACTCTTTCCTGCGCAGAATGGACTGATAATAAAGAGACCTGCCAAGTGCCTTAGGCTAAGTGTGCCTTTTGACACTAATGATCTAATTCAGCTATCTACTTTGTCCCAATTTCAGCCTTCTCTTTCTCTCTGGCCCTAGGGACTCAAGGGAAAACACAGGAGGTGAGGAGGCCTAGCATCAGCTCTATCACTGGTTGCATCACTCTCTCTCTAGGCCTTGGTTTCCATGGCTATGAAAGAACATGGTTTGATGATTTCTCCTAGGTCTCACATGTTGGGCTAAGCGAGTCTATGCATGTTGGAATTTAAGACAGGAATCCTTGGTCATATGTGTGGGATAGCTCTAACTGTCTCTAAAAGCAGGAGGCAATAGGGTAGGAATAGAAAATTCTGACTGATGCTTGATATAAACATTTTCAGTAAAATCAAGGAAACTATTCCCAAACAGGAATGTGGCTCAGCTTATCATCCTCATTGTGGTCTAAGACCATTAGGGTACATATTAAAATGCATTTCAGGCCCTCTGTAGTGCTACGCCAGACTTCTTCAGTCAGCGTCATGGAATCTGCTTTACACAAGAACCCTGGTGGTAAAATATACAAGCTGAAGCTGGAAATCCTTCATCTAGGTGAATGAGCACTTTTTCTGCTCATCTGTAATTTGGTTGGGAGAAAAAATCATTAGTCTACCCTAAACTTCCATTTTATAATAATGGAAACATTATCCATCTTTCCTGTTTCCCAGAAAGTGTTAGTACCTTAGTAGGACAGCCTCTTAGAAAACAGCTTCTTAGAAGAGCAAGCAATTTCTTACTAGCTACGAATGGCTCGCTTTTCAAAAATAAACTTGAAACTTAAGACACTTTTGCCACGGAAATAACATAAAATGGTGTTAATGTTTCCAGACCTGTCTATAAAATTCAGGTTGATCCAAAATGTAGCTGGAATTCTGTATATTTGCAGTGAAAACACAGGAGAAAACAATAATGTTATCGGGTTTGGGAATGTAATAGAACCAGTTCTTTATATCTAATTTCACACACACACACACCCTTAAAACTTCCCTTTTCTGATCTGTAGGTGTTATGCTAGCCCCATCCAACAGTAGCCAGAATGGAAATTACAGCAAAACTATTGTTTATTAGGTAACTTTGTGTCATGTTGGGATTCTCAAGAGGAATGAGAAGAGGGATGAATAAGAAGGAAATTTCCCATGCCCATTGGGCAAAAGAAGAAAGACCAGGGCTTCCCTGGTGGCGCAGTGGTCGAGAGTCCGCCTGCCGATGCAGGGGAGGCAGGTTCGTGCCCCGGTCCGGGAAGATCCCACATGCGGCGGAGCGGCTGGGCCCATGAGCCATGGCCTCTGGGCCTGCGCGTCCGGAGCCTGTGCTCCGCAATGGGAGAGGCCACAACACTGAGAGGCCCGCGTACCGCAAAAAAAAAAAAAAAGAAGAAGAAATACCATTGTGGGGAGGTGAACTCAGGGCCGGGGTCAGACTGAGAAAAAGGACATTAAAGAGCAAATGAGTGGTTTTTGTGAGCAGGTGAAGACCTGAGTGGAAGCGTAGGAGAGGTGAGTTGCTTAGATGTATGCTCGCCCCCCCACCCCCCGCATCCCCACCCCTACCCCAGGCAGAAGAAAGGAACAGTGGGTAAGAGATTTTGTCAATTCGATAGTTACCACCAGGTGGTGAAATTGATCCCAGGCCTCTTGCTACTGGTCAGTTTATTGGGAAAAAGGGAGAAGAATATGTGCATCGCTTGGTAATTCATTCATTTATTCCACAAATATTTACCGAGTGCCCACTGTCCCATGAACTATGTTAAGAACTGATGTTGACATGGCCGACCCAATAAGTCCCTGCCTTCAATGAACTTACGATTGGGCGGGAAAGCTAAACTGGCACAATAATGTCCCCAGAGTATTAGTTAATATTCTTTTTTTAAAAATTTTTATTTATTTATTTATTATTTATTTTTGGTTGCATTGGGTCTTTGTTGCTGCGCGCGGGCTCTCTCCAGCTGCGGCAAGCGGGGGCCACTCCCCGCCGCAGTGCGCGGGCCTCTCACTGCAGGGGCCTCTCCCGTTGCGGAGCACGGGCTCCAGGCGTGCGGGCCTCGGCAGCCTTGGCATGCGGGCTCAGTAGTTGTGGCTGGCGCACTCCAGAGCGCAGGCTCAGTAGCCGTGGCACACGGGCCCAGCTGCTCCGCGGCATGTGGGATCCTCCCGGACCAGGGCCCGAACTCGTATCCCCTGCACTGGCAGGCGGGCTCCCAACCACTGCGCCACCAGGGAAGGCCAGTTAATATTCTTATGTAGTGAAGTACAGGCTTTCTCCTCTGGTGACTTGCCTCAATGTCAGCCCAGACAAAACCAAAGATACACGAAGCCAGTACTTCTTTTTCTCCACAAACCTGTCCACACCTGGAAGAGTGCCTCCCAACTTTCCCTCCAACCTGCCCCTTGGTCTTTCATGATCCAGGCTTCAGTCTTTCCTCAAATAAAAACGTACTAGCCTTTGGCTTCCTGCCTTCAAAATGTTTATCTTGTCTAGATGACAGGTATTAATCAGATTAACCTAGAGAGGAGGTGTTACAGAATTCCTCACCTCTGGTATCATCTGCATTTTAGGTAAGCTTGTTGGGTTTTTGGTGTTTGTGTTTTGTTTGTTTGTTTTGTTTTGTTTTGTTTTCCTTTTCCACAGTGCTTCCAAAGCCTAGTAACATTTAACCTTTTTTGGGTATTGGATACCTCTGACATTCTTAGAAAACCTGTGGACATTCAACAGCAAAATAATCGTGAAAACAAAGTACAAGGCATATTACTTCAGATTCAGGGACACCTTGAAGCCCATTCTTAGACCATCTCAGACTTAATATCTATCATCTATCTTTGTATCATCTATGTGTCATCTATCTATCCATCTATCTACTATCTATCTATCTATCTATCTATCATCTATGCATCTATGTATCATCTATTATCTATCTATCCATCTATCATCTATATATCTAGGTATCATCTATCTATCATCTATCTGTCATCTATCTATCTATCTATATCTTTCTCATTCACAGAACTGACACAAATCGTGGGAGCTTGTGGCACAGCATTCTGGGAAGCAGCGGAAAGGGTTTAAGCAAACTTTCTTATTTACCCTAAGCAGCACAGGTTCTGATTCGTGTCTCCCCGGTTTCTGTCAATCGCAGACAGCTGACGACTGACAGATAGGTCTCTCCTCTGCAAGCCGCTCAGCCTTTGTCTCCCGGCCCCTCCCCCTGCATTTTGACTCCAGTTTCCGCCCCACAGTCCCTCTTCGCGACTCATTTTCTACCTCCTTTAGGCGTTCCCTCCGGCCTCTCTTTAGGGTGACCTCATCTCTTTGTTTCACCCGTCAGCCCCTCCCTAAGCCCTCATCCCCGGCTGCGGCTGTGGCCCGGCCACTGGGACCCGGGGGACCGCAAGGCGTGGCTCTGACCCGCCCGCCGCCCCGAGAGCTGCCCTGGGAGCCCCTCCTGCGATGATCCAAACCTCACGGGAGAATTCCTGCGCCCCCGGAACACCGGGAGTTTTTGTTTTATCTTAACGAACATTCACAAACTCTTGTTGAGAGATAATTGCTTCTTTCAGCGGCTCGGACAACAAAAGCATCAGCCGGCGCGCCCCAGGCCTGTCGGTGGCAGAGCAGCGGCGGGGTGGGGCTGATGCGCGGGCTCCCTCCTTCGCCCTCGTCGGTCCGCGGGCGTCACCTCCCGCCGGCAGCAGCACAGCCGCAGGGCTTCCAGGGACCGAGCCCCCTGTCACCTCAAGGTTACACAGCGGGTGGGAAGGCAGAGGAGAGAAAGTTGGGTCAATTGCAAGTCGCACTCCTGTCCCTCCCAGTGTTCCCTTGCTCGGGGGCTACAAAGAGCACGTTAGCTTTGCTCTGGCTGTTGGCACCTGTTCCTCTAGGACAGGCGGTGGGGAGACGCGGAGCAGCGGGCAGGAAGATTTCTATGTATCGGCAGGAAAAGACCTTTGGAAACTAAACAGGAATACCTTGTCTTTAGCGTACAACAAAGGCGAGAAAATCAGCTAAGGTCAGGGCCAGGGACGATGATCCTTCATCGCTGAAAAAAACGATAAGCAGGATTCCTCATTTGAGCTTTCCATTTCCCACGATGAAATACAGGCTCCACGGACAATTGCAAATGAGTTACTTTTGGGTGGCGTGGGGGGAAGGAGGGTAAATGGAGCAGATGGGAAGTGAGATGACTTCTGTAGGTGTGGCCAAATTTACCCCGCGGTGAGCTTTTTTTTCTTAGTCTGGAAACATGACACCAGCATGTATTTTCCGTTCATTCAGTAATATTGTTAAAAAATGATGGAAAAAGACGGTATAGGTGATACAAGCAAACTTTATTCAACACTTCATGAAGCCAGCAGTCTCTGGTCTCAAGGGCCCAGACACCTGCAAAACAGGGCCGAAAGCAGGATGCTTTTATAGGATAAAGAATAAGGAACAAAGAAGTAAGTATAGAGCCCAGACTGGCTGACTGGTTACACTGTTTCTGGTCAAACGCATCATTTGCAAGGACACGAAAATTATCTAAATTTCTGTTTGTTGACCTAGCACCCTGGGCAGGATTGGCTCTATCTTGACCTGGGAGAACTGCGGAGATGCGAGGAAGATCAACCCCATTTGCAAGCGCTAAGGGTAGGGAGTTGATGGGAGTTAGAGCTTTCTCTCCCTGTGTTCTGACCTCTTTTTCTCGTTTAAATAGGTTGAAGCCAATTGTGGCATGGGATGAGTGATTTGCATATCTTATTTATTTATTTTTAGCAGTCTTGGGGTTTTTTTTTCCTCCCCAACTAGGACAGTAGATTTTATTCAGATTTTCCATACAGACGGACAAGTTGGCTTTAAAAATTGTCAAGTAAGGCATTCCTTTAGAAGGCTTTGCTCTCTCATACAAAGGCTTTGGGGAAGGTGCACAGCTTTTTGCTAACTGATAAATGATGTGTTCTTGCATTCTGAGAGGGTTGGAATTAGGTGCTTAAAGGAAGGTGGTGTCTGCTTTCCTAATAAGGTGGGTCATTTGCTAGTTCGCAGAACATACAAGTAAAGGCATTTTGAGCTATGCAGAATCAAGAGTCTTGGTACATAGGATTCTGGCCAGCAGACAAATTCTGTGCTCACTCACTTTGGTGATTCTCTCTGGGGACTGGCACATTTGAGAAAGATCTTAGTCTCATGATATGTTCAATGTACTATATAACTAATTTTAAAAGGTAAGTGACAGTAGAGGTTAAAGTGTATGGAGGAGACCCTGTCCATCCCAGAGTAGGATTAGGTCACAGTCAACTTCTCTGATGCTTTCTTTTTTTAGGGAAATAGAAAAATGGAACATATATACATTTGCACAAAATTAGGACTTTGATACTTTGAATGTCTGAGTCTTGAATCTCCTAGTCAACTCCCTCAGTGTACAGACACAGAAACTGAGGCCCAGAGAAGCAAAAAGACTTCCATGAGGTTGCAGTTGGGATAGGACCTGTCGGATTTACAACCCTAGTCTCCTGATTGCAAATTCAGGGCTTTGCCTAGTTTACCTGCCACTTCTTATTTCTCTGAATTTCATAATACAGGCACCTCTGAAATTCTTTCTTTTGAAGAGATATTCAAAAGGAACTGTGGGTCTTCCAGGACAGGTGTGTTTAGTCTGAGCATCGTAGGCCAGTACATTTCACACTGTGATGTGAAAAAGATTTGTGAAAATGCAGATCCTGATGATCTGGGGCAGGGTGAGAGCAAGTTACAGTCCAGCTCTTGGAGGTACGGATGCAGCCACTCCATAAGTGTCGAACGGCAAAACTGTGGCCAGCATCTTTCCTCCTTGCCTTTCCTTTCTCACTGATAGAACAGCCCTGGGGATTTCAGGAGCCCTTGTTTTTCGCGTTACCAGGTCACTGTGCTCCCTCGGCTAATCTGGATGTCTTTCACTGCTTTGTCCTCGCCCAGACCTGAGACTGTTAGAAACAGTCCCTAGAGACAGGCGTCTTGAGCTGGAGGGTGTGATCTTTTGTCTAGTGACTTAGCACCATTTAACTTGCTTCCAACAAAACCTTTCACACATAAGCAACTTGCTCAAATCTGATGGTTAAAAAAGTCTTTTTTTTTTTCTCTCGCACAAGTGGCCTCCCAGCTGCAGCTCATTTCTCTCCTTCTGGGAGTGCAGCTGGCGTGCTGCATGCTCACAACCACGGCCCTGCCCCTGGGGCTCAGCAGGTCTCTTTGTGCATTTCCCCACGGGTTGCTTCTGTCCTGCACTTCTTCTCCAGCTGCGTGTGATACCGGGATTCAGGTCTGAATGCCTCTGTGCACACTCTGAGTTGAGCAAACAGCTGAGCAACGACAGGGCAAGACCCTTCGAAGGCAGGCAAGCTTCAGTGGCACCCACTTTTCCCTTCTCTGATGCTTGCCTGCCCCCGGGGTGCTCTACCTTGGCTCTTTAAGTTGCTCTGTGAGCTTTTTTTCAATCTTTCTTACTATCAGCTTCAGCTGTTCTCAGGAGAGAAACAATTTAATCCAAAATATAACACACATTCACTAGACTTTTATTAAGGCCTTACTGTGTGAGACAGGGGTAGGGAGTCTGTAGAGTGGTAGAGAAGGTGAGCTCTGGGGTCTGACTGTCTAAATAATTAAATCATAGCTCTACACTTATTAAATATGGAACCTCCCCAAGTATTCGTTTTATCATCTGTAAAAATAATAATACCACTTATACATTATAACGATCATAATACCTACCTCATGCGTTTGTTATGAGACTTTCCATGCAAAACATTTAGCTCAGTGCCTTAGCAAAGTGATCAATAAATGTTAGCCTCTAAAATTAGGGTCCTGAACCCAATTCCAACGTGGCGGGGTGGTGGGGAGGTGTCCCACGCCACCAGCTATTCTCCAGACACCAGCTGGGTGTCCTACGATTCAACTCAATTCCACCACTATCTACCCGGAGATAGCAGATTCCACTAGTAAAGTGCTCAGTCTTGCAAGACACTCTCCACTTCAGACACCAGTCACAAGCCCTGGTTGCTCCCTGTGCTTCTAACTGATTGGCTACAAACTGGAGGTTCCAACGACCCCTCCAATTCAGGATGCCAGTTGCAAGTCCACGTTATTACCTGTACCTCTGACAGACTGGCTATAAATCAGAGGTTCCCATGACCCACTCCTTGGATTTGATTAATTTGCTAGAGCGGCTCACAGGACTCAGGAAGCCCATTTACTCACTAGTTCACTGGTTTATTATAACAGGATATAACTCGAGAACAGCCAGATGGAACAGATGCTTAGGGCAAGGTATGGGGAAAGGGTGTGGAGCTTCCATGCTCTCTCTGAGCGTGCCTTTCTCCCCAAATCTCCACGTGTTCACCAACCTGGAAGCTCTCCAAACCCTGTTTTGGGTTTTGTATGGAGGCTTCATTACACAGGCATGATTGATGAAACCACTGGCCATTGGTTATTGAGTCAACATCCAGCCCTTCTCTTCTCCCAGGAGGTCAGAGGGCGGGACTGAAAGTTCCAAAGCTCTAATCACATGGTTGGTTTTCCCACCCAGTCACCTCATTAATATAACAAAAGACACCTTTATTGCTCTCATTACAGGAAATTCCAAGGGCTTTAGGGGCTCTGTGTCAAAAATAGGGATGAAGATCAATATATTTTTTTATTATAAATCACAATATCACAGCCTCTATTAAGATGATAATATTCCTGTCCTCAGAGAGTTTACAGAGTACTGGAAAGTTTGAAGAATAAGTACAGCAATCACTACAGTGCAAAAATAGTTGGATAGATAGATAGATATGCAGAGGGAAATGTTTGAGACAGACAGATGTTTGAGGAGGGTCAATTGTAAGTGAAGTCACAGAACTCAGGGAGTGCAAAGCAGTTTTTAGTGAGCCGCCTGGGGAGTTTAACATAAAGGTAAACCCTGCCCCAGAAATTGGCAAAGTACACCTTCAGGCTAAGAATGACTTTTACATTTTTTTAATGGTTGACAGAAAATCAAGAGTAATGATATTTCATGATCCCTTACAATTATGTAAAATTTAAATTTTGCTGTCCATAAATAAAGTTTTATTGGAACACAGCCATGCTCATTCACTTAGGTAGCAGCTATAGATTATTTCTGCCACAGTGACAGAGTTGAGTGGTTGTGACCGAAACCTTACGGCTCAGAAAGCCAAAAGTATTTACTACCTGGCCGTTTGCAGAAAAAGTTTGCTGACCTCTGGACTGCCCATTTAGGAGGATGCAAGAAAACTCTCCAGCCAACGAGGTAAGGATTGGTAAGAATTTGCTTACCTAGTTTCAAAAACAGAGTGACGCAGGGTGTGTGGGGTTTCGGCAGACACGCAAGAAGGAGAGATGTCTGTGGAGGGCCAAACTGTAAGTGAGGTCACCGACTTTTGGAGTGAGGAGTGTGTTCAGTATGCAGCATGTGGATGGACTTAGCTAAAGTAACGGGTGCGCTCATGAGAGAAGCAGGAAGGGCAGACTGGGTCCATTCCATGAATTTCTCAAATGCTGAAGCAATGCATATCTTCTTAGCTTGCTAAACAATGGGAATATTTAAAGATTTTCTGGGGGAGAGGGGGAGACCACATTATGAGGAAACCATAACTCTATTTTAGCTTAGTCTCATACAATATGTAGCATAGAGTGGAAGACAGACCAATTAAGAGAGCTTCTATAGTGTTAGCTTTCAGTGTCTGTTTTAAACCTTAAAATAAGGGAATAATGTTCCAAGGTGGAATTTCAGACATTTGGTAAAAGGAGAATCTTTGTCTATGTCTTTCCTGTACACCCACTCCGCTACTGCCACTAGCTATGCCATTATTACCTTGATTCTCCACAGTGATTTAAACCCTCTGTTGTATGTTTCAGGGGTGCACAGCCAGGCTGATGTGCGCCCACTTACTAGAGGCTGCAGAGGTACGAGGCAGGTACCAGGGTTTGACATGACTTTTGCTATGACTTCAGCTTTGGGAGAAACTAGGAGATTATTCTAACCTAGAGCCATCAAGTTGCCCCAACCAAAGGGAGACATAGCTACTGAATAGCCCTGGGAATCTTTAATCCTAGTCTTGGGTCTAGTCCTGAGATGACAAAGGAGTATCATTGATTTCCGATGAGTAAATCAGAATTGTGGGAAGAGTGGTTGCATCATCCTAACTTCCTGGAATTCTGGAGTTCATGGGCTTCCCCATGTTACTACACGTCTGTAAAGCTCCCCGTTTTTTTGGAGTTTCACAGTACTGGGCATGAACTTGGTGTTCTGTGTGGCTCTTTGGGTCATATCAGAGGGTTATGGCACATCTCATAGTTGTCTCTGCATCAAGAAGAAAGGAAAGGAATTTTCATTGACTTTAAGACCTCAGAATCAGACTTAATACCTCCTTAATTTTACCCAGTTACCCAGCCTCATTGTTCTGGCTCATAGATCAGGTTCTCATAAATCCTTGGAAGGTAGGTTCATCTGGATTAATCCAGAAGTTGGAGAATTTGCTTACCTAGTTTCAAAAACAGATAAGAGGGAATTTTCTCTATCTGATGGCTTCAAAGGGTGCAGTGTTTTCCCCCTGCAGAACCACAAAGCTGGTTCTTTGTGCCACGATGAACACCGTCACTAACCTCCTGCAAGGAGCTGTGTGGCATAAATAGTATGATATTTTTTGAGAATACAGTCAGAGCAACAAGTATGACGTCCATGGAACAGTTCTAGATAGATTTCCCTATCTGCCTCAGTACAATTGTGAGTCAAGTAACAGGGATACTTGGTTTAAGAGAAAGGCAATGTTTAATTCAGGAACTCTGGCTGGATTTAAATCCTCAGCCTCAGGAATAAATTTTTACCACCTGCTCAGCCCCTTCCCTCTGATAAGCATAAGAGTGACTCCAGTTTATTCATCTGCTTTTCGCATTTAATTAAATATTCGTGACCCCTGACCTGAGGCCCTCTCCCGACACATCCCCCAGTATTGCTTTCTCTGCTCTCTTATATTTTCTTGCTCCTGCTTTCAGAATTAATAACAAACCTGGTCTCTAGGCTGTTCTCAACGTCTCAAGTATGAATCTTCCCTGTCAAGATCTTCACAAGGAAAATGAGTCACAGCATCGCCTGGGTGATGAGGTCATGATACCACAGTCCCTGCTTTGAAAATGTATTTGTACTTTGCTACTGTAAAGAGATTTTGACAGGGGAAGATGAAATTGGGGTGACAGCTCTGAAGCCTGTTATTTTAGACACTGGTAACTAGCTCAGCCTTGGCAGGCACTGGCAGTGACAAAGTCATGCTCTGGATTCTCCCAGCCTGCACTCCACTTTTCACCCTGCCTGGGAACCTGGAGAAAATGCCTGCAGAGAGTAGACCAGCCCTGTCTTTCTAGGGTCATCTTACCTCACGTGCAACCTGAGTTCAAATCCTGGCTCTGCTACTTAGTAGCTGTGTGATTTAGTTATTTAATGTCCCTGTGCCTAAGCCCCTTCACCTGTAAAATAATGGTACCCATTGCATAGCTTTGTTAGAATTAAATTTAATAAATCTATTTGTATACATATATATATATAAAGCATATAATAAAGTGCTTAGAAGAGTAGTTGGCACATAGTACTATATAATTTTTCAATTTATTATTAGAATTATTTTCTGCAAGGATCTGAGGGTACTTTATAGTACCTTTAAAGAGGGTTTTTTTAGGAGAGCATTTATTATTTTTATGAAATATGCATATTCCTGAAAAATTCCTCCATAAGCTATCAGAGATAGAAAACCATAAAATATTTATCAAATAATGCACCCAATCCCTAGTCTCCAGAAAGCAGCAATTTTCACTTCACTTGTATTGTCTTCTTCTGGCAATTATTTGTTGAGTTCTTAAATACCAGGCATTTTACAAATACTATTTTCTTTCATCCTCAAGAAATTCTGCACAGTAATTATTAGTATCCCAGTACGAGGGATGAAGAAGCCGAATTCTAAAGAAATTAAGTAATTTATTCCAGGTCACACATTTGAGCCATGGCTGAACCAGAATTTGAACTCAAATTGTTTGAGCCCAAAGTTATGCCAAACCATGTAATCAATGAATGTCAGTGCCTGATGACGCAGAGAGAATTTGATGCAAAAACAAAGGGAGAGGCAAGAAAAGAAGAATGACAAGAATAACAACAGTAGCAAATTTAGACTCAGGTATGATTTACAGATTTTTCTAGGGTTTTGTGTATTTTCCCTTCAACTATCCAACAGCTTGGGGATCGAAATCCAGTTAAAATGGAAATAAGTCTATTTTTCTTGAAACTGTATGTCATTTACCTGACATCCTCACCTCTTCCCACCAAAAACATTCAGTTGTTTTTTCCACACATGGAAGAATAAAACAACATAGCTTCTAGAATCAGAAAGAAAACATACCTGCTCTTTTTTTTCTTTAGATTTCTCAGGTACTGTTTTAAATGTGCAATCACTTACCTGGTGATTGATACAGACCATTAAGGCATCTGCAAACTACTGTTGACAGATAGCGATATCTCTGCAAAATCATCCCACCTCATAGATATAAGCATATCGTACAAAGAAATATGCTTGCTGTGCCAGTGCAATTTCAAGAAAAATCACCTAGTTCCCCCTTTCAAACATGTTCCTGCCCCTAATTCCTCCTATATAGAGATTCTGGAGCCACCTCTGTTATAAGATCAGAAATATAGACCAATTCTGTTCATTAAAAAGTACTTCAACTAGTCTCAGTACTAATATTAGGATTGCTACTTATTCGCTGACACTTGCTTTTACTTTTTCTTTTTTCTTTTTCTGAGTGTTTAGTGTTGAATTCTTAGACTGAATTCTCTGTTAGGTTCCTTAAAATGTAGGGCGATTTGGGCTTCCCTGGTGGCGCAGGGGTTGAGAGTCCGCCTGCCGATGCAGGGGACGCGGGTTCGTGCCCCGGTCCGGGAAGATCCCACATGCCGCGGAGCGGCTGGGCCCGTGAGCCATGGCCGCTGAGCCTGCGCGTCCGGAGCCTGTGCTCCGCAACGGGAGAGGCCACAACAGTGAGAGGCCCGCATACCGCAAAAAAAAAAAAAAAAAAAAAAAATGTAGGGAGATTGGAGGCCTAGGCTTAAGACCTGTTCTAGCATTTATGGGGCCTTCCATCAATCCGGGAT